>NC_057721.1:19040045-19116258 GCF_004010195.1 Chiloscyllium plagiosum | reverse complement strand
AACCTCCAGTCTTCCGGCACCTCACCTGTGACTATCAATGATACAAATATCTCAGCAAGAGGCCCAGCAATCACTTCCCTAGCTTTCCGCAGAGTTCTGGGGTACACCTGATCAGGTCCTAGGGATTTATCCACTTTTCTGCGTTTCAAGACATCCAGCACTTCCTCCTCTGTAATCTGGACATTTTGCAAGATGTCACCATCTATTTCCCTACAGTTTATATCTTCCATATCCTTTTCCACAGTAAATACTGATGCAAAATACTCATTTAGTATCTCCCCCATTTTCTGCGGCTCCACACAAAGGCCGCCTTGCTGATCTTTGAGGGGCCCTATTCTCTCCCTAGTTACCCTTTTGTCCTTAATGTATTTGTAAAAGTTTTTTGGATTCTCCTTAATTCTATTTGCCAAAGTTATCTCATGTCCCCTTTTTGCACTCCTGATTTCCCTCTTAAGTATACTTCTACTGCCTTTATACTCTTCTGAGGATTCACTCGATCTATCCTGTCTATACCTTACATATGCTTCCTTCTTTTTCTTAACCAAACCTTTAATTTCTTTAGTCATCCAACATTCCCTATACTTACCACCTTTTCCTTTCACCCTGACAGGAATATACTTTCTCTGGATTCTCCTTATCTCATTTCTGAAGGCATCCCATTTTCTAGCCGTCCCTTTTCCTGCGAACATCTGCCCCTCCCCCCCATCAGCTTTTGAAAGTTCTTGCCTACTCCATCAAAATTAGCCTTTCTCCAATTTAGAACTTGAACTTTTAGATCTGGTCTATCCTTTTCCATTATTATTTTAAATCTAATAGAATTATGGTCACTGGCCCCAAAGTGCTCCCCGACTGACACCTCAGTCACCTGCCCTGCCTTATTTCCCAAGAGTAAGTCAACATTTGCACCTTCTCTAGTAGCTACATCCACATACTGAATCAGAAAATTGTCTTGTACACATTAACAAATTCCTCTCCATCTAAACCCTTAACACTATGGCAGTCCCAGTCTATGTTTGGAAAGTTAAAATCCCCTACCATAACCACCCTATTATTCTCAGAGATAGTTGAGATCTCCTTGCAAGTTTGTTTCTCAATTTCCCTCTGACTATTAGGGGGTTTATAAAACAATCCCAATAAGGTTATCATCCCTTTCTTATTTCTCAGTTCCACCCAAATAACCTCCCTGGATGTATTTCCAGGAATATCCTCCTCAGCACAACTGTAATGCTATCCCTTATCAAAAATGCCACTCCCCTCCTCTCTTGCGTTCCTTTCTATCCTTCCTGTAGCATTTGTATCCTGGAACATTAAGCTGCCAGTCCTGACCGTCCCTGAGCCATGTTTCTGTAATTGCTATGATATCCCAGTCCCATGTTCCTAACCATGCCCCCTTCCCTGTTAGGCCCCTTGTATTGAAATAAATGCAGTTTAATTTATTCGTCCTACCTTGTCCCTGCCTTAGGCTTGTTAGGCTTACTTGTCTATAGTTCCCAGGTTTTTCTTTGCAGCCCTTCTTGAACAAAGGCATAACATTCGCTACCCTCCAGTCTTCCGGGACCTTACCTGTGGCTAATGATAATGCAAAAACATCAGCAAAGGCCCCCGCAATTTCTTCTCTAGCCTCTTGCACTGTACTTGGATCTATCTGGCCAGGACCAGGAGATTTATCAACCTTCATACATTCTAATATGTCTAACACCTCCTCTACTGTGATATGGACTATCCCCAGAATATCACCACTAACTTTCCAAGTTTACAAGTCTTCATGTCTTTCTCTAAGGTCATCGAGAACCTCAACCATCTCCTGCAGTTCTACACATATGTGTCTACTCTGGTCCTTGAGAGGCCCTATTGTCTCTCTACCTTTTTTTTCCCTTTAATGTATTTAAAGTACCTCTTTGGATTCACCCTAATCTCAGCCAGGGGCTAATTTGTGCCCCTTTTCGATCTCCTGATTTCCTTCTTCAATAAACTCCTGTATCCCTATATACCTCCAGGGATTCCCTTGATTCCAGCTGCCTGTACCTGAGCCACACCTCCTTCTTTCTTCTGGTCAAAGCTTGGATATCTCTTGTCATCAAGGGTTCCCTATTCCTGTCAATCTTGTCCATCACCCTCACAGGAACATTTCGACCTTGAACTCTAACTATCTCACTTTTAAAGACTTATCTCACTTGTCGGAGGTCCCTTTGCCTGGAAACAAACTACTCCAATCAACCCCTGCAAGCTCCTGACTTATTCCATCAAAATTCGCCTTTCCCCGGTTTAGAACTTGAACCTGTGGACCAGTTTTATCCCTCTCCATAGCTATTTTAAAATTAATAGAATTATGGCCACCCCAGTCACCTGTCCTGCCCTATTTCATATTAATTATGTTATAGAGTTATTTTTAGACATTTGTACTCATTGGCAGGCTGTCTGGCAAAAGTATGAACAGCAAGTTACTTTAGCAGCTGATGAGTTGGTTGAGTTGTGCTTGCTGATTTGTGAACAGCCGTGTTGAAAAATAAATGAGCAATTTGATGGGTCAGTCTTGTGCTGGTTGTTGGTTGGTAGGTGTTTCTGTCTGAGGGGTGAACTCAAATATAATCATGATGCGACTCAAGATTCAAGTCAGTCATGTTCTTTATGACTTCTTTGAGGATGAATGTATTTTAGAGGCATGTATGTAATGAAGTATAAATAAAATAATTCACATCCAATTACAAAGATGGATTAAAGGATCGCACAAGCTGTTGCACTTGTAAAGAAAGAGATATGGGCACTAAAAAAAGAAATACAATATTTTGGGCATTCTGCAGCAAACATTCTATAAGTTTATATTATAGCCTGGATTTGATGCACATATCAGAAAATGGGTTACTTGTTGAACTGGGAAGGCCATAATTTATTTAAACATAAACAGAAATCTCTGTTCATAGGAAGGGCTTCGGCATTCTATAAATGCTTGTTTTGGTGACAAACAATTAGCATTCTAAGATATCCAAATCATAAAATTGCACAGTAAGATAAAAATAACATAGCCCTTTTAACAGGTTAAATTCACAAGGAAACATAAAGCCAAAGGCAAGAAGTTTATTCCATTTTTCTCAACTTGTCACATTACGTTGAAAATAGATGGATCAAAAAATCTAATCAACATTTTTCAGTCTATTAAAACAAACAAATATAATCACATGGTAAGGCAATCTGAATTGAATAGTGTACCTGAGGGAAGAAAAAAATGAACAAAATATAATTAGACATAACAAAATTAAATAAACATTTTCTATTTCAACACAGCTTGTGCTAATTTTGTACATTTGGTGATCAGAGTCAGGAACACAACTCTGACCATGGGAGCTGCTGGGCCATCAGTATCAACTGCTAGGTTTTCCATTACCTAAGCGGTTGTCACTTGGTCATCTGTATTCTTGGTAACATATGGGAGCTTTTAGAGAATTCGCAACAGTTGAAGCCGCCTGCACTTTATAAAATTTCAGAGCCTAGCTCTCCTGTTGCCATGGTTAACAGGCATTGCACTGTTAATAAATCAGCTGACCTGCTTGCTTATGGTTCTCCAAGAATCTGGCTGAAGACATATTTGTTGGACCAGATATAGATCCAAGGCTATGCCAAAACTGCTTCTCTAATGCCAACAATAAAAAGCTGGAACTATAAACAAGCTCACTCACCATTGCATTGCAACCCAGCATCAAGAACACTATTCCCATCTCCACAGTCTCTCTGGTTTTAATTCCTAAGTCATTCTTGTCTCTGCTGAAAACCCTTATCTATACCTTTGTTACTCCACACTCAGTTTCTCCAATGTTTTGTAACATTGCCCTTTTCTGCCCCTATCAAGCTGAGACCCTCATTTATGTTACCCTTTAACTGTTTCAACTCTCTTCCAGGAGGCCTACAATCCTATATCATTCACAAACCTTAGCTCTAACAAAATGTTGTTATATCATTTCTAACTTGCACTGAATCCCATTTATTCATCAATTTTGTGCTTGCTGACTTAAGTGGGGTATTTGGTCTTTCAACTCCTCAATTTTACAATTCCCTTCCTCAATCTCAAATTTCTCCATGGCTTTGCAACATCTCCCAGTCCTACAAAGTTCTGAGATTTCAATGCTTCTTTAGTTTTGGGGACTTTCTTGTATCCCCAACATTAAATTCTCAACAACTGCCAACCATGCATTTAGCTGCCCATATTATAAGCTTAGAACTCCTTCCCTAAAACCTTTTCCATGTTTCTCTTGACATTGCTTAAAACATACCTGCTCGATAAAGTTCCTGCTCATCTGTATTCAAAATTTTGTATGTGGCTCCGCACCAAATTTTGCTTAATAATTCTCCTGTGTGGTATGTTTTATGATTTTAAAGGTGCTTTATAAAGGTGCGTGTTGTTAGCCTCTAAAAACCTCAAGAGATCAATCCAGCATTCTTAACTATTCAGAACTCCACAACTCAATGCTTATTCTGTATAATGTTCTATCCTTCCTGATTCCCAGTGTCTTGATGTTGTCTAATACAGGGACTTAAAAATCCTTATAATTGCTCATAGACCTTTGCAAGAACTCACTCTATCCTATTCTAGAGCTGCCTACAACTCTACAACTCAGCCTCCGGTCTAAACCTGATGAAATTTTCACGAGTGTGGGCAAAGCATTTTGGCATCTTGCCTGTACTCTGCCTCCTCTGTTAAAATGCATTGCTTCCTCTGTCCCACCTTCAACAGAATACTTAAAACTGATTTAGGTGACCTCTTTGACGAAAGCTCTTCGAGTTCCTGATGATATCCCAATTATATCCTTTTCTTTGAACCTTAACATACCAAACATGAGGAGATCATGTTACCCTCAAAGTGATAGACAGCTGTAACTTGTTGCTGAGTTTAGCCCAGCTATGAATTACTTATCTGTTCTAACCTGGACTAATTGAAGCATCTTTCACGGTGCTTAGGTCCAAGGTCATAGTTGAATGCAGTAATCAAACCAGTATAGCTTTGAGCTATATACTGCATAAAGCTGCTGATCCACTGGGGATTGTCTACCTTTAAAGATTTAATACTAATACAGACTAAAGCAAAGCAATATGGAATTACATTTTTAATGTTTATTTCAATAGGAAATATCCCAAAGCATGTCATAGTTCACGCTTGTAACTTGGGATTGCGCCTGGTCAAAGAATCTTCTTGTTGAAATGTGGAATAATGCCATTTCGCTGAGTTTTGTAAAACTCAGACTCATTCTCCATGTTAAGGCAGCACAATGATACTCATGAAATTGAGGCTGGCACTCAAGTCATCTCAGTGAAGAATAGGAGAATGTTGAGGAACAGCAGAAATGACTTTGCAGGCACAGGAAGAGATGCTCTCGCTGGGCTTGTTGGACTTGGTAGTACAGGTAGTTACAGAACCACATATGGACAGCATCACAGAGGTGAATCACAGAGACGAGACAGAGTAGGATGCCATGGTTGACTGGATCAAATGTGATAAAGGAGAACTTGGAGACCTAACACTTTGTGGACAATATCATAAAGAATATTGTTTGTGTGTGGAAACTTGTCTGTACACTGCTTGTCTACACAATGTGGTCTCAGTGCTGTGTGGAACAGGCACTGAATTAAAGGGATGTAATTTTTGAATTAAATTCAAAAGCAGTGCTGGGTATCAAGTAGGGTTGTGATGACACATTCCAGACCCTTAGAAAGAAAGGGTAGGATGGAAAAACACAGTGAAGTTTCGCCAGTTAATTCTAACTAACTTAACAATAATTATTTATTTTTTTAAAAAAAGGGAATATCCTACCTTAATTGTGCTCTTTAGAATTCTAAGCTTGTGCAATTTTTCATTGATAACTGGATTGTCGCATCTCTTTACAAAGGACTTCTTGAATTCCTGTTTGGTGGAAATTCGATGCTCTCCTAGTGGAGACACACTGGCGTTCTCCAATGCCTTGTACAAATCCTGCAAAGAGTCCCCTGTTTTCTCTGGTGTGGGTTCTGGTAAAGAATTAAATTCAATAAGTCTGGGGTAAATGATTGACTCAGAGCAGCATTTTCACTTCATAAAGTGCCTGATATAATTCTAGTTTAAAAGAAATGAGAGACTGAATGCTGAGTTAGCTTACTGAATAGAACTGGTATCTCTTGACAAATCATCTTCTAGCATGGAAAACCTATTTAAGAGTTGACTTAATTTATATTAACTTTATTCCATCTGGACCACATGGTTTGACCAAGGAATGACTGTTTCAATATAATTACAGGATTAATAACTTGATTTAGAATTTCAAAAGGAAACTCTGCAATAAGATTGAGGCAACAACTATCTTAGTCAAAGACTTTTTCAAGTGATTCACAGTCAAAGGCCACGCTCGATTATCACTATCAAAATCTTGACAAACTGACTAAGCAACTTACGGTACACTTTTAGTATCCTTTGCTTAAAAAGAACCCAGTTCTTATCATAAAGACTGCCTACTCCTGAGTTATATGTCTATAGTTTGATCAAATCAAAGAATTCGTTACCTGTTAAATTTTACAAAATAAAAACCAAAAGAGCTGCGGATGCTGGAAATCAGAAGCAAAACCAGAAATTGCTGGAAATTACTGCCTGAGATAGTTCTGAAGAAAGGTCACCGGACCCAAAACATTAACTCTGATTTCTCTCCACAGATACCGCCAGATCTGCTGAGCTTTTCCAGCAATTTCTATTTTTGTCTTTTACATTTTACATTTGCTGACTGTGAGCTGATGTCTTCCTTGGTGCCATATGCACCTGAGATTAATTCTTGACCATAATTTCATTGTGACCCCCTGAGACAAGAACGTGGTCTAAAGTGCAAATGGCCATATTGATCCGGCCATTCAGAACCTCCAAACAAATTATTTCATTGGCCAATATGAAGTTATGTCAGTAAAACCGAATACTTAGAGTACTGCAAGGGTGACCACAGATTGAAAGGGTTTGAGGAGATAATCTTAAAAGTAAATGGTAACTGAGCAAACTTGTTACATCGCCTTCTCTAAGGCCAAAAGTTTATTTATCTAAGGAACAGGTTATACAGCAGGTTAACATAAATGGCACTTTTTAACTCAGAGGACCCAAAGAGATATTTTAAAGTGAAAAAGCAATTTGAAAAAAAATCACAGTATACAAAGCATAAGTGTCCGATTAAAGGAGACAGTCAATGATGGTACAAGCAGTAGGAATGGGGAGAGATAAACAAAAGGATTATGTTTAACACCAGTGTAACATGAAGTAGGGAATTAAAAAAAACACCGGCACAAGGTAACAGCAGCAACATACAAAGGTTACAGAATCTTTAAGTACTCAATTACCTTCAACCAGGATTTGAACCTCAACTTTTTAATTATACTGCAGAAATGAGATCAGACTTGAGAAGATGCCAGCCCTCTTTCAGCATATCAAGCAGCTGATGACAAGTCAAACAAGTTGTACATGTCTCAAAAGTAATTATTTCTGACCCTTCAGCTAGCATGTTAGATCTTCAGCAGGTTGGGTCACCACAAGCAAATCAGGAAAATTTGTCTTTTCTGTGCTATGTCAGTAGAAGCAGTAGCAGCAAAACTACTTTAAAATACACTCTCCCCTTAAAGAAAAACAGCAAAGTTGTGAAAGAGGTGATTTTAAGGAGGGCAATAAAGATGAAGAGGAAGTTTCAGAGAGGTATAGAAAGTGAATTTAAGAACATGGGCCTAGTTGGTTTAAAGCACAGCTGTAAAGGATAAAAGGGAGGGGTGGAAGTATGAAGGAGACAGAGATGGAAATGTGTTGCTGGAAAAGCGCAGCAGGTCAGGCAGCATCTAGGGAACAGGAGAATCGACGTTTCGGGCATTAGCCCTTCTTCTGATAATTGTTGCGCTTTTCCAGCAACACATTTCCATCTCTGATCTCCAGCATCTGCAGACCTCACTTTCTCCCGTATGAAGGAGACACTAAAGTTAGAAGACAGGAGAGTTCTAAGACATTCTCAGGCAACTTTTAGAGATAGGCATTAATGCATTTAAACACAAGGATAATAATTTCAAGTTAGAGGCATACGGAACCAGGATTCAGTGTATAAAAGTGTGGTGCTAGAAAAACACAATCGGTCAGGCAGCACCCGAGGGGCAGGAGAGTCGATGTTTCGAGCATAAGCTCTTCATCAGGATTCAGTGTAGGTCAGCTGAATTACTGGGTAAGCCACATCTGGCATGGAATAAAACTCAGGCAGCAGAGTGTTTGATGAGATGAACAGAGAGCGGAAGATGAGCATTCGAACAACAGTCATAGGAATGGCTGAGTCTGAAGATGGACGAAAGGCTTCAGTAAAAGATGAACTAAAGTGGAGCAGGGAAAGATGGTGTTACAGAGGTGTAAGTAGGCAGTCTTTGTGTTGGAGAAGTATGACTCTACGGTTGCCAAGAGTCTGGTTCCAGCTGACATAATGGTCAGGAAATAGTACAGAGTGAGTGGTAAAGGTATAGAGATAAGATGATGGCTTCAAATCCTTTCAAATTGTGGGACCAAACATTAAGTGTTCACATTAGGGGAAACAATAAAAATGGATGAAAATAAATGTTTTACTGGGGACAAAAGTTCAATGTTTGAAGTCATAGAGTCAAACAGCACGGAAACGTACCCTTCAGTCCAACCCATCCATAGCGACCAAGCTTCCCAAAGCTAAACTAATTCCACTTACTTGCATATCCCTCTAAACCTTTCCTAATCATATGCCTGTCAAAACGTCCTTTAAATGTTGTAACTGTACCTACACCTACCACTTCCTCCAGCAGTTAATTCCACACACTAACCACCCTCTGTGTGAAAAGGTTGACCCTTATGTGCCTTTTAAATCTTCTCCTTTCACTTAAAAATATGCCCCCTCATTTTGAACTTCCCCACCCTAGGGAAAGGACCTTTATTATTCACCTTTTTGATGCCCCTCATGATAAGCGATTGTGCGTATTGGAAAATTCTGTAAATATTGTTAACATATTACAAAACATTTCTGACATTTCATTAAATCTTCATCCAGAATACCACATTGAAATTATTTTAAAATGAAACATAGAAAATTGCAAATGTTAACAATTATCACCTATTTATCATCCAGATACTGAGTTGAATAGCAGAGTAGGTGCAACTTGTTTGGTTAAGGCCAACTCCTGCAAGGTCATCTCGTATTAATGAGTTGTAAATTTAGGATACTTACACACACATCAGTTATCTATCATCCCAGGCATGTACAGAACCTGAGTAGAATTAAATATCTCACAGTGATGACATGACAACTGTAGCAAGCAACCTGACATAAGCTCTCAAAGTGGAAGATTATCCCAGAGCACAGTCAGGGACTACACAAGCATATGATCAACAAGATTCGTTACCCAGGTCAGAGTAGCAAATAGTCTGTTTAAAAGAAATAACCAAATTAAAAGAGCATTAAATCTAACTTCAAATTAAAATATTTTCAAACAAACAAAAAAGAATATTTGAAAGTGATGAAATCTAAAGTTAAAAATCCACACTGATCCTCCTATTTGATAATTTTGGTAAAAGAAGATAGACCATTTTCTGGTGGACATTTTATGAGGCATTAGTATTTTATTCAAAGAGAAATCTCAGCCAAGATTAAAATAGAACACAACACAAGTTTTCAGACTGGTCTGTTCCAATAGTAGAAGATTGTTTTGCATTCATGGTTATTAGTTAGGGAAAACCATCAATGTCGACCTGCTATGGGTGAACGTCAACACGAAGAAACAGCTGCACCACAGAAAAAGTGATGTGCCAAAAAAGGGAAGTGGATTGTCAGCACATCTAAGGTCAGAACCTCGTACTCAATACTCAGCATTTGTGGTACGTTTCAGACAGGCGCTGATTTGAAAATATTGGAAAGTGAAGATTATTCCTCCCCAAAATAGTTCCAGGATAGTAACATAATTGATTCATTTAAGGTGGAGTTTGTAAGCTGTCAAATTGATTGCTTAGTTGAATAAATCACGATGGATTTATATTTCCTGACTTTAGTCTCTCCAGGATTGTTACCTGTGAGAGACAAGTTAGACTGAAATGGGTAATATATAGATAGTGCCTAGTGAAATAAAGCACTCCTTTTTATGAGATGACTCCACTGTACTATGCAATTGCTTACTCTCAGCAAACTCCATTTAATCCTCAAGAGACTGTAAGTGAGACACTGGATTGCTTTAATCCACGCAACAAAATGCCACAACAAACCCATGGTGTGAAGTTCCTGATCATGACATTTATACTCACTGATGGCCACAATACCCAGATTCTGTCACTTTATAATTAAAAATGCTATCATTTGTCCAGGGCCTTAATCTTTTTTGTATATATTGTTGGTTAAATGTAAACAACTCTATTCAAACCTGCCTCGAGATATTTATGAATGCCATGTGCCCCTAAATATGACTTGACCAATTTTAATCTGAAAAATCCTTCACTTGACAAAGGAGCAGGGCTGCAACAGCTTGTGATTTCAAATAAACCTGTTGGACTATAACCTGGTGTCATGTGATTTTTAACCTTGTCCACCCCAGTCCAACACCGGCACCTCCACATCATGAAAAATCCATGTCTACAAAAATGCTACAGACTTGAACATGTACCATGACTCTAAAATTATGTTGAATGTATATATACCAGAATGTTGTCACCTTACAAGTAACAACTTTCAGGAAAGATAGATTTTTCAGATTACAAGATGAACTTGTAATCACATACTGGCGCCTGAAATATAAAACAGGGACATATCTGTACAGGCAGTACCACTGAGAAAGGTCTTTGGTGGCCAATTAAACTCTGTCCTTTCATCACATTCCATTCCATTAATGGTATTAAGGTAACTACAACATCGCCACCCTTGGTCTTTCATAGGCAACCTTATTACCCTGTGCATAATGGTACCACAGCTGATTGCATGGCTAGTAGATGCTGTAACTTTGTTGTGTACTGATTTGTTCTCAAAGTCTGTATGCATAGTTCTAAACTGTCTTGTAAGGTTATATTAAGCATGCATTGCACATATGCAAAATAAACCCATATAGTTTATTAGTTTCCCTTATAACACATTGGAGTATTATATTATATTTTTTTCAATCTGGCATTTCTGTTTCACTTATTGCTTCAATATAGAACTAAGCACTTCTGATTTTACGAACCTTTTATACCATTGAATAATCTAGTAAAATTTTAGTTCCCAGTATAAAAATTTTATCCATTAAGAGTACAGAGGTCTGTCATGCACTTGATTGATGTCACATGCCTTCTCAGAACAGGTTGCTATTCCGAATGATTTTCTGACTTATTTAAAAAAAGGTACCTTCATAGAACTGACCCACATCCATCCGCCTCTATTTTAATACCTCCGTGTTAAAATATATTATCTACCTTTCACCACAGAGGTCAATTATAGATGTGATTAGTGAGGGAGATGGAATGGTAGTACTATGGTTTGCAATTTCATTGAATAAGTCCGAAACTGCAAGACCATCAAGTTTATCAAATACCCTTAATAAGGGTGAGTAGCACATTGCTGTGAAATCTGCAATTATTGGGATTTATTTGTACACAGTAGGACTTTACAGACAAATGATAAAACAGCATAAATGAAGCATTAGGTAAAACTACATAATTTCTAAACAGTCAAACTGAACTTGTGGATGTATTATAGTATACACAGGGGTAATTTCATGGAGACATCAGTGGTCTTGCCAGCCAGTTAGAGAGCTGGTGAGAGACTTGCATTGTCTCTTCTGGGGATGCCACCAGCATAAAGTATTCCCTAGAATCAAGTTTGGAAATCCTGCCCAACAGGACCACACAGAGGCCAGGAAGCCTTCAGTTCACTAGCTTCAGCAGGGAGGTGGTAACTGCAATGAGAACAACATGCACTCAAGGCTGAGGATTGAGAAGTGACTGAGGGCTGAGCTAAGTCATGGACAGAGGGGTTTGTAGGGTGGGATTTGTAGGGGAATGGGCTCAGGAGCAACGCCAGGGGAGCAGCTCTAAGGAGGCCACCATCCTTCCTGATGTTAGGTTTCCAATCAGGCACCGAGCACCTTCGCAGAAGAGAACACTGCTGCACTGCCCTCACCTTCCCCCGCATCCACTTCCAGGAGGTGAGAAACTAACACAGGTTTATTTCTAATACTCCCTATTTAACACAGGCCTATCTCTAGTTGGTTATACCAGTGGCACTGAAATCAGGCCCTTAAGTGCTGGTTAATTAGTCACGGACAGACAGCAATGGCTGCTGGGATGGGAAGATGAACCACGGGCCTTTCCACCTTCGAATTAATTTTGACAGAGGGAGGAAAGACAGCAGGGTGCTTGTACACCCTCTTCCTCCCTGAGTAAATTCCCTCCCTGTCTCTAAGCGCACAACAAAAGTGACCATAAATCTGTCCACATAAACTTTCAGCCCAAATGCCCTAACTATTTCTATAAGGAAGTTTTAGGAGCATACTTGTTTGTGCTTTAGGCTTGCACTTACCTGGATTGGGACTGAGCTGACTGCCCAGTGATTCCCTTACACTGAGCATAAACAAACATGCAGTCCATTTGTCTAGGCTAGAATTGAATCCATATTCTAGAAGGGAAAAATCTATGTTCTGACCTACCCTGCTGTCTAACTTCCATGGACTTCATTATTCCAAAAAGCTAAAGAACTGCAGATTATGGAAGTCAGAAACAAAAACAGAAATTGCTGGAAAAACTGAGCAGGTCTGGCAGCAAGTCAGAACTGAAGAAGGATCACTGGCTCCAAAACATTAACTTTGCTTTCTCTCCACAGATGCTGCCTGACCTGCTGAGTTTATCCAGCAATTTCTGATTTTGTAACTTCATTATTCCATGTGCAGTTAAAAACACTGAATTCCTGTGTTCATGACAGCTATTATTGCACAATAGTTAATCTTATCCTATTGCCAGGCTTATTGTTTCTGCAATTCCATCACCTTATGTGAGGTTAATGCAGCTTTTAAAGAATACGCATGTGCTCTACCACAAAAGCATCACAATGGCACAGGATGTTACAGCACTAACATATTGTATCATGGATTCCACTCACACGTGGATGTCTTTAGTTTTGCAATACAAGAGTGATGGGATGTTATGGGGAGGTTAGTCTCCTCCACAGAAGTTGGGGGATGAGAATGAGAATGAATGCCAAAGCAAGATGCTTTTAATCTGACGGTGGACTGTTTCAGAACAGACCTGGAGGAGTCTCTGGCATAGGGTGGACACTTTCCATCAGCAGTCCAGATGACTGGACAACAAGCCAACAGAACACACTTAACTGAGTTACAGCAGAACATTTTTTGCTGCAAAACAAAATACAGCTTGCATTTCCCTTCAGTATCCCACAATACTGCTCTGGAATTATGTTTCTTGCCTATTGCTATCTGTGAAAGCTGTAATGTAAAATTCCTTTAAAAGGTTAAAGATTGCAACTGCAAATGCTTCTGCTAGAAGGTGATGACAAACTCCATATTATTTGCATGTTGGTGGTTACAGAACTCTGCAGAGAAATAGGAAAGGCTATAAGGAGCTAGAGCTTAAAACCATTGCAACAGATGAATCAAGAATTTAGACATGATCACTCATGAGAGCAAAGTCAGCACACAGGACTGTGTCATAGGTTCAAGGCAAAGTTCACAGCAGAGAAATAAATTGCTGCTGTAATATAAGAAACGTGTGCAACACCAGTGATATGCACGACATGGTTTTGAAAATTTCTAGAGATAGAAAAGATATGTGTGGATTAAGGAAGGCCAGTCAGGATAGATTTCTGTTATTAAACAGTCAAGTTATTAAAATCAAGTTATCAAACAAATGTAGTACAGATTTGAAAACAAGCAATAAATACTGTTCTGAAAAGAGCCACTGGACTCAAAACTTTAACTCTGCTTCTCTCTTCACAGATGCTGCTGGACCTGCTGAGTTTCTCCAAGTTATTTAAATATTTATTTCAGATTTCCAGCTTCTACGGTATTTTTCTTTCATTTGAACAATTCTGGCTGGACAGATAAAAGGAATGTAGTGAATATGAACTTCAAGAAGGGTTTTAATAAATTGTCTATAAGAGCTTTAACAGAAGAAAATCAGCATACCTTTCATCAGAAAAATGCAGCAGCACAGACAGAAAGTGGCTGATAGTAATGAAACAAAGTGTCAAAGTAGAGGATATTGCTCAGACTTGAGAAAGGTTGAAAGTGGTAAACTTTGGGAATTGAGGGAGGATGCAGAGATTAACCAGGATGTTGCCTGGACTGGAGAGTTTTAGTTAGGAAGAGAGATTGGATAGACTAGGGTTATTTCCCTTGGGGCAGAGGAGACTGAAGTGGGATGTGACTGAGATGACAAAATTATGAAGCCCTAGATGGAGTAGACAGGAAAGAACTTTATTCCCTGGGTGGAGGGATCAATGACCAGGGGACACAGATTTAAAGTAAGGGGCAGATGTTATAGGAGGGATGTGAGGAAGGCATTTTCACCCAGGGGCCGGTAGGAATGAGGAACTCACTGCCTGCAACAACAGTACAGGCAGAAATCCTTATAACATTTAAGAAGTGTTCAGATGTTTACTTGCGATCCCAAAGCTTCCAAAATTATGGGTCAAGTGTAAAATGGGATGAGAATACTTAGGTGGTTGTTTTTTGACTGGCACAGACTTCATGGGCCAAAGGGCCTTTTCCTGTGCTGTAGACATTGATGTGTCTATGAATAACTTGGACTTGCACAAAATGAACTTGGGAGGAAAATGATCAATGCCAATAGGGTGAAATAAGTTCTTAGGGTGCCCTTTTCATTCACACCTGAATTGCTTTTTAATGTGATTCAATGCAAAATTGTTTACAAAATTCGTTGGTAATGGAAGAGGGGGTATATTAGCAAGCAACAAGTATGACTTATAAAAGCTTGTGGATGTCAAGTGAGTTGGCAGAATTCGTACTTGATTAGAAAATTTTATCCAGACAAACCTGCAGCAAAACATCTTGCCAGGAGAAACAATGTGTGGAAATACTTAATCAATGGAAAGACACTGAAGCTTGTTCTTTGACATAAATTATGAAACATAAAACTGTGTGACAGTGGGACTGTAGAAAATAAAACCAGAAAATAAAAGATGTAGAGTAAATGCTTTACTATGCTTTTACTCAAAGAATAACTAATTTGCATATAACTTTGGGACACAGGAGCTGTTTACAGGAAGTCAGAGTGAGAAGGGAGATGCATGCACATCATTACAGTGGAAGAGAGATCACAAAAACATTGTATGTTATTCCTAATCATTACTCTTGGAAAACAGTGACACAATTGGACAGAGTCAGCATGGATTTATGAAAGAGAAATCATGCTTGATTACCTACTGGAATATTTCAGGGATGTAACTAGTAGAGTTGATCAGGGGGAGCCAGTGGATGTGGTTTACTTTAACTTCCAGAAGGCTTTTGGGTGAGGTCTCATATAAGAGATTAACATTTAAAATGAAAGCATGTGGGATTGGAAGTTGTGCACTGACATAGATAGAGAATTGGCTGGCAGCCAGGAAATGAAGAATAGGAATAAATGAGTCTTTTTCTGAGGGGCAGCTGGTGACTAGTGGAGTACTGTAGCGATCAGTACTTGGATCCCAGCTATTCACAATGTAAGAGAACTAAATGTAATATCTCCAAGTCTGCAGATGATACAAAGCTGGGTGAGAGGGTGAACTGTGAGGAGAATGCAGAGATGCTTCAGTATGATTTACATGAATTGAGCGCATGGGCAAATGCATGGCAGAGGAAGTATAATGTGGGTAAGTGTAAAGGTTATGTAAACTTTGGCAGCAAAAACAGAAAAGATTATTAGCTGAAAGGTAACAGAATGGGAAAGAAGAAGATATCAAATAAGATTCTTAGAAATTATAGAGTATTTAGTAAAACAAGATTCTTAGAAATGATAGAGCATTTTGCAAAACTAAATGAGGAAAAATTATTTTATCTTGTCAGAGGGTCAGCGGTAAGACAGAAACAATTGTTTTTTCCAAAGGAAAATTTGACAACAATGTGAAGCAGAGAAATGTCCAGGAGCATGATAGACAATACACCAATTTCATCTTGAATTTGTCCAGATATGAGATGCCAGATGATTTGTATTTGGTGCTTTATCTTATGCACACTGACTGAAAACCCGGGAAGAAAGACAAAGCTTAAAGCAATAAAATAAAAAAAAAGTTGGTTTTGAGGGAATGAGAATTGAATGAAGGAAAATCAATTGAAAAAGCTTATTAACAGAAATAGAACAGAGATGGGAAACATTACCAAATGGTGTTGAAGACAGTCCTGGAGAAATACATTTCACTGGAACAAAAGACAGAACTAGTGATTATACTAAACATAAATGAATAAAGAAATAAATGCAAAATTGAAGTGAATAGAAATGCCATGCATTAAACCAAGAAACA
Organism: Chiloscyllium plagiosum; assembly: GCF_004010195.1. Taxonomy (NCBI): domain Eukaryota; kingdom Metazoa; phylum Chordata; class Chondrichthyes; order Orectolobiformes; family Hemiscylliidae; genus Chiloscyllium; species Chiloscyllium plagiosum. The sequence continues at coordinate 19,099,783 of NC_057721.1, read as the reverse complement.
ACAAAGCAGAAGATGACAAAAGCGAATAAATGGTTAGGAAAGAACAACAATTCAGAAGGTAGATGGTAAACTAAAAGTTGAATTCTCAAATAATTTTAAAAATAAATGGTGAAAGTATTCCATTGACACATAAATAATAAAAGTAAATCAAGATAAAGATATAGTCACTATGGCGTACACATTATAAACTCACAGGTAATGGTGGCAAAAAGGCTATAATATAGAATAATTACTTTTGCCTGATATTTCCAAGTAAGTTCAATATAGCAGACATGACATTTGAAGAAGAGATCACAAAATATATTTTAAAAGATGCTTGGAAAGTTATAATACAGGCAGTATTATATTTTGTTTTCCACGAAGGGTCAAATAATGACCCAAGAATGGTCAAATATGACCCATGACTAAGGCTAGAACATGTAGAGTCAGGGAAGCTAGCAGAACGGATCAGTTATCCACAAATAAAAAAAACAAATTGAGTGTTAAAAGTATTGCGTCAGATTGGCAGATGATGGGAAATAGTGTTCCATAATCATTGATATTGTTGTCCACTGTCGTCCATTAACATAAACAATTTAGACTTAAAAATTGGAAGTATGATTTCAAAATTTGTGGACTTTAGTGTAATTAATGGAGAGATGGGGGTGATACAACACTGTAGGACTTGAATAAACTTGCAGAATGGGAATGTATGGGAAAGGAACTTCAACATAGATAATTATGAGGAGGTACATTTTGATCCAAGGAAGAAAGGGGTTAAGATACTCTTTGAAAACTAAGCAATTAACTTGGAAAAGGATCAGAGAAGTCTGATGGTATCGATATATAAATAATTCAAAGAAGCTGATTGTTTAAAAAGACGCAAAGAAAGCAAACAAAGCAATGGGGCTTCATTTCCAGAGGAACTAAATTGAGAAGCAGAGAAGTTATATTCAACTTGTAAAGAATCTTGGTTAGAACACACTTGGATATGGTGAATATTTCCAGTTTCTATGTTAAGAAACAAATCAAAGTCATGAAGGCTCTGAGAAGAGAATGATTTAGTAGAACGATACCAAAACCGAGAGATGATATCTAATCAGGAAGATTGAACAAACCGGGAATGATTTTTCAAGAAAAATGACTGAGGTGTGATCTAATAACTATCTCTAAGATAAAGAGTTGGGTAAGGTAGATATACATACTTGTGGGTGACATTAGAACAAGGGGTTATAAGAGAGTCCCAATAAATCTAGCAGGGGGATTCAGATGAAAGATCTTTACCCAGAGGTTGGGTAGAATGTTTGCCACCTCATCAAGTAATTGAAGTAAATAAAGGAGCGACATTTTGGAGAAATGAGTGAGAAATAGAAGGATATATTAAGTGGATTAAATAAAGAAGGACATGTGGAGATTGTGTGATTTGATTGAAGGATATGACACAGAGTTGGAAATACTTTGCGTTTATAATTTGGGATGAACAAAACTTAATATTTCTACATTTCACAATGGGCTACTTTATAGTCATATAATCGGAAAATATACCAGTACAGGCACCACCAATTGCTGCAACACTTCAGAAAGAGCATTTTTTTCATATCAAGAGTCTGGATTGAAACCCAGTCCAAACTGATGGGGTAAGATTTCATCTGTGTGCTGGATAGGATATTAAATCTGTCTGCATAGTCTCAGTTAGTCCCAGTGAGGTTGAATCAATTACACCAAACACTCCACCAATTGGAGGTGCTCTCATTCTGGTAGGAAACAGTAATATTGCTGCGCTATTAAATCTATGTTGCAGTTCTGGAGTTAATCCAGTAGGAAACCAATTGCAGCTTTCCAACTTCTATCTATCTTCAATAATTACGGTGCAGTGGAAAGACATTTTACATTTTTTCCCTGCAAGTAAAATAAATCAATACTTTTACTCATCAAAACCAGTTAATAAAGCAGATTGACAGAAATTTACCTCTTGGGAGTGCCTAGCTGAAGTGGCTTCTCTTCAGGCTCAATAGCTGTTCCATAGAATTTATGGCACAGAAGCAAACTATTCGGTCCAACTACACTATGCCAGTTTTTATGATCCACATAACCGTCTTCCTACTTAATTTAACCCAATCCGCAAATCTTTCCATTTCTTTCTTACACACTTATGTAGCTTTCAATTAGTTGCTGCAATGCTATTTACCTCAATTACACATAAATTCTGTGATTTGCGGTAAGAAGTTCCATATTCTAACAAATCCCTAGGGTGTGAAGTTACTCATTAATTTTTTTTCTTGGATTTAGTGACTGTCTTGTATTTACGTCTCATTAACAAGTCACTTCGCAATGGAGAGTTTATGGTTTAATCTGATGTGCACACAGAAGTGTATCTTGCAGCAGCTGTCACTGGATTGTAAGCAGGAGTTTGGGCTGGTTTGTTGCTCTCTGGGGCCCTGAAGTGCTAAATTTAGACACACCACCTCCACTTCTACACTTGCTCAGATCAGTGTCTATCCTTATCTGTGTTTAGGTCAATTCCACTCTGGTGGTTGTTTCCTAAACTGAATACAGCCATTAATGTCTGAAATTTGACACTGCAAGGATAAACATTTATTTACCTTCCCTTTACATTTCAATTCCTGCTGCTGAAAATAGAGATGAGCGCTTTTTATAAAACGCAAAGCAAATCACATTGCGAGCAGTAATCACAAAAAGTCCAACAAGTGGCGAAGCTCAATTAATGCAGCAGTTCAGTTTATATTAGATGACTGGTGCCAGAAACTTCCCATTGTGCATATGGCCTATTTAGTAATCAAAATGACCAGGGACTGTAGTATTGATTTGGATACTTTCTTATTCACTCATGGAGTGAAGGCATGCCTGGCAAGGCCAGGAGTTATTCACCATTCCTGGCTACCCTTGAGAAAGGGGTTTCCAGCTGTCTCCTTAAGCCACTTCAACTCTTCACTCACAGTGGTGTTAAGAACAGAGTTTCAGGTTATCTACCTGGGAAAGGTACAGTGATTTATTTCCAAATCAAAATGGTGGTTGATTTGGATGGGAACCTGCAGGTGGTGGTGTCTTGCTCCTGTAGTTCTTGTTCTTCCGGATGGCAGATATCACATGTTTGGAAAAAGCCTGGTGAGTAGCTACAATACATTCTGTAGATGGAACAAACTGCTGCCAAAGTACAGTGATGGTGGAGGGAGTGAATATTTAAGATAATAGATGGGGTGCCAGTCAGTTAGGCTGCTTTGTCCTGGATGGTACTGAGTTTCCAGAATGTTGTTAGAGCTGCACTCATCCAGGTACGTGGGAAATATTCCAATCTAACCTGTGCCTTGTAGATGGCAGTGAATTACTCATCAAGGAGTTCCCAGCCTTTGATCTGCACTTGTAGCCACAATATTTGTGTGACTGGTCCAATTCAGTTTCTGATCAAAGGCACTCACTAGGTGGTTGATGGTTGGGAATTCAGCAGTGGAAATAACACTGAATGGAACATGGTCAGATCCTTTCTTGTTGGTGATGGTCATTGCCATGCAGTTGTGTGGTGTGAATGTTACTTGCCACTTAGCACCCCAAGCTTAAATAATGTCCAGGTCTTGCTGCATTTGAATATGAACTGCTTCTGTATCATAGAAGTGACAAATGAGAATGAGCACTCTGCAGTTGTTAACAAACATTTCCACTTTTGACCTTCCTTAGAAAGAAAGTTGTTGATGAAATACCTGATGATGTCTAGGCCAACGACACTACTTTGAGGAACACCTATATCAACTTCTTGAGGTGACCATTCTTCAGCAATCACAACCTCCTTTTGTGATAGCTACATATGACGTGAAACAGTGTACAGCTTTCCATTTGATTCCAACTGACTGCAATTTTCCTTGGGCCCCTTTATTCTACTCTCAGTCAAACACTGCTTGAGGTCAAGGACAGACAGATTTGCTCCTTTGGAATTCAGCTTCTCTGTCCATAACTAAAATGAGTTCTGTGGCTTAGTGTCTCTGGCAGAACCCAAACTGTCAAGTTCTATTTGACAGCACTGTCAATAACACCTCCCATCACTTTAGTGATGCTTCTGTATAGCTTAATGGTTTGATAATTGGTTGATTTGTACTTGCGATTTTTGTGAACAGAGCATGCCTGAGAAAATGTCACTGTTCTTGGGTGTGTGCCAATATCTTAGCTGTGCTGGAACAGCCCTTGTCAGGTACATGACTAGTTCTGGAGCACACGTCTTCAGCACTATTGCCAGGACGTTATCAGGGCCCATAGCCTTTGCAGCTATCAGTGTGCTCAGTCACTTCTTGGCATCATCTGGAGTGAATTTAATTGGCTTAAAATTGGTATCCGTGATGTTACAGACCTCATGAAATGGCACAAAACTCTATAACTGCTAAATTTCATCAGCATAATTATAGATTGTTCACTTAATTCTGCAGAAGTATTCAAATCAGAAGGTAATGGCAATACCATGGACCTTAACTAAAAGAGTTATCTCATAAACATTTGATACTGTGAAGAACAGCTTAAAAACATGAAAATCTATGTAAATGTGTTATGAAGTTATTTTAGTGGCATTTTGCATAGCAATTGGACTTATGAAATTATTATTAGTGACACCCATATGCTGTGAATGACTAGAAGAAAAATTGAGTTGTGAATCTTCAGAATGCTAGCCTGCTCGCAGAATCATCTTTCTGACGGTATTGTATCGTATAACAATTCAACTGGCTCTTCAATTGGACAAAATTATAAATAAGAATAAAGCTGTGGAAGCTATTTATCATGATTTGCATGAGCAAGAATAAGTACTGGCAGAATTTTTTTAGTTTTTTTAAAATCAAGAATTTAACTCAAGGCACGTACCACACAATTGGCAATAGAGAGTGAACTGCAAACCAAGAAGAAGATCAAGAAAATGGCAATATGCTAGGCTGAAGAGAATGGCCTGAATTTTGTGACTGAAATAATGGTGAGACTGACAGCAGTCACTGATAGTCTCCCCATTATTTAAGTGTGAATCAGACCACCTCTGGCAAGAGCACTTGCACAGTTATACTCAGAAATCAGCAGGTTACTATGTGGTTGCCTTGCTCCTTCACTAGCTAATATCTGATTGACAGATTCAGCACTGGAACATGTCAAATTACTATAACTGTAGCCACTAGTCACCCTCTAGGCAATCTCACATCTGTTCCACTTGCTCCTCCAGCCCTTTATCAACAGTGTAAAAAACATAATTTTTCCAACTTTGTTCAGTTTGGAAGAAGTGACATTGGATTTGAAACATTAACTGTTTTGCTTTCCTCAGATAGGCCAGATCTAGTCAGTTTGTCTAGTGCTTTCTGTTTTATTATCCAAGAATCCTGAATCTAAAGGACATGCAAACAAGCATAGAAGCATCAGTTTATACATCTACTGCTATCTAAATATTAACTAGTTTATAATCTGTAAGGCAATTGGTTCCTGATTTGTGCCATGTTAGGTTACCAATAAACTCCCATACATAAAAAGGAAACATTGTGCAAAATTGCAAATGTGACAGAATAGTTGCCAAGAAATAACACAAAAATGTGTAGAGACATGATCAGATTAAAATACAGCGCATAATCAATTAGTAAACATTACACTGGTTACTGCTGGCTAATATGCTTTCAAGCAGAGACATGTTGTACTCTCAAATCAACCAACAATGCTGAATTTAAGCTGACAGGTTTTTAACAAAAATCTGATTTACTTAAATTATTAAAGGTTAAGTTTATAACTTTGAAATAAAACCAAGGAACTGGTGCTTTTTTGAACATGTCTGAGGTAGTTTCAACAAATTGCATTCTTGTTCAGCCAAATATTCTTTTCAAATTCTTCAAGGATGGTTTTAATGATGATTTGGAGATGCCGGTGTTGGACTGGGGTGTACAAAGTTAAAAATCACATAACACCAGGTTATAGTCCAACAGGTTTAATTGGAAGCACACTAGCTTTCGGAGCGACGCTCCTTCATCAGGTGATAGACTACCACCTAATGAAGGAGCATCGCTCCGAAAGCTACTGTGCTTCCAATTAAACCTGTTGGACTATAACCTGGTTTTAATTATGCTCTTATGCTAGTTTATCAATAAAGGAGAGATTAAATAAAGTTGGAAAGCCAAAATAAATTCACAGTGAGAATGCAATCATTAGACTGTGGACGTTCTAAAAAGAAATAATTACTTTGAAAGGTCAAGGAAAGATGAATAATGAACTCAAGTGAACTGGTATTCACTGGCAATCACAGGAATTGCTGGGGAAGTGGGCTGGTGACAAACTGAAGGATAGAAAGTGGAGGAAGACAGTAATTTCAGAACAGTGGAAGTAGCAGTTCTTACAAAGATGATTCCTGCTTTAATGGACAGTACATAATTGAAGTTGTTTATAATCAGGGTTAGGAGACCATCTGCAGGTCCCATACCGACATGAGGTACAAGCACACTGACAGGAGGTCTGCACTGGAAGGCAGCCTTTGAGTCTTTCATCAAATTAAAGGCATTGTGTGGATACCTGAGGTTGGAGGTTCAATAGAAGAGGCTACAGGAATTTAAATGGTCTGCAGGAATGTGAACTAAATAAATTTGCATATGGAAACAAAACAAAATGCCATGAATTTCCTCCAAACTCCATTTTTCAAATTTCAAAACTATGGGGTTAATGCAAGAGTTGAAATTCACTGTTTGGCAAATAGAGAGATGGGCTTCTTGCAGTTTAATTTCAGTGGCTGCAAAACCTTTAGTTACTGCAGGGAAATGTAAAAATAGGACAGTCCTTATCACATTTCTAAGGAGAGCAAGACAAACATTGCTTTATGTTGCTCACGTACAACTTATATGGATAAAGTTGTTCAACAAAATCTAATGGAATTCTGGGTTTTGCAGCTGTGGTAAAGCACATAAAAGTTAAGAGAACCTCAATCAATTTAAAACATTGATACCATCACAACTTGTGTGCTGAGTGCAGTTTTGTGCTCCACACTATAGCAAAGATTTTGAGGAAATTAAGAAGTTTGTTGCGCAGGTTCAATAGGAAAGTTTTTCAAAAATTGAGGATGCTTTTGTTAGAAAAGAGAAAATTATGGGATGATTTCATAACATTGTTTTGGAGAAGATAAAAAAGTCTATAGAAGCAGAACCACATCTTTCATCATTCACTCCCTTTGTCATTGATGCTCAGTGATCTACTGGATACACTATAGTAAATCATAAAGCCTCCCTCAATAAGACCTTCCAAACCAGTGACCTCTATCTCCTAGACAGAAAGGACGGCATTTGCACGGGAACACCACCAATTACGAATTCCTCTTCTGACCTGGAAAGATATCATTATCACTGGGTCAAAGTTCTGGAACTCCCTCCCTAACTCAGGATGTCAGGAGCATGCAAAAGGCCTGGGTGCACTGCGGTGGTGTGTGAGTCACCAGAAAATTGCACTGTCCTGTTACTCCTGACAAATTACTATAGGTTATCTCCAACTTCATGCAGACTCAATTTTGTTCATCTCTTATGCAAAGTCCTATTGAGAGCTCTTTGGAAGTAATATCCATAAACACTCCCTAATCCACCAAGCTTTTGACCTCTCAAAAATTTCAACAAGATTAATCAAACCTGATCTATGTTTCACAGCTGATGTTGAATCTTTTTGATCAACTGCCCAAGTGTTCAGTTATTCTGGCACTGGTGACATACTCCAGTAGCTACCCACAATGTTGGTTCTGTCCTTAGCCAAATTTCTATCAATGTTGCCATTGTTCCTTCCATCGGATGTATAAAACCTATTTTTGCTTTATACTGACTCTTACCTTGTTGAGCACAGTTGCTTATTTGTACAAGAGGAGACATTGCCTTTTAGGAATATATTGTACTGGTTTTGTTGTGAGCAAATAATTCCAGTGAATAACTTCTGTGATTCCATTTCCTGATTAGCATTTCAAACCAGTTTAATGCAGACAGTTTATTTCTAATCTGGCAATGCCAGCATTTAGTGTGCAAAGGTACATAGACAGTACAGACAGTGGTGTTCGGAAGGTACTTTCAGATTTCTTTCAGGTTCTTAGTTCATAATTCATAGTTCCTTGAAAGTAGAGTCACAGGTAGGTAGGATAGGGAAAAAGGTGTTTGGTATGCTTTCCTTTATTGGTCAGAGCATTGAGTTTAGGAGTTGGGAGCTCATGTTGCAGCTATACTGGACGTTAGTTAAGCCACTTTTGGAATATTGCATGCAATTCTGGTCTCCTTCCTATCAGAAGTATATTGTGAAACTCGAAAGGGCTCTGAAAAGATTCACAAGGATGTTGCCAGGGTTGGAGGCTTTCAGCTACAGGGAGAGGCTGAATAGGCTGGGTCTGTTTTCCCTGGAGTGTCAGAGGCTGAGGGGTGACCTTATGGAGGTTTATAAAATCATGAGGGGCATGGATAGGATAAATAGACATAGTCTTTTCCCTGGGTCAGGGAGTCCAGAACTAGAGGGCACAGATTTAGGATTTAGAGGGGAAAGATAGGAAAGGGATCTAAGGGGCAACTTTTTCATGCAGATGGTGCGTACATGGAATGAGCTGTCAGAGCAAGTGGTGGAGGCTGGTACAAGTGCAACATTTAAAAGGCATCTGGATGGGTATATGAATAGGAAAGGTTTAGAGGGATATGGGACAAGTGCTGGTAAATGGGACTAGATTAGGTTAGGATATCTGGTTGGCTTGGACGAATTGGACCGAAGGATCTGTTTTCGTGCTGTACATCTCTATGACTGTACTGACTAGTGAAGGTGACCCGAGGGAATGATGAGATAGTTGCAAGTCAAAGTGGTGTGTGCCCTGGAGGAAAACTTGCAGGCAGAGATGTTCCAATGTATTAGGTGCCCTTGTACTTCTAGATGGTGGAGTCAGGGGTTATGAGAAGTGGTTTTTGAAGTTGGATTGGTAAGGTACTGTGAGGTGCTTCTTGAAGACAGTAGCTACAGCTATCACTGGTGTTAGTATTGGATGGAGTATGTGCTTGAGGCAGTTGATGGATGGCCAGTCAAGTGGACTGCTCTGTCCTGAATGTGCTGAGCTCTGTGAGTATTATTGGAGCTGAACTCATACAGCAAGTATGGAATATTCCATCATACCCGACTTCCACACTGTGGATGGTACACAGGTTTTAAGAGTCAGGAGGTGAGTCAGTCATTTCAGAACATCCAGCCTCTGACCTGTCTTTGTAGCTTCAGTATTTATATGGCTAGTCCAATTCAGTATCTTGTCAATGGAAATGCTACAGGATGTCAAGGTGAGATGGTTAGATTCTCTCTTGTATGTAATGTCCATTGCCTGGTATTTATGTCATACAAACATTACGTGACACTTATCAGCCTAAGTCTAAATGCTATTCAGATCTTGTCACGTATGGACACAGACTTCTTCAATCCCTGAGGAGGTAATGAAGCAGTCCAGTGAATGGACTGTGCAGTTTATTACTCACGCCTCACACCTTGGTTCAGTTCTTTGGTCCATGTTTGGACTAAGCCTCTAAGTAGGTCAGACGCTGAGAGACCTGGCAGAACCCAAACTAAGTGTCAATTTATAGGTTATTGGTAATAAAGTGGCTTTTGATAATGATTCCCATTTTGTCTTCTCTTCCTTGCTGGGGATTGAGAATAAACTGACGACATTAATTGACCAAGATCATATTTCTCCTGCTTTTTGTGAACAGGACATGTTTGGGCTATTTTCCACATTGTTGGGTAGATGCCAAAGTTGTAGCTCTACAGGAACAGCTTGGCTATGGTGTGGGTTGTCCAAAGCACAAGTCTTCAGTACCACTGCCAGGATACTGTCAAGCCCATAATCTTTGCTGTATATAGTGCTTTGAACCGTTTCATGTGAACTGAAGGTTAAAGACTGCTACCTGTGATCTGGCAACCTCAGGAGAAGGCCACAATGGATCTTTCACTCGACACGTCTGGTTGGAGATGGTTGTAAATGCTTCAGCCTTGTCACTGATGTGCTGGGCACCTTCATTTTATGGATACGGATATTTGTGAAGCGTCTATCTCTGGTTCACTGTTTAATTGTACACCAACATTTGTGACTAGACATGGCAGAACTGCAAAACTTAAACCTTATCAGTTGATCACTTAGGTCTGTCTATTGCATGCCTCTTCTATGTGTAGCATATGGGTCGTCCTATGTTGTAGCTTCACCGACAGATTGACACCTGACTATTAGGTCTGTCTGGTGCAGCTCCTAGCAAGTTCTCCTGCACTCTTCAGTGAATCAAGGCTGATCACTTTGCATAATCATAATGGCACAATGAGGGATACACTAGCAATGATGTTGCAGATAATAGTTGAAAATACAATTCGACCTGAAAGGTTGTCAGTTTTGAGCTTGTGCATCTTTATGAATCCATCTGATTTAACTCAGTGATATTGACACACAACCAAACACAAAGTATCCTCAGTGTGAAGGTGAAACTTCAATTCCCTAAGGACTGGGTGGTGGTCTTTCCTAGTATTGGAAAGCAGCAAGTGTCACAATTAACTCAGTGAGGGCGAGGTCGAACAGGACCTTTCCTCTTGTTGGTTTGCTTGCCACTTGTCCTAGTCCCAGTCTGGAATATCTGACTTTGAAGATTCAAACAGTTCTGTCTGTACTGGTGCTACAGAACATTTCTTTATGATAGGCAATGAAATCCTAGCACAGACTACATTCAGTGCCCATGCTACTTTCAGTACATTTCTAAGTAGAGTTAACAATGAGAAAGGTGGATTCATCGGCTGAGAGAGGGTGGCAATTAGCAGGGAGTTTTCTTGCTCCTTGATTACTCTAGTTCTATGAGAGTTCATAAATGTTGATGAAATAAAAACCTTTGCTTGCAAAAAAAAAGTTGTGTATGTGTCTGCTTCAACATGTTTTCCTCACCATTTGAGCTGGTTGTCTATAAACGTTAATACTGCTCACTCCTGAGGTATGCCTAATAAGTAATCATATTATGTTTAGTTGGTGCTGGTTGATGATCATAGTAATGACTTGTCATGGTTTATAACCTCTACTCTGCAGAAAACAAAAGGTAACTGATTTGATTTTGCCCTTTCAAATACTTTAAGCTGTGAAACATGTTTTGCTTGCTCTATTCTGATGGCAAATGCCAAAAAGATTTATTGCATCAAGAGGTCAATGTTTATTTGAAAAACACAACAAAGTCTTCAAGTGAGAAAAACATTTCCTGTCCCAAACCATTATTCCAAAATGTAATATGGACCCTCTTTAATGTTAGTCAGACAGTTCCCGGTATGTGACAAGTAAACACTGGTCCAGATTGATCAGCATTTAATAGTTATGCATTTCCATTTTTTGACTAAATAAAATTAAAATGCAGGAACATTGCAAACTGAGCAATTTAGGACTTTTCATTATCACAACAAATTTTGGAGGAAAGCAGTGTCAAAACCCCAGATGTACTAATCAATGGTGTGAAAACGAGTTGATGGAAAATGTGGAAATCACAGCTTCAGCACTAAATCATTGCAGAATACTTCAACCAGTCTCAGCAAACCTCCATCTGCTGAAGTGCATTCTTGGTGAAACTACCAAGAATGTTTCCCGCATGCACACAGTCTCAGGAAGTTCCATGAACAACACTAGATGGCAACCTCATCACCTCTCAGAGAAAATGCATGCGTTTTACAAAACATGCTTAATTAAATATTGCGGAAAAGCGTACATGTTCATAATGATTATACAAACACTATAAACTTAAAATCAAGCAAGTAACCTTCATCTTATGAATACTTAATTGTATTTCACTATCTATTTGCACATCAGACAAATCTCATCAACAGGAATCACAGTCTCAGTCAGGTAGGCAGTGGAAGATAATTGTTTGCTTTGATGCTCAATCTGCCGTGCTGAGAGATCTACAGTATCCTCTGGTTAATTTCCTCCTTTGAAAGCCTGATTAATCAAAAACAACGGTCAATATGGATCAAATTACTTATCTCTTGCTTTACCATGTTAGGCTTTCAAGCTAATTTCCTTCTTGTTTTCTCCTTTCATGGGAAGGTGCTAAGCAAATTGAATGATAACAGTAAAAAGGAATAGAGAAATATCTGGTGCACATGCATTTTAGAATGAAAATGATTGGACACATGATATTTAAAATTACTGAATAAGGAAGTTTCAGATTTGATCCCTTCTTTGCCAAGTACTGTATCCTAGAGTCATAAAGCATGGATACAGACCCTTCGGTCCAACTAGTCCATGCTGACCATGTTTTCAAGATAAACTAGTCCCAGTTGCCAGCATTTGGCCCATTTCCCTCCAACCTTATCCTATTCAAGGTACTTATGAAAATGTCGTAACTGTACTTGAATCCACCATTTCCTCTGGCAGTTCATTCCACACACGAACCACTCTCTGTGTAAACAGTCATGTACATTTAAAACCTTTCTCTTCTCACCTTAAAAATATGCCCCCTACTTTTGAACTCCCCCACCTGAGGGAAAAGACCCTTGTTATTCACCTTATCTATACCCTTCATGATTTTATGAACCTCAATAATGTCACCTCTTACACTTCAGTGAAAAGGTCCCTGATTATCCAGCTTATTTTTATAAATCAAATCCTCGATACCCAGCAACATCCTGGTAAATCCTTTCTGTACCCTCTCCAGTTTAATAACATCCTTCCTATAAACAGGGCAACCAGAACTGCATGCAGTACTCCAGAAGAAGCCTCACCAACATCCTGTGCGACCTCAACGTGATGTCCCAACGCTTATACTCAAAGAACTGAGCAATGAAGACAAGCGTGCTAAATGCCTTCTTAACCATCCTGTCTACACATGATAAAAATTTCAAAGAACTGTGTACCTGAACCTTTAGGTTCCTCTGCTCTGCAACCTGTTTCTTTTCATGTAGAACACCACATTGACTTCAATACAAATTACTGTTTCAGTGCTCCTTAATGAATATCCTTTAAATATTTGGTATTTGCCTAAAGGTTCAAAAGTGTTTTGTCAGACCGCCTTCCTTCTCTTCCCCTAAATTATTTGTCCTTATGCAATTGAGGCAATTATTTCTGCTCGGTTATGATCAACAGATGTTTGCAGTCCTCTGAGACAAGGGCAAAGTGGCCATTCATCAAGTTTATGTTTGACATGTTAGTGTTGGCAAGTTACTTGATCATGGGGAAGTGGGAGTGACATGACAGCTGAGCTCGATTCGGATCTAACCTCACAGAGGAGCCTTCGAGAAGCAATGTCAGGAATCTCGGTTTCTTTTCCTCCCTGGCAAACAGAGGCTTAGGCCAACCCAAGTATCAAAATAGCTGAAAATGGCCAAGTTCTACATATATTACAGATCACCTTTTCTTTGGCTGTACAGCTTAGATGCAGATTAAAGGGTGCATGTACCAGACAGCTTCTGAAGGAGCACTACAACTGGTGTGACATTCAGGATCTGTATCAGTAAGAAGATTTCAGTTGTTAAGCATGAAAATCTTTCTTAGGATAATGATACAATTACATTTGATTGTACATGGTAGATGGAATTTGGATGTGGGTATCTGAAAAGAATATTGAATCTTTCATCTTTGCATTTAAGTTCAGGTCTTAATGTATTTTGATGAATATATTTTGCAGTCAGACGTAGAGAAGAAAGAGTTGCAGTATTCATGACGCCAGGATATCCCAAACAATTAGCAGCTTTTATTTCAAGATGATTCATTGCTTTAAGGCAGCCATTTTGCTCAAAGATAGATCCCCAAAACATTAGTGCAATGTTGCTTTAGGAATACACCAGAGGGAACAGCCCTGTTAATTTAAATAGAGCCATAGGTTCATCTATACCCACCTGAGAGGGCAGATGGTTGCTCAATTTAGCATCTCAACTGAAAAGCAACACCTCTGACAGTGTAAGAAGCCCTCAGCACTGCACTGAAGTGTCAGATCTCTGGAGGGGCACTTGAACCCACAACCTTTTAACTCAGAAGTGAGAATGCAACTACTGAGACATGGCTGACAGCTGTTCAGTTGCATTCCCATGTTGCTAAAGATCATCACAATTTTGCACAGTGCTACATTTTTCCCTATTATGTTTGAGTGTAAACATTTCAAACTTCAGAATTTGCACAGATCAAATCAGTCAGTTGCCCAAGACACATTTTCTTTACACCTCGATGTTTCTTTGCATTGTTCACGCAATGCTAAAAATAAAATGAAAGATCTTCAGGGACGATAGCAAAACAAAGCTAAATTATAGGTAGACAATGAAAACAATTTCACAGAATGTTAAGACTGTATTCCAGAAACTAAATCAATAGCTTATTCAGCAACAATAACTGACAGTCAAAAATTCTAATCGTCATTCCTTTATCATTTTAACTGCATTATCCCTGCTTTATCCCTATAGTATTCACTAAAGAAATCAATATACTATGTTCCTTACATCAGTACACACCACATTCACTGATCTCCATTACACTGCAGAAACAAACAGACAACTCTCAATGTATCACTTGATGCAGCACTGACAGTCTGCATGCTAATAATTGGGAAGAAAACTGACTATAAATGTAACTAACCATCAGTGATGTCAGAAATATGAATATTGGCAGGGTTGTTGGGGGTTGGGGGTGGTACAAGAATGAGGTAGCAATTTTTATAATGTGGTTACAGCACCACTGTAATTTTGAAATGAAAATTTAACTGAGGAAGAGTGTACTACTGGTGAGAAATGAAGATCATTTTTCAGACGCACCTTAAAGTTGGGAGACCATTTAAAATCTTTGTCAGATACAACAGTCTCATTAAGCATTTTTCTGATTTCTCTGAACTTTCAGTGATGAAACTATCTGTATTTTTATGGCAGCTTTACATTGTTCCCTAGTATTGAGGTACCACATTGAGAATTGCTGCTTCAGCAGTTCTAATTCCACTGTTCTATTGATAAGAAACATCCTTTCCTGGTGTGTAATTGCACCATCTACTACTGAGGACAAGATTCCAAGTAAACAAAGCTTTTTTTTCACAGTTAGCTTTATGGATTCATGCCAGTTTTGTCCTCATTAAAGCGAGTGGCTCGATCAATATAACACTCTGCACAATGGCAGCAAACGTTCACTTCCATAACTCACGCAGAATTGCCCTTAAAAGTGTTCTCAAACAATTCTATTTAATCCCAATTTATACACTAATTATTTATTGTCATGGCATGTAAAGACAGTGCTATAATGTAGATTTGCAAGTCAGAATACAGACAATGGGCATTTTGAGTTAAATAGATTAGATTAGATTACATTACAGAGTGGAACAGGCCCTTCGGCCCAACATGTCCACACCGACCCGCCGAAGCGCAACCCACCCATACCCCGACATTTACCCCTTACCTAACACTACGGGCAATTTAGCATGGCCAATTCACCTGACCTGCACATCTTTGGACTGTAGGAGGAAACCGGAGCACCCGGAGGAAACCCACGCAGACACGGGAGAACGTGCAAACTCCACACAGTCAGTCACCTGAGGCGGGAATTGAACCCGGGTCTCTGGCGCTGTGAGGCAGCAGTGCTAACCACTGTGCCACCGTGCCGCCCAAAATAGAAGTCAGTAGAGATGCATTTTCTGCTATTTCATTCTGAATTTTAAACCGTTTTGAAAATAATTACTATTTCAATGAGTCTATTCTCACAGGGAACTACATGGAATATGGTACACTTCTTACGACTAAGATTATGTAAATTTAGGATGTCAGAGCTTTGCGACTTATGACAGAAAGTTGTACAAATATAAACCATCTTTTGCACTGCTTTTCAGTTTAAACTGGAAAAGCAATACGAGGTCCAAGCCAGAGGTACTCTCTGGGAACTCCACCATCAGTTATGTCCGCACATTGATACTCTATTTTCAATAAGGTCTTTTCCAGGTATAAAACCAGATTAATTGCAGCCTTTAAAATAACAAAGTGGAATGGGAACAGGAATTTTAAAAGACATTGCAATTATTCAATATTAAAAGACAAAAACAATACAATGTTTTCTGGTGTCAAACGTATCATCAATTACTCTGGGAGTCAAATGTAAGTGGTTGTGTGCAGTGAGGGCCGCAATGTAATTCTGTGTTCTTTGAATTTGTGGAGCAGGGCGGTTTCAGATTTGATTCCTACACTGAGCTGAGAAGCTAAACTCTGGATACATAAGCTGAGCACACTGCATTTCAGCTGGATGCTCAGTTGAAAAAGCAGCAAAGGAACCTCTTTGCTTAATTGCTGATATATGAACTAGGAACAAGTGTTAGCCACTTGGCCTTTCAAACTTGCCCCACCATTCAATAAGATCACGGCTGATCTGATTTCAACCTTAACTTTCCATTCCTGCATAGCTCCAATAATCTTTTATCCCCTCGGTAATCAAGAATCCACCTGCCTCTGCCTTAAAAATATTTAAAGATTCTGCATCCACTGCTTTTTCGGAAGGGCATTGCAAACACACGAACCTCCAAGAGAAAACAAAATCTCCTCGTCCATGTCTTAAATGAATGACCCTTTATTTTTAAACTATGACTCTTAGTTCAAAATTCTCCCACACAGGAAACACCCTTTTCACATCCACCTGCTCAAGTCCCCTGAGGACCTTATAAGTTTCAATTAAAACATCTCTTACTGTTCTATACTCCAGGCCTAGCTTGTCTAGCCTTTCCTCATGAAGCAATGTGCTCATTCTGGATATTAGTTTCGTAAACCTTCTCTGAACTGCATCCAATGCATTAACATTCTTCTGTCGGTACAGTGACCAGTACTGTACACAATACTCCAGATGCATATCCTGTAGCTCCCTACTCTTGCACTCAATTCCTCTTATAAACAAATGTAATTTTCTATTAGCAGTCCTGATTACCTGCTGTACCTGCATGCTAATCTTCTTTGATTCATGCACTAGGTCACCCAGATCTCTGCATCTCAGAGCTGTGCGATTGCTCACTATTTTTTTTATTTCTGCCAAAACGGACAATTTCACATTTTCCCATGTTGAACTCC
Source organism: Chiloscyllium plagiosum (assembly GCF_004010195.1). NCBI lineage: Eukaryota > Metazoa > Chordata > Chondrichthyes > Orectolobiformes > Hemiscylliidae > Chiloscyllium > Chiloscyllium plagiosum. The sequence continues at coordinate 19,082,773 of NC_057721.1, read as the reverse complement.
ATTTGCCAGATCTTTGCTCATTCACTTAGCCTTCGATATTCCTTTGTACGTTTCCTCCATCCTCTTCATAACTCACTTTCCTGCCTATCTTTGTATCATCAGCAAACTTGGCAATTGTAGCTTCCGTCCCTTCATCTAAATCATTTATTTAAATTGGAAAGAGTTGAGGCTGCAGCTCTGACCACTTGGGACAACCTGCCAGCCTGAAAAAGACTCTACTATTCCTACTCTCTGCTTGCTGGTAGCCTGCCCATCTTCTATCCATGCAAATGTGTTACCCCCAACACCAAGAACTTTTATTTCCCGCAATAACCTCTGATGTAGGAGCTTATCAAATGCCTTCTGGAAATTTGTGAACAAGTACAATTTGTGCACTAGTTCCCTTTTGTCAACGGCACAAGTTACATTCAAAGAACTCCAATAAATTAGTTCAGCATGATTTCCTCTGACAAAACCCTCTTACCTCTGCCTAATTACCTTGGAATTATCCTTACCAGGAGCAACATTGTGGACATTGGTTGAAGGTGAGCCACAGAGTTGTTAATGAGATCATCGTTCAGCCAAAGATGGGCTATGAGTTATTAATCTCCAGTACCTGCTGCTTGACCTACACTGTTAAATTGTAGAATCCCTACAGTGCAGATTGAGGCCACTCAGCCCACACTGACCATCCGAAGGGCACCGCATCCAGTCCCAGCTGTTTATCCCCATAATCCTGTATTTTCCACAGCTAATCCACTTAGTCTGCACATCCCTGGACACTATGGGCACTATGACCATGGCCAATCCACCTTACCTGCACATCTTTGGACTGTGGGAGGAAACCCACGCAGACAGGGGGAGAATGTGCAAACTCCACATAGCCAGTCACCCAAGGCTAGAATTGAACCCAGATTCCTAGCACTGTGAGGCAGCAGTGCTAACCACTGGGCCACTGTATGCTGTCACTCACTTTGTACAAACAGCATCTGGTCATTAGTTTCCTTGTTACTTTTAAGACCTTGATGGATTTTCACACTAACAGCACACTAACCTCCCTGGAAGTAGATAAATCTGCTGGTTAAAAGCATAAGAGCCTTTTCAATATTTCTTCCCACAGTGCTGTATGACGTTCAAAATCCAAAAAGGCAGAAACTTAAACAATGGAATTGAAATTGTTTTTAGGAATTTGAATGTGTCAAATGTTTCCTAAATTTTCCTTCCTGTCTTTTCTCTTTCGCTCTTACTCAAATCTTTTTTTCCCTTTTACTATTCTTTTTGGACTTGACTTTACTGTTTCTCGTGTGTTCTTCTGTTTCCTTTTCCATCCTTATTCTCATTGTTTAAGGAGATAAACAGTTGCTCTTGTCCTGTGCTGAGTTCCAGACGCCTGTTGTTCTCGCTGCATTATCATTCGACTTCCAGCATGTTATATCACAAAAACACTTAGAGCTGAAATGTACCGGAAACTGTCCAACCTGTTGGATATACTGTCAGACATTCTGCTCCTGCAAGGTCTGGCCCAAGATATTAATCAAAACACCAATATCTATAGAGAAATGGGCTCTGTGCAGCAAAGTTTCAGACTGTAATATTTTCTATTGCGGCATGTCAGCAGGTTAAGGAAGGCAGAAGAATCATTAAGGGTATGAGATAGGAACCCTGTTGTAAGCACATTAGGAGGAGGAAATAACAGCCTGAGCAAGGAATAGATTCACTTTGAGAATCACCATTCTCTGACTTTCCCAGGGGATGCATGATTACTCCCTATCTTCATACAGACAATTACAATAGCACTTCAAAGAAAGGAAAATTTTATCTCCACGGAGATGCTGCCACAGCATTAATGAGAACAGGGAGGATGATCATGGCTGTACGATCAAGAACTTGTTTGATTGATCTTGGTCCACTGTATTTACAATGCCAGAGCCGACTGCCAAACTTCGGTTTTAAACTGTTCAAGGCATTTTTCACAATACTTAATTGAAGCTTTTGTTACTTCAAGTTCATGAAGTTTTAGCTGAAGATCCATCTTGGCTGAAATTGTCTCAACAAGTTAATCTTTTCATTCATTCTTCAAGTCCTCACTCAGTTGTTTTAATTTCAGTGACCAATCCTCATGTTGTCACCATTTTACATCTTTCAGTGGCAAACTTGCCCTTCATCTGTGAAAATTGGTTCTCTACACTAACAATTTAGTTTTAGTAGAGTCTAATTACTGATGATGCCTTTTATATTATTACATTTCTGATATTAATTTCTCTTTGACCTTAGTTAGTTGCTTTTCCACTTTATCATGTCAAGCCTTTTGAGTTTGGGCTCGAACTACCCATAAATCTCCATTTCTTTCATCACAATTGGCTCACTTGAATCTCTTGGAGTTGCCAATAATTTTATCCCTACTAAATCATTCCCAAATGTGAATGCCAGTAAACTTGGAACAATTTCCACAATAACAATTCAGTTTATCATTTCATTTTGGAAATTTCAAGTTACTATTATTTTACAATTCCAATTCAAATAACTTTCTTTTAAATGATCTGTGTTCTGGCAAGGAAAACACACTGGTTTTATAAGATTACTTTTATTCTCCTGTTATTCCTTCTATTAACTGGGCCAGCTACTCTTAAGTCATATAACCTACACTTTTCTTTAGCCAATTTGTGATTTCAGATTTTTTCCTCTTTTGAAGTTCTCTTTTCCTTATTTTATCTTTTTCATCCCTCACCAAAACTCTCTCTCCAGAATTCAAGTTTAAACAGTTGCCTTTCTTTTTCGAGTTCAATTTTTCTCATCTCTTTTTCCTTTTCCAGTCATGCTCCTTCAACTGCATGTGCTATTATTTCCAATTACATTTGCTTTTAAATCTTTAACTTTTCTGCCAATGCAATTAGTCTAGCCTTGGTTAATTTGCCGAAGCACTCAGGGATAAGTCTTCCCTCTCTAAGAAGGTAGTTACAATTGGAAAAGCCACTTCGGTTTTCGATATGTATAGTGAAATTCATGTCAAAGATTTTATCAGCCTCAGCCTCAAAACCCAGCAATCAGTTTTGTCAGGCAAATCAGTGGGAGAAAATGACAGAAAGGGTGTTTTAACACTAGCTAGCCAATGGAAACTTGGCTCCTAAGACGACAAAGAGACACCTAGACTTGAAACGTTAACTTGCTCTTACTCCATGGATGCTGTCTGACCTGCTGTGAACTCCAGCATTTGTTGTCTTTGGTGCAGTATGTGCTTCCATACAGTTGCTTACCACATGCCCATGAGTCACCAACTGAGATTTTCCATATAAATTTCTCAATGGTAACTCACTTTGCCAAAACTAACACTTATACAATTAGAATCTATTGATGACCTTGGGGCCTGACTATAATTTTACATCAGGCCAGAGCTGAAAAGTCACCACGTTTCCATTCTGGCAAGATGAAAATCTGCAAGCAGGTAACTGTGGAACTTTCCAGTGAGGGATCTGGAAGAATGTTAATGTTCCCTAAGGCCCAAGCCTCATCTGTTTCAACCCTGCTCCTTGAAGTTTCCACACAACCTTCCTGGAATTCTATTTTTGTCACTTATCCTAGTGTCAGTAGGAAATGGATTATTAATGAGTTGTGAAAGGAGTTGAAATATTCCAGGCCTGATACCGGCAGGAATGGTGAATTTCCCAAATTTGATTGCCACACGCCAACAACCACACAGGGTTAAAGTTGAGGCCAAAGACTTAATTGTTTGGGATGTGAAGTGTTTCATTTTTATTCCACAGTTGCCTCCCCGCGTCACTAGCTTCCTCTCAAGTGTGCTGCTTCTTGTGAAATGGTTTCATAAATGTTTGCATCCTGTTAGCATCTCACTGAAATGAATGAGCATCCTCTCAGAGACCAGACACTGAGCCTTCTTGGGAGACTTTGTCATGCAAAGTATTTGGTTGGAAGCTCAGCCGTGTCCACACATGCAATCTCCAGGATGAATACAATGCCGAGAGAGGAACCATAGTGACTGCCCCCTTCCCTGGTCTAGGGATCAGTTGCTGTACTCCAATAGCTGCCACATTGGAATTCATCAATCCAACACTTTACCAGGAATTGAATCTTGAACTTTCCAGCCTGTGTAGCTGAAGCTTTAATCAAATTGTTTTTTGATCAGGCACTTTTGAAACCCCAGCACCTTCCTGACTCGTCTTGGTTAAGTTCAAAGTGAAAAGGGTGAAAGAGTGGCATTCCTGCCCAGAGGCTAACTGAGTAGCTACTTGAGGGCCGGTTAAGTGCCACCACTGGTACAAACATAGATACACCATTGGTATTCAACCAACAGTGGGCAGGGAGCTTGCTATTAGGGAAGACAGCCCAGCAAATTCCCTGTCAATTTTGCCTGAGACCGAGTAATAGGAGGTCATTGTATTCAAGCACTTGATGCTTGATTGAGGGACTTGGTCTCAGGAAAGTGGGAGTCGTGCAAAGCCACACTCCTGCACTTTGTTTCAAAGGCCTCTTTCCCTTCTCTCCACAGCCACCTCCTTTCTGCCTACACTTGCCTCTCTCTGGGGATTTGTCAGCCGTCCCTTCAGTAGGCCCCAGTGCAATAACAATATAGCTGCTTTTGCTGGGAGGGCCGAGTGACCAGCCTCTGATTGGTTTGCAGCTCTCAGGATTGGGGAGCTACCTGGGCATTTCCATTGCTGCTCAAGTGGAACAGTGTGGGCTTGCTGGAGAAAAGCTGTGAGAGGTTCCTACCAGGTTTCAGACAGTGGGCAGGCAACCCCATTGTCAACATTAAACATCGCCCATTCTTTGATCACATTTTTGGCAGATGCAGTATTTTAAGTAAGAGATGGCACAAAGATCCTTTCTTGGTGGTTCAGTTGGCAATGGCTTTGCCCAATCTACATCAAAACCTGCAACCAGAAAGATCATCAGGTGTAATCTATGACTGGTCTGAGCCAGTGTGTAAATACTATGACTGGACTCTGGGTGTTTTTGATGTAAGTATGCTAGTGCAACGTAATGATAATTTATTGACTATTTAAACTGTTTATAGAGTCATAGTATCATGTTTTAACCTCAGGCTATTCCCTCAGTTACCATGTTCATATGTTCTGACATCATTGCTTATGCAATCTAACTCTGGACAGGACAGCATTTACCCTTTATGCCACAGGTGCTTACTTGCTAATACAAAACAAAATCATTTCCCATTGTGATTCAGTGATCACTGTCGGAACAGCAGTTTTTTCAACTTTGGGTGTTGAGGACATGTTTGATACATGCATTCCCAGTAATGGAATAGCCCATTAATTCTGAGTGTAAGCAAACATTTGATGAATATTCAAAGTACGGAAGGGCAGCCAGGGCCTATGTAATAGAACCCAACTTGAGTCTGTGCTTTCATCAGACGGGAAGGAAAGGAGAAAACTGGTTGAATGAAGAGACAAATATCCTTGCATTGTTAACGGGATGACATGGTGGCTCAGTGGTTAGCACTGCTGCCTCACAGTGCCAGGGACCCGGGTTCGATTCCAGTCTGTGTGGCGTTTGCACATCCTCCTCATGTCTGCGTGGGTTTCCTCCGGATGCTCTGTTTCCTCCCACAACCCAATGATGTGCAGGTTAGGTGAACTGGCCATGCTAAATCGCCCATAGTGGACAGGGATGTGAAGGTTAGGTGCATTATAGTCAGGGGTAAATGTGGTGTACTAGGGGGGTGGGTTACTCTTCGGAGGGTCAGTGTGGACTTGCCTGGCTGAAGAGCCTGTTTCCACATTGTAGGAATTCTAAAACTTCACGTCATTGATTGATCAGCTGCGGATGCAATTGTCAATGCAAGTTGTGTCAACAGTATAATGTTTATGGAGATTAAGTATCATCTTCACATAGAAGTCACCGTGTTGTGTCATATAAGTTCACTGTATTGATTCAGGACTTCCTGCTTACATCTCCCATACTTCTGAGGCTTTTCATCAGTTTCAGAGTTTCAAGTTTGCGATCTCCAGCCACTTCCCCCTCACCATGGGTGTGCAATCCCTTTACACATCCATCCTCCAACAGGATGGACTCAGAACTCTCTGCTCCTTGCTGGAAAAAAGGCCCAAATTGTCCCTGTCCACCACCACCCTCCTCCACCTGGTTGAGCTCGTCCTCACTTTGACCAAGATTTCCTTTAGCTCCCCCCACTTTCTTCAGATCAAAGGTGTCACCATGGGTACCCGCATGGACCCCAGTTACGCCTGTCTCTTTGTGGGCTACATGGAACATTCATTGCTCCGGTACAATTGGTGCCTCCCCACAACTCTTTCTCCAGCACATCCATGAGATCATCGGTGCTGATTCCCTCTCCTGTCTGGAATTGGAAACAATTATAAATTCTGCTTCCAATTTTTAACCTGTTCTCACCTTCACTTGGTCTGTTCCCTTTCCTTCCTTGACTTCTCTGCTTCCATTTCTGGGGATAGTCTGGACACTGATATCCATTAAAAACCCACAGTTTGCCTTGACTCTACATCCTCAAACTTGGCTCCCTGAAAGGGCTCCATTCCATTCTTCCAGTTTTGCCGTCTCAGTTGCATCTGGTCTGATAATGCCACCTTCCACAAGGGGCCTCATCAATGTCCACCTTTGTCCTGAACCAACGACTCCCCGCCACTGGAGTTGACAGGGCCCTCAGCTGTGTCCAACACCTTTCCTGCACTTCAGCCCTCACCTCTTCTTTTCCCTCCCACAACAGCCATAGGGTTCCCTGATCCCACCAGCATCCACATCCAAAAGTTCATCAGTCACCATTTTCACCATTTCCAGCAGGATGCCACCACCAGACACATATACCCCTTCCCTCCTTCCGGCACACCCTGGTCCACTCTTCCTCCATTCTGAACATCTTCCCAAACCTCCAAGGCACCTTCCCGAGCAATTCCAAAAGGTTTATTGCTTGCCTGTTTGCCTCCTGCCTCCTCAGTATCCAAGGCCCAGGTGAAGCAGTGATTTACCTACACTTCACTCAATCCAGTCTATTATACTAGCTGCTCACAATGTAATCTCCTTTAGACTGGGGAGATGAAATACGGACTGGGCAACCACTTTGCAGAACACCTATGTTCTGTTTGTAAAACATGACCCTGAGCTTTCAGTTGCCTGCCATTTCAACACACCTTCATGTTCCCTGATCAACATCTCTGTCTCGGACTTGCTGCAGTGAAACCCAGCACAAGTTGGAGGAACAGCATCATATTTTCTGCCTGGGGACCCTGCAGCCTTCAGGACTCAATATCGAGTTCAATAATATTAGGGCCTGAACAGTGCCTTTTTCACACTCTGGCCCTGTCAAAACATGGACTGCTTTCATCACAGCCAACCTATTTTTACCTACTGATGGTCCTCATTAGTAGCTTTTCTTTCTCTCTGGCTTACCATTATATATCCCTTTGTTGATCTCTCCACCTATCACCTACGCCTTGATCACAGCCCTAGTCACAGGCTATATACTTGCAGAAAGTGACTCAATTCCTGACTCCCCAAAACCTTTTCACCATCCATAAAACGCAACTCAGATGTGTGCTGAAATTCTTTCCGCTTGCCTGAATGAGAGCATTTCCAACAATCTTCAACAAAATTTACCTCATCCAGAATGAAGTGGCCAAGTCTTCACCACTATAAGCATTCATTTCCTCCACTATTGTCTGGAGTGTATATTGCACTCCCTGATGCACTGCAGCAACTTGCAAAGGTTTCTTCTGCAGCACATCCTAAATCTTCAACCTCTCCCGTCTAGGATAAGGAACATCATCACCTGCAAGGTGCCCTCAAAGTCATACACGATGTGACTTGAAAGTCCATTGTCATTGGGTCAAAGCTCCTATAGCTCTGCCCTTAATTGCACTGTGGACATTTCTTCATCACATAGATTGATGCTTTTTCCCAGGGTGGGAAGGTCAATTAGAAGAGGGCACTGGTTCAAGGTGAGAGTGGGAACATTTCGGGGAAGAAGTGCAGGGAAACTTATTCAGGGTGGAACGCACTGCCGGGGGAGAGTGGAAGCTGGCATGTTAGCAATGTTTAAGGCATATTTGATAGACACATGAATGGGAGGCGAACAGAAGAGTAGAAAAGGCATTAGGGCATTAAGTAGCAGGTCTGAATTATGACTAGGAATTGGCACAGGTGGGCCGATGGGTCTATTCCTGTGCTGACTTGTTTCTGAGCTATATGGGTTGGTTTTGTTCAGTTAGCTGAATGGTTGGTTTGCAAAGCAATGTGAAACCAATACAGAGGATTCAATTCCCATCACCGGATGATGTCACCATGAAGGACTATCCTTCTCATCCTCTCCCTTCAGCTGAGGTATGATAGCCTTAGGTCAAATCACCAGCAGTTGCCTCTCTTGAATTAGCGAGTAGGCCTATGGTCTGGAAAAACAATAGCAACAGAATACAAGACAATTGTTCTTTATTCTTCATTCAAGAAGGCCATTCCCACTACCATCTCAGGGGCAGATGGGAATGGACAACAGAGCCAAGCCTGTGACAAACACCTCACATATATGAATAAGAAAAACCAGCACAAAGTCGAGTGAATTTCTTTCTTTAGCTGCACAGACACGAGATACTTCAACCAGGATTTCTCCTGTACACCAAACAATATCAGTCTACTTGTTGAAAATAGTTCATATGATTCAGGTTCTTCAAGAAAGAAAAATCTCTGTATGCTCTGAGTAGCTTTCATGCTAAGTCCCTTGGCTTGCAATCATTAAACACAGCATTGGTGTAGAACCTGGAACAAACAGACAATTACTCTGGGTTTGAAATTATCTCCTCCAACCGAGGCTCTTCTCAATCGATTACTCTTTGAGGCTGTAAATAGCCTGGTAAATTTAATAATCCCACACCCTGCCAAGGGAATCACAATAAAATGGAATATGGATTGGAAAACAGAGAGCAGTACGAGTTCTCAAAGGTGTTTCTGGTTGTTATAACACAAGGCACTAGCTTCTCAGACAGAAGACATGAACAGGTTATCTAACTTGCTAATAACCTCTGATTTTAAATCACAGACTTGTTATCAGATTTTTTTTAGAAAAAGGAACTAATGTCCCCTGTTCAGAAAGAGACAGGTCTTCAGGTTTTTTTAAAAATGATTTTGTGATTCCATTAAACATTCTATTTGCTGCCCGTGTAGGATCGGTGAATTCATCCAAGATTAAGGGAGATATGGAGGCAATTACCTGCTTTAACCATTGCAGGACACAACATAGAGACTTTTCAGCATGAAAACATTTTCTGCTGTTGATTGACTGCAAAGATATATGCTAAGTATTATCAATCAGTAATGTCAACTTTTCAGTTTGATTAAAATTCACTGAAGTGTTTTGTTCATTGCAGACAGAGACATTACAAAAACACATCCTGCTTCCAATAAAACAATGAGATTAGTAAAGGCTGAATGATGTTCCTAGGGAAAACATGCTCTGAATATTTAGTCACTTACAGACTTTAACTAAACTGTACAGTAGTAATGAACTGCTGTCAGGGTCATAATAAGCTCGAGAAAAAGGATCAAAGAATTATCAAATTGTCTACCAAACAGTTTAAAAAGTACAAAAGAACATTTGCTGAAAATGATTCATCTTTCTTAACAACTTTACTTAAACTGTTCCTGAAAGAAGAGATTATTAAACAGTCAATCCTCTGTCAACTGCCATGGAATTAGCTGACAGTTTTCTGAACGCATTTTAATGGAGTTTGCAGTAGATGGAACATATGAGCTAAATTTAGGAATACATATCTCATATCAAAATGAATTAGTAAAGGACCGATGTGCAGAATGCAGATATAAGGAGCACAATGATGCTGAACAACTTTTATAGATTCAAAGTTGTACGATTCCAAAACATTCAATGCTCATACTAATCATCATCAGCCTGCATGTAATCTAAAAATGCTGCATGTCTTGTTGATGTATAATTTTCCACAACATTTAGCAAAGAAGTACAAAGATAAAACTAAATAAATGTGGAAGATAGTTTTCTGGTGTTTGGTGAAAGCTTCGGCAATATAGTCCTGTAGCTGAAACAGCAATAACTTGTGGATTTCCGGCAAGATGGCGGCAGGTAGGATGCTCCTCCTGGAGCTCCTCTGCTCTGCCTGTTCTTTTTCTTTCCTTTCTTTCTTTTCTCTTTTTTCAGCAGTCCCTGAAGCAGTGTGAGGGGAAGTGAGTCCCGGAGCAGTGTGAGGGAAAGAGAGTCCTGGTATAGAGTGAGTGGAAGTGAGTCCTGGAGCAGTGTGAGGGAAAGAGAATCCTGGTATAGAGTGAGGGGAAGTGAGTCACGGAGCAGTGTGAGGGAAAGAGAGTCCTGGTATATAGTGAGGGAAAGTGAGTCCTGGTATAGAGTGAGGGGAAGTGAGTCCCGGAGCAGTGTGAGGGAAAGAGAGTCCTGGTATAGAGTGAGTGGAAGTGAGTCCTGGAGCAGTGTGAGGGAAAGAGAGTCCTGGTATAGAGTGAGGGGAATTGAGTCCTGGTATAGAGTGAGGGGAATTGAGTCCTGGTATAGAGTGAGGGGAATTGAGTCCTGGTATAGAGTGAGGGGAATTGAGTCCTGGTATAGAGTGAGGGGAATTGAGTCCTGGTATAGAGTGAGGGGAATTGAGTCCTGGTATAGAGTGAGGGGAATTGAGTCCTGGTATAGAGTGAGGGGAAGTGAGTCCCGGAGCAGTGTGAGGGAAAGAGAGTCCTGGTATAGAGTGAGGGGAATTGAGTCCTGGTATAGAGTGAGGGGAAGTGAGTCCCGGAGCAGCGTGAGGGAAAGAGAGTCCTGGTATATAGTGAGGGAAAGTGAGTCCTGGTATAGAGTGAGGGGAAGTGAGTCCCGGAGCAGTGTGAGGGGAAGAGAGTCCCGGAGCAGTGTGAGGGGAAGAAAGTCCTGGTACAGAGTGAGGGGAAGTGAATCCCAATGCAGCATTATGGGAAGCGAGTCCTGGAGCAGCGTGAGGCGAAGTAAGTCCTGCTGCAGTGCGAGGGGAAGTCAGTCTCGGACCAGCTTGAGGGGAATGTCGCATGATGACAAGCGATCCTGGTGCAGCATGGTGGGAAGTGAGTCCTGGAGCAGTGTAAGGGGAATTGAATCCCAGTGCAGTGTGAGGGGAAGCGAGTCCTGGTGCAGCGCGAGGAGAAGCGGGTCCCACTGCAGTGCGAGGTGAATGAGTCCTGGTGCAGAGTGATAGGAAGCGAGTCCTGGAGCAGTGCAACCTACCTTGGTGCAGCTGAGTGCGGGTATGGAGTGGACTGGAGGCTTGGAGTGGAGCGGGACAGTTGTTGGACTGGGGCCTGGCGCTGGGTGGTCAGACCATGTGCTGAGCTGCTGCTATTGGAAATTCTTTACTGGACTGTGATGTCAAACCTTTAACTATGCTATAACTATCCTATTCCTAACTTATTTTTTAGAGACTATAAGTAATGCTATTACTTTTCCATTTATTCCTTATTTGTATCCAAGACTTGTTCCTCGGTACTTGTACCTGAGATGGCACCATTAAAGGCAGCCATTGTAAAAACATCTCACTGTATTCCTATACTTCTGTACTGGAGTATACTTGACAATAAAGGATATTCTATTCTATTCAATAAGATATTCTAACAAAAAACAGTAATTACATTAATACTCAGCAGGTCTGGCAGCACCTGTGAGGAAGATGCAATGCGAATGTTTCACTAGAGATGTTGCCGGACCTGCCCAGTACAACCGGCATTTTCAATCTTTTTTCTTTCAGATGTGAAATATCTGCAATATTTTGCTTTTATAAAAGCATCTATTTGTTAAATAGATTATTCCTGACATCAGTTCTAAATTTACCATTTATTAATTATTATTTATTTATTTATTAATTAATTCTCATTCTTGCAGGTTGATTTCAAGAAATTTTCCAGACTTCCCTTTTCTTTGCTATTTACTCTCTTGTACAATTCAATAATGTAATCTCCCAGATATGTTCTTTTGTTATGGACTAGGCCAGAACACTCAAAACATTCTTGAGCAGGCAACCCCAGACCATAACTTTGCAAAGAACAGAATAAAGAATCCCTACAGAACTAGGGAATCTATCCAAACTAGACTTAATTATGCTGTTCTGAATATACGCAACAATCCCAATAAGCAAACCTCCTTAAAACACAGTTAAAAAATGGAACAGAGTTGGATGTGGGAGTTTAGGGAGAGTTTACGTGTTAGCTGAGGATTATATCTGCAATAAATGCTGTCGTTTGCAAATCTTATCAGTTCGAATGGATTGGTTGGAGCGACAGTTATAGGCAATGAGGAACTTACAAGAGCAACGGGCTGTGATGGATGGCAGGGGGAAAAGTCTCAGATGCAGTCACATAGATGGGCTAACTCCAGGAAAGGTAAGAGAGGTAGGCAGTTAGTGCAGGAGTTTTCTGTGGCTATCCCCATTTCAAACAAGTGTGCTGCTTTGAAAAATGTAGGGAGTGATGGATTCTCAGGGGAATGTAGCATGAACAGCCAAGTTTCTGATATTGAGACTGGCTCTAATGCAATGAGAGGTATGTCGGGTTCCAAGCGATAGATTGCGTTAGGGGATTCTCTAGTCCGAGGTACAAACAGATGTTTCTGTGGCCAGCAGCAGAAAATCAGAATGATGTGTTGCTTCCCTGGTTTCAGGATCAAGGATGTCTCAGAGAGGGTGCAGAATGTTCTCACAGGGGAGAGGGGCCAGCAGGAGGTCACTGTACACATTGGAACCAACGGCACTGGAAAGGAAAAAGTTTAGATTCTGAAGGGAGAATATAAAGAGTTAGGCAGGAATTTAAAAAGGAGGTCCTCGAGAGTAGTAATATCTGGATAACTCCTGGTGCTACAAGATAGTGAGGGCAGGAATAGGAGGATAGAGCAGATGAATGTATGGCTGAGGAGCTGATGTAGGATTCACATTTTTGGATCATTGGAATCTCTTTTGGGGTAGAAGTAACCTGTACAAGAAGGATGGATTGAACCTAAATCAGAAGGGGACTAATATACCGGTAGGGAGATTTGTTTGAGTTGCTTGAGACGATTTAAACCAGTAAGGTGGGGGGTGTGGGGGTTGCGGGGAGGGACCCAGGGAGATAGTGAGTAAAGAGATCAATCTGAGACTGGTACAACTGAGAAAAGAAGCGCGTTAAACACTCAGGATAGGCAGGAACAAAGCAGAGAACAAGGTAGGATCATAAATTAAACTGCATTTATTTCAAAGTAAGGGGCCTAACAGGGAAGGCAGATGAACTCAGGGCATGGTTAGGAACATGGGACTGGGATATCATAGCAATTACAGAAACATGGCTCAGGGATGGACAGGACTGGCAGCTTAATGTTCCAGGATACAAATGCTACAGGAAGGATAGAAAGGGAGGCAAGAGAGGAGAGTGAGTGGCGTTTTTGATAAGGGATAGCATTACAGCTGTACTGAGGAAGAATATTCCCAGAAATACGTCCATGTAAATTATTTGGGTGGAACTGAGAAATAAGAAAGGAATTATCACCTTATTGGGATTGTATTATAGATCCCCTAATAGTCAGAGGGAAATTGAGAAACAAATTTTAAGGAAATCTCAGTTATCTGTAAGAATAATAGGGTGGTTATGGTAGGGGATTTTAACTTTCCAAACATCGACTAGGATTATCATAGTGTTAAAGGTTTAGATGGAGAATAATCTGTTAAGTATGTACAAGAAAATTTTCTTATTCAGTATGTGGATGTACCTACTAGAGAAGGTGCAAAACGTGACTTACTCTTGGGAAATAAGGCAGGGCAGTGAGTGAGGTGTCAGTGGGGGAGCACTTTGGGGCCAGCGACCATAATTCTGTTAGTTTTAAAATAATGATGGAAAAACATAGATCAGACCTAAAAGTTGAAGTTCTAAATTGGAGAAAGGCCAATTTTGATGGTTTTAGGCAAGAACTTTCAAAAGCTGATTGGGGGCAGATGTTTGCAGGTAAAGGGACGGCTGGAAAATGGGAAGCCTTCAGAAATGAGATAACGAGAATCCAGAGAAAGTATATTCCTGTCAGGGTGAAAGGAAAGGCTGGTAGGTAAAGGGAATGCTGGATGACTAAAGAAATTGAGGGTTTGGTTAAGAAAAAGAAGGAAGCATATGTAAGTTATAGACAGGATAGATCGCTGAGATATTTGTATCATCGATAGTCATAGGTGAGGTGCCAGAAGACTGGAGGTTGGCTAACATGGTACCACTGTTTAAGAAGGGTGGTAAGGACAATCCAGGGAACTATAGACCAGTGAGCCTGACGTTGGTGGTGGGCAAGTTGTTGGAGGGAACCCTGAGGGACAGGATGTACATGTATTTGGAAAGGCAAGGACTGATTAGAGATAGTCAACATGGCTTTGTGCATGGGAAATCATGTCTCACAAACTTGATAGAGTTTTCTGATGAAGTAACAAAGACAATTGATGAGGGCAGAGTGGTAGACGTGATCTATGTGGTCTTCAGTAAGACGTTCAACAAGGTTTCCCCATGGGAGACTGGTTATCAAGGTTAGGTCTTATGGAATACAGGGAGAGCTGCCGTTTGGATACAGAACTGTCTCAAAGGTAGAAGACAGAGTGTGGTGGTGGAGGGTTGTTTTTCAGACTGGAGGCCTGTGACCAGTGGAGTGCCACAAGGATCAGTGCTGGGTGCACTACTTTTCGTCATTTGGATGTGAGCCCAAGAGGTACAGTTAGTAAGTTTGCAGATGATACCAAAATTGAAGAAGTGCTGGACAGCGAAGAAGGTTACCTCGGATTACAAAGGGATCTTGATCAGATGGGCCAATGGGCTGAGAAGTAGCAGATGGAGTTTAATTTAGATAAATGTGAGATCTGCATTTTGGGAAAGCAAATCCTCGCAAGACTTATACACAATGGTAAGGTCCTAGGGAGTGTTGCTGAACAGGCAGACCATGGAGTGCAGGTTGATACCTCCTTGAAAGTGGAGTCGCAGGTAGATAGGATAGTGAAGAAGGCATTTGGTATGCTTTCCTTTATTGGTCAGAGTACTGAGTACAGGAGTTGGAAGGTCATATTGCGCTGCATTTTGGGAAAGCAAATCCTCGCAAGACTTATACACTTAATGGTAAGGTCCTAGGGAGTGTTGCTGAACAGACAGACCATGGAGTGCAGGTTCATAGCTCCTTGAAAGTGGAGTCGCAGGTAGATAGGATAGTGAAGAAGGCATTTGGTATGCTTTCCTTTATTGGTCAGAGTACTGAGTACAGGAGTTGGAAGGTCAATTTGCGGCTGTACAGGACATTGGTTAGGCCACTGTTGGAATATTGCATGTAATTCTGGTCTCCTTTCTATCGGAAAGATGTTGTGAAACTTGAAAGGGTTCAGAAAAGATTTACAAGGATGTTACCAGGGTTGGAGGATTTGATCTACCGGGAGATGCTGAATAGGCTGGGGCTGTTTTCCCTGCAGCGTCAGAGGCTGAGGAATAACTTATAGAGGTTTATAAAATCATGAGGGGCATGGATAGGATACATAGACAAGGTCTTTTCCCGGGGGGGGGGAAGAGTCCAGAACTAGAGGGCATAAGTTTAGGGTGAGAGGGGGAAAGATATAAAAGAGACCTAAGAGGCAACGTTTTCAAGCAGAGGGTGGTACATGTGTGGAATAGGCTGCCAGAGGAAGTGGTGGAGGCTAGTACAATTGAAACATTTAAAAGGCATTTGGACGGGTGTGACAATAGAAAGGGTTTGGGTGGATATGGGCCAGATGCTGGCAAGTGGGACTAGATTGGATTGGGATATCTGGTCGGCACGGACGAGTTGGACTGAAGGGTCTGCTTCTGTGCTGTACACCTCTATGACTCTGTGACTCTAAGAGGTTAGAGGTTGAAGTTGGAAGGGCAGAAAGAGAGAGAAAAATGTTTCCACACAGCTCATTGTTGAACTCCCAATTAGTTCTGAACTGAACTGAACAGCTCAACTGGAGGGGTGACCAATCGCCTTTCATTATGTAGGTCACTTCTAAAACATGACCACTTGGGGTTGAAGTCTCATCTGATTACATATAAACAAAAAGGCCTCTCAATACCCTTTAATCTCTGTACCAAACCAGTCTAATCGGCATTGGGAGCATTTACAACCCCTCTGAAAAAACCAAGGACATCGTATCCTTGAGAAAAGGACCAGCTTTTCGAACAAACAGGGACCAGCTTTGTGACACTTTCAAGGCAAAGGGATGAATAGAGGAAGAAATTTGGATTGCACCACTTCCCATTGTGTTCTGCAGACTACTTTGATTTCCCCAAAAGGCAGGCAGTGCTACAGGCCCTGAGAAATGAGATGACGCAAGTCAATTTATTTCCTTTTATCAGTCGGGCCATTAACAAGAGAAATTGTCCTCCTTTTTTCACACTGCCTCCAGTGCTTGCCCAGCCTATGAAGTTTGAAGGAGGTCTTGTGACACAGGGATCGTGACCCTACCTCTGAGCCAGGACGCCCAGATTTAAGACCCACCTACTCCAGATGTGTTTAATAACATCTCTGAGCTGGTTGATGAGAAACTATCTGTACAGTTTGATCATGACTTTGTTTGACACATACTCAATTGCTTTTGCTGGATTTGATGACTGCAGATCAGCATCAATTAGACATATTGAGCATTGCTGTTGCTAAAACTTGGAGGTATCTTTCAACTTTAACCTTTGCTTTTCAATGAGTTGTGTTATGATCACAACTAATGTTATTACTGGACAAGTTAGATCCCAGATTGAAACCTGGCTTGGACAGATCATATAATGGTTTGTTTTAGCTTTAACATCGGTTCTTGCTGAAACCTAAGGCTGCAGGTTTTGCTTTAACAATACAATAGAAGTTTATTAACTGAAGAAATTATAGTAAATTAGAATAAATCAAACTATCCACTTACAACACAAATTTAAATATTTATGGTATTTTAAGACATCGAACACCTCCTCCTCTGTAATATGGACATTTTTCAAGATGTCATTATTTATTTTCCCACATCCTTCCTTTTCCACAGAAAACACTGATGCAAAATACTCATTTAGTATCTCCCCCTCTCCTGTGGCTCCACACAAAGATCGCTTTGCTGATCTTTGAGGGGCCCTACCCTATTCTCTCCCTAGTTATCCTTTTGTCCTTAATGCACTTGTAGAATCCCTTTAGATTCTCCTTAACTCTATTTGTCAAAGCTATCACATGTCCCCTTTTCACCCTTCTGATTTCCCTCTTAAGCTTAGTCCTACTGCCTTTATACTCTTCTAGGGATTCAGTTGATCCCAGCTGTCTATACCTGACATATGCTTCCTTCTTATTTTTGACCAAAACCTCAATTTCTCTCATCATCCAGCATTCCCTACACCTACCAACTTTGCCCTTCACCCTAACAGGAATATACTGTCTCTGGACTCTCATTATCTCACGCACATATAAATCTATGAGGTAAATTTGCATTTGCAGATTTGTATTTGCAGATACATTATTTACTTCAAAAAGCACACGATCTGTATACAGTCAGTTAATGTGGCATTTTATGAATTCCTACTTTGGAAGTAAAACCAGTCTGAATCCAGATTGAGACACAAACAGACTCGAAACAAGACCTCATACCTAAAGTGCATTATCTGACCTGCAATGTCACTTTTCTTCTGATAAAACCTTAAGTTATCTTGGGGCAGTGACTTGAAAGAAATTCTGGGATTTACACATTAATCAATCAAAACCTGCATCTCCATACTTACTGATTAAAGACTGAAGAGCCATCTGGATGTGTTCAGTACATTTGCATAAGTTGTATGATGCTTTGATCTTTTACTATATATTCTGTATCCAATGTAATCTCTCTCTCTAGCTGCCTGAGGAAGGAGCAGGGGCTCCGACAGCTTGTGGTTGAAGTATAACCTGATGGCGTGTGATTTTTGACTTTGAGTACATCGGACTGAAGTAAGATCCAGTGTGGATATTGTGGATCTCATGTTTGATGATTGCAACTTGTACACTTCATTTAAGGTGCCTCTCAAGATGGCATGTCATAAATTCAGAAAGTATAAAGCCACACTCACAGGGATGTCTTAGAACGGTGCAGAATTGTTGGAAACATTCTCCTGACTGGCCACTCTGACTGCAGTAAAGACCACAGACAGACCATAAAAAAGCAGAGTTTCACTGATCTTACTACAACTGTACAGTAAAATCTGATTGATTCCTAAATATGCCAAAACAAAGAAATCAGGATCTCAGGACTTGCTTTCACTTTATTCATCAAACATCCATTTTTTTTGCTGGAAAAAGGATTGTTTATTAATGAGTGGCACGTAAATGGCATGGAACCAGTCGATGTGAGTGAGGTCTTCAGTGAATACTTCTCATCACAGAAGAGAAAAACATTTCAGTTGGGATGGTGAGGTGCTAGAATGTGTTAAGATTAATGAGGAGGAGGTATTAGATGTTTTAGCAGGTGCAGAAATCCCCAAGGCATGATGAGATGTATCGCAAGCTGCTATAGAAGGCAAGGGAGGAGATTACTGGAGCCCGCCTCGAGATATTTCATACCTCACTGGTTACAGGCCTTATTAGACCTTTCAAAATGCATCACCTTGTACTTAACAGGATTAAATTCCATCTGTCCAATTTACCAACTGATCATTCAGACTGAGCTTATCCAGCCCAGTATTAATGACACCACAGTTTTTGTATCATCTGCAAACTTACGAATTAAACCTTCTGCATTCACATTCAAGCCATTAATATAAATAAGAAACAGCAAGGATCCCAGCACTGATCCCTCTAGTACACCACTGGTTACAGGATTCCAATTACACAAGCCACCCTCCACCATTATCTTTTGCCTCCTATTTGCAAGCCAATTTTGGATCCAATTTGCCAACTTCCCTTGGATCCCGTGGGGATCTGGATTAGCACTCTATGTGGAACTTTGTCAAAGGCTTTACTGAAGTCCATGTAAACCACATCAACTGCTCTACCCTCATCAATATATTTATTCACCTTTTAAAATACTCCATTAAAGTAGTCAGACAGGATCTCCAGCTACAAAATCCTTGCTGACTATCCCTGATAAATCCCAAACTTTACAAGCATTGACTAATCCTAGCCTTCAAAATGTTTTTCCAAAGTTTCCCTATCACTAAACAACAGACCAACTGTACAATAAAACCGAAAGAACTATGGATGCTGGAAATCAGAGACAAAACCAAAAACACAAATTGCTAGAAAAGCTCAGCAGGTCTGGCAGCACCTGTGAAGAGAAAGATCTGCAGTCCTCACTTTTTCCCTGAGGAGAGAAATCAGAGTGAACGTTTCAACCTGTGTTTTTCCAGCAATTTCTGTCTTTGTTTGTATATCAGACTAACTAGTCTGTTATGACCTGGCCTATCTCTGCTGCCGTTCCAGAACACAGCAACTACATTAGCTATCTTTCAGTCATATGGCATTTCACCTGTAACCAGTGAGGTATGAAATATCTCGAGGCGGGCTGGATAAGCTCAGTCTGAATGATCAGTTGGTAAATTGGACAGATGAAATTTAATCCTGTTAAGTACAAGGTGATGCATTTTGAAAGGTCTAATAAGGAAAACACATACACAATGAATGGTAGGTCCCTAAGGAATACTGAGGGAATTTTGTGTACAAGTCCATAAATCCCTTAAGGTGTCAGCACAGGGGGACAGAATGGTGAAGAAGGCATATGAGATGTTTGCCTTCATTACCCAGGCATAGAATATAGGAGCAAGGAAGTCTTGTTACAACTTTATCAAACATCGGCTCAGTTGTGTGTGATCCTGGTCGCCACACTATCAGAGGGAAGTGATTGCACTGGAGAAGATGCAAAGGAGATTGACTAGGACGTGACATGCAATGAAAAGTCTCAGTTATGAGAAGAGACTGGATAGGCTAGGTTTGTTTACATCGTAGCAGAGGAGGCTTGGGGGGTGGGGGAGGGAGAGTCTTAATAAGGTAAATACAATTATGAGAGGTATTTACAGAAGAGATTATTAGAATCTTTTCCCCATCTCAAACATGTCTAAGACAAGAGGGCATGAGCTTCAGGTGAGGAGTGAGTGGTTAAGATGAGATGTGAGAAAGAATTTTTTCACCCAGAATGTGGTAGAAATAAGGAATGTGTTGCCTGAGAGGGTGGCAGAGGCAGATTCCTTATTTTGCAACATTTAAGAAGCATTTGAATGAGTTCTTAAAATGCCAGGGTATAGTAGGCAATGGACCAAAAGCAGGTAAATGGGATTAGTTTGATTTGCTGTTTGTCCTTCAGCATAGACATGGTGGGCTGAAAGGCCTGTTACTATGCTGTATGACTCTGTAAAGGATGGGTAAAACCAAGACAACGTAAATACTTCCACACTTGATGCTTACAAGTTATTGACTCGACTTCACTTGTGAAGGCATCTGTTATAGCTCATTACAGCAATTTCAGAGCCTTACCATTAAGAAGTAGAGTCACAATAATTATATGCTTCAGCGAACATATGCCTTCACAGCACTGTACTTTAGAGAGTCCTCCATGTTTGCCAGTTTTTCTAGAGTGCTCATGTTGATAGAGGCATGTACAAAACACAGAAATCATATAAATACACGAGTGGACAATACTTTCAATCTCAAGCCTCACCACATGGACTATGGCTATACATTTTGAATTATGCTGATTTATCCTCAATGTTTTGAAGACATAATTAAATTAATGTGTCTATTATTGTCTGAATTACCCCATATTAGCCACCATGTGCCTATTATTGTCTGAATTACTCCATAATAGCCATCAGGCTCTATTGAAGGTCTCATAAAAGAATGCTTTGTAATGATTGCGTGTAGCTGAATTGTAAAATTGCTAGAAGGGGTTTTCAATGCTTTTTCTTCAAAATATGTCAGTGTGAGTGGAGGAAGCAAACTACTTCATCTGATTTTGTCACTCAATGCAATGAAATTGCTATCCTAAATTTCACCTGTCAGCTTCTTTGCTGATTGAGCGTCCAACTTAATCTTTCTTACTTTAAAGACTACACTTTAGCTGAAATTTCCATAATTTAAAACCCTACACTGTTTAAAATTAGAACAGAAGTTGCGATTCAAAGAATTGTGTTTCTTTTTAATGTGAACTGTTAAAGAATGTACATGCTCCTTACCATTTTCCTCTTGCTTTTCTTCCGTGATTTCTTGTTTCTGAGCCAATTCGGGCTGAACTCCGGGGACACAGATTGTGGAGTTTTGACAGGGATGACTGAATCCACCATCTCGAGGTAGAGTGAAACTGCGTGGTTTACCCCCACCACCACTTATTCCAGGCCATCGTTCTCC
Organism: Chiloscyllium plagiosum; assembly: GCF_004010195.1. Classification (NCBI taxonomy): domain Eukaryota; kingdom Metazoa; phylum Chordata; class Chondrichthyes; order Orectolobiformes; family Hemiscylliidae; genus Chiloscyllium; species Chiloscyllium plagiosum. The sequence continues at coordinate 19,061,472 of NC_057721.1, read as the reverse complement.
CTCAGCCAATGGGAAGGGTCCATAGTGATCCTGGATCTGGCACCTTTGAGCTGGCAAAGTTGACTGCCTCCGATGTTCTGGTGTTGGTAAGCCTGCTTCACAAAACACAGAATCCTCAAGAGGAAGAGTCTGGAGATAGTGCAGCCCTGAACTGGTCAGTGGAGTTTCTATTAGATCCTGCCATGAACGCCGTTCCCAAGCCCCTGGTTTACGAAGGGGGGACTCAGTACCTCCTGCAGGTTCTGGTCGGAATTCTTCATGGGATGAATGAGAATGAGAGGTTTCCGTAGACGACAGTCTATTATGCTTAGGTTCGAGGTATGGACTAGCACAGTTCACCTTAAAATAATGACAAAATGATCAATATCAAATATTAATGTTGCATTAAAATGTTCAGGATAAGGACACCGCTCACTTCTTGAAAACTGCTTTCATCTTTCAGTTTAATATTAATAACCTATCAATTGTTTGAACATGCTACTGTTTGGTTCATCACCACTTAATTATTTGATCGTGGAACACCTTTTCAGTAAAACAGGAAATTACGTCGCTGACCCCTTCTGCAAAATGGACAATTGCAAAACATAAATCAGAATTTGAACATTTAAAACTTAGGAGGAAAGGAAATAAATAGGGAATATGTGAAATACAATTTATACTCATTGGGTCCAATTTTTAGATCAATGCATAAAACTGTAGATAAAATACACCTAAAAATAGAAGGAAACGTGATCAGAATGAGCAATGTTCATAACTTCAAGTGTAATTAGGTTGGGCAATAAATGTTGACCTAGCCAGCAACATCCCATGCCTGAGTTGGATTATATATAAATGAAAACATTTACATGTCTTAAAATATTTAATCTATACTGCAGTTGAAGGTTAATATTACAATATTAAAAATATCCCATAAATTTGAGTATACCAATAATTGAACCAATGATCATAACCTTATTGGTTTGCTTCAGCATCAAGCTGCTCAGAGTGAAAATTTATAAATTTATTTGGTATAAGAGAGGGAGAATGTTCTTTTGGATCTTTCAGCAGATTAATGAGCAAAATGATATACAATACACAAGGATTTACTAATCTTTGTAAGTGATTATGAAGTAAGCGTTTGACTGCAATATTCCTAAAATGTATGGTTGTATTTGCTTATAATAGTTCATTAACTTGAATTGCCAAAATGTGCATAGTCTACTTGAAGCCACTTGCTAACTGTATATTTTCTTCTAAGGTGGGATGTGGAAATTGCTGACAAGGCCAGCATTTGTTGCATATCCCGAACTGTTCTTCAACTGATTAGTTTTCAGGGCCAATGCAGAGAGCAGTTAAATGTCTGTGTGGTCTGGGGCCATATGAAGCTTAGGCCAAGTAAGGTAGTCGGAATTCCTTAAACGACATTAAAAAATTGAACGACTTTTTTAATGACAATCAACAATGATTACATCATTGACTTCATTAATTCCAGATTTTTATTGAATTCAAATATTGCTATCTGCCTTAGTGGGATGTGAACACATGCCCCTGAGTATTAGAAACAAAAAATAGAAGTTCCTAGAAAAGCTCAGTGGGTCTGGCAGCATCTGTGAAGAGAAGTCAGAGTTTTGGATCCGGTAACCCTTCCACAGAGTATTACCCTGGGCTTTGGATTAAAGTCCAGTGACATTAACACTAATCACTGATGCCCCCTAATGAAAGACAAAATTATTTTTAAGGGTACTGCAGACAGTGAGATTGCAAATAGATAGCAATTTAACATGTTTTTTCAAGCTTATTTGTATTTTCTATTTTTTGTGACATCATCCAGTTTCTTTGATATCTCTGCTGTCTGTGCAGAGGTTTGAAAATTAGATTAGATTCCCCACAGTGTGGAAGCATGCACTTCAGCCCAACTAGTCCACACCAACCCTCCAAAGAGTAACCCACCCAGACCCACTTCCCTCTGACTAATGTACCTAACACTATGGGCAATTTAGCATGGCCAATTCACATGACCTGCACTTCTTGGACTGTGGGAGGAAACCAGAGCATCCAGAGGAAACCTACACAGACACAGGAAGAATGTGCAACTCCACACAGACAGTCACCCAAGGCTGGAATCGAACCTGGGACCTGGTGCTGTGAGGCAGCAGTGCTAAACTCTGAGCCACCGTGCCGCCCCATTGAAACTGACTGTTATTACCAACCAGGATGTTCCAGGTGTAACAAAGATGCAAAAGTAAACTCACTGCAGGTGCTCGGGGGTAGGTATCATAAGGAGGTGGTGGACTCTCTTGCTTGGGGGTTGATGGGGTATCTGCATCCTCTTGATCACTTTCACTCCAATAATCTATCATGATAAAGTATTAGTGAGTAAAACACATTGACATTTAGAATTTACCATTCACCTAATAGGATTTCTTGTATTGTTATGATAGCACAGCTCAAATGTTTTACACATACATTTCACAAGAAAGTTGTTCAATATCGTATAAGTGAATGGGCTGAACGTTCCAAGGAGTGGGATTTGCTGTCACATGGCCATTCCACACCAAACGAATGAGCTCTTTGATTCTGGCCAGCACACCCGAATGCTGCCTCTTCAGAAATGCACAGCAGTCTTCCATCAGAGTCATACAACATGGAAACAGACCCTTCAGTCCAACTTGTCCATGCCACTTTTTGTCTTGCAGGCCTGTCAAACCACATCAGTCCCCACAATCGTTTTACACTGCTGTATTCTGGCTGGTCTACATTCAAAAACTCTGGAAAATTGAAATAGCCTTTCAATATGTCAATGAAAGACTGTAGTAAGTGGGCTGCATGGCAGAGTGGGTAGGGTGTGAGGTGAATATGGTGAGAGGGAGGATAGGGTGGAAAGTTAGTGGGATATTTGGATGATGTGGTTGAGTCAGGGAGGTGTTGTGATGTGGGGTAGAGGGGTGTGAGGGAGGAGGTTGAGAGAAAGAGTCCGGGGGACAGCCAGAGGACAGCCTTGTTGGAGGGATGGATAGAAAATGGTTATCATAGGGTTTGAGGGTCAGGAGAGGAGGCAGTGGATCAAGAATTTGGAGGATCAGGGAGAGAGTTGGAAAATAAGAGGAGGACCAAGGTGCTGGAGGGTCAGGCGTGGGTGTCAGTAGGGAAACAGTAGGGAGCAGGTTTTATTTGTGTAGCTATCCACTAGTCATGAATAGGTAATTGAGTCAGATACTGCCATGTCCCGAAATCAGAGGCAAAGACATTAATGTTGGGTTTGAGGAGTTGGAAATTGCCCATCAGGTATTGAAACTGGGCAATTTCCACAATGACAGTATGTTGGGACTTTCTAGCAGTTCTGATGTTCATGTTTGGCGGTTCATTTGGTCTCTGACCCGATCTGAAAACCGGAAGATCTGTGCCAGTTTATTTATCATAATTCAGATCTAAAGAATCTGTAGTGAATATGACACTTAAGGCTGCTCCTAAATAATTATCATCAATATGCAATTATGTCGCCATAAAATAGGTTTAAGTTATTCACAATATTTTCAATTCAACTGGCTGGTGTTATTTGCAGGCTTAAATGCTCTTGCTGTGGTCACAGGAGAGTAAAATGGCCAAATCCTCATTAGTTTTTTTTTACTTACTTTTCAATGGCAGCTGCTCAAAGGTTTGTCATTCACATCTTACGGACCCATGTGTTTTTCTTTTACTCCTGACCGTTCTCTTTATCCCTGCACCACTCTTTGTCTTTTAATATCACCTGGCTTGCACCCTATCGCAGACCTTCCTTTTTGCTCTCTTTTTCACCTAACCCCTTTGGCCCTTTCTCAAATATCTATGACATAGAGTCATAGAGCTGTACAGCTGACCAGACATCACAACTCAGTCTAATCTCACTTGCCAGCACCCGGCTCATATCCCTCTAAACCCTTCCCATTCATATAACTATTCGGATGCCTTTTAAATGCTGTAAATGTATCAGCCTCCACCACTTCCTTTGGCAGCTCATTCCACATATGTACTACTCTCTGCGTGAAAATGTTGCCCCTTAGATCTCTTTTATATCTTTCCCCTCTCACCCTAAACTTATGCCCTCTAGTTCTGGACTCCCTGACCCCAGGAAAAAGACTTTGTCTATTTTTCCTATCCATGTACCTCATGATTTTATAAACCTCTGTAAGGTCACCCCTCAACCTCCGACGCTCCAGGGAAAACAGCCCCAGCCTGTTCAGCCTCTCCCTGTAGCTCAAATCCTCCAACCCTGGCAACATCCTTGTAAATCTTTTCTGAACCCTTCTAAGTTTCACAACATCCTTCCGATAGGAAAGAGACCAGAATTGCATGCAATATTCCAAAAGTGGCCTAACCAATGTCCTGTACAGCTGCAACATGACCTCCCAACTCCTGTACTCAATACTCTGACCAATAAAGGAAAGCATACCAAACGCCGCCTTCACTATCCTATCGACCTGTGACTCTACTTTCAAGGAGCTATGAACCTACACTCCAAGGTCTCTTTGCTCAGCAACACTCTCGAGGACCTTACCATTAAGTGTATAAGTTCTGCTTTTATCAGTTCTGCATAATGGTTGCTTATCTAAAACGCGAACTAGGTTTTACTTTCCACAAATATTGCCAAGCTTTCTGGGCAGAATCTTTTGCGTCTGATGGTGGTAATATTGAGGGGGAGTGGTTGGTTGGAAGGTCATTCCTTTAGGCGGGATGATGGCAGACCTGAACCCCACGCTTTTTCCCCACCTCCAGCAAAGTTAAGTCCTGACAGGAAGATCCACGTTTAACCTTCCGGAACTGCCACCAATTGAAACCCTTAAGTGGTCACATGAGGATCTCATCACACCACAGCTGGCATTAACTCAGCTGCAGATGGGCTCTATCATATGCTGTGCATGGCAGCTGAAATTGTGTGGCCAGACATTGTGCTACCAATGTATTGAGTTTGGTACTCCTCACGTCCAATGCAAATCATGAATTTACTTATTTCACCATTTTCTTTATAACGTAACACAAGATTTTTAGGAATTCTCTCAGCTGTTAACTACCATCACATATCCAAACTCCCTTTTCACTCCAAACTTCTTAAACTTGTTTTGACTTCCAATATGTAAGCCTATGACTCCCATAATACCCTTTTGAATCCATGTTTCTGCCCCTCCCAAACTCCTGAAGTAGCCTCACAACTATAGGAACGCATGGCAATTTTGATGTTTAGTTTTATCTTCGGCCCTTATCACAGTCCACGTACTGTTGAAGAATTCCAAAAGCACTCTGCTTGGTCTAGTGCTTGAAAACTTAGAGGGGAATTTTAAGTCCCTGGAAATGGGTGGGCAGCGTTTAAATGGAATGTGAAAAAGTTCAAAATGTCAAGATCACCCTGACCCATTTATTTCTGGGCTAAGCAGATATGGGTAACCAACTCTGGAGCAATGCCTGCCCCACTGGAAGCCAAACCTGTCAATCAGGCTGACCGCTGGACTGGAATTCTGTGAAAACAATGTTTCACAGTATGAAGGAAAAGTCCATAGCTATATGTGGTAACCCGGACTTGTGGCTTCCCATTGAAAACACTTAACCCTACTGACTTCCCTGATTACCAAACCTGCCCCGTTAAAATCACGGCTATAAGTTTAGATTAAAACAAATAGAACCATATAAGAAGGTGAATTATATACATCAAAGTCATACTACTTTGAAATGGTCCTTGGGTTTAAATATTATTTCAGTGCCAATATCTTTCGGCGAATACAGATCAAAAAAAGGATTGATTCTTCTCCCGTCACCATCTTCCCCAGACCATTTTCCAACAGTGTTTTTGGTACAGAATATCTTTATGTCAACACACAGAACAATAGTGGTGTGCAAAAAAATCCACATTCTCCCATAAAGACATTGGCGCATGTGGATGCAGCATGTAAATAGCTAAATTGACTCTGAGCTGTCTTTGCTGATTTCATTAAACTAGAAATCACACAACACCAGGTTATAGTCCAACAGGTTTAATTGGAAGCACACTAGCTTTCGGAGTGACGCTCCTTCATCAGGTGATAGTCAGGTGACTACCACCTGATGAAGGAGCGTCGCTCCGAAAGCTAGTGTGCTTCCAATTAAACCTGTTGGACTATAACCTGGTGTTGTGTGATTTCGAACTTTGTACACCCCAGTCCAACACTGGCATCTCCAATTCATTAAATTAAATCAACATAATTGAAACTTTGAATATATTTTTACTTATATATGTATTAAAGTTTACATTTACACAAATGCAGAAAATCAATTGGTCTTAAGAAGTCTAGTGCTCTGTGCAGTTTTCATGAATTATGCAAAAGTTGGAAATAGCATAAACCACTCTTTTGAACAATAAATTGAGCTTTAAAACTTTTTCTAAAAACGTGCACACATATTTTGGAAATATTAGGGTTTCTTTTAGAACAAGCTTTTGAAGCGAACCTTAGTTTTCAGTTGTTTTAGCATTTCTCAGAAGTCATGCATCATTCTCATAGTTACCTTCCTCTCCAACCATATTTTCATCATTCCAAGTTAGAGTTCACCTTTTTTAATCCAAAAAATTAGACATTCAACTTGCACTGGAATGTAATTCCAAAATACTTGGGTAAAGATATAAAAGGATACGTTTAATCCAAACCATCTGACAAAAAAAACTAATGAGGGAAAACTTAAACTGCCCAATTTTACCTCCAAAAGTTAAAAATTAAGCTGGAACAGAGTGCAAAACAAATAAGCAATCCGATCGCATCAATATTCTTGGAACAAAAATCTGCATCGATACGGCTCCTTTAATGGAGTGAAGTATCCCAAGGTGCTTCATAGAGTGTTATCAAACAAAATTTAGTCTTAAGAAACATGAAGAGATATTAGGATGGATGACCAATAGCTTAGATTCATTAAGGTTGGTCTGAAGAAGGGTCCCAAAGGAGGAAGAAAAAGGGAGAGAGATGCAGGGCAGGAATTCATTTAACAGCTGATAGCATAACCAACAAAGGGAGAGCACATAAAATTGGGGATAAGCAAGATACCAGGAATACAAGAGCACTGAGATCTCAGAGAGAGTAGAACCGCAGAAGGTTACAAAGATAGGGAATGGTGAGGCAACAGGGGGATTTGTAAACAAGGATGTGGGGAGTTCTAAAACCGAGATGCTGCATGACTGGGGGCTGATAATGGTCAGTGAGTGCAGGGGTGACAGGCAAACTGTTAGGTTTTACACATGACATTGTGGTGGTAATAATAATCGATGTCGGAAGATTCATTGAGATTTACTGTATAATTACTTAGCATGATGACATCAGTACCTTGGTCTTGTTTGAGTCGTTGCTCCTTTTCTGCATATCCCACTGTTGCTAAGCCAAGCCTGCTCAGCCACCTGTTGGGAAAAAATGTAGGAGTCTCATGATTAATTGGTCCTTTGAAAATCTTAGAATATTTATTTTTCTTGAGTGCTCTGTCTGAAGACATCTATGTCTACAACTCAAGACTTCCACCATAAGTAAGGCAAGAATGCAGAATCCATCCCAAACAGGGAGGAGATTCAACCCAGTGTTGTAGGGATCATTCTGATCCACATTAGGCATTTAGTCCCCTGCAAAGGAGTCTGATTTACTGAAGCAACTGACTATAAAATGGATGATGTGGAGGTGCCGGTGTTGGACTGGGGTGTGCAAAGTTAAAAAATCACACAACACCAGGTTATAGTCCAATAGGTTTATTTGGAAGCACTAGCTTTTGGAGCACTGCTCCTTCATCAGGTGGTTAAAAATCATCTGCCTGATGACAACCACCCTGATGATGGAGCAGTGCACGAATCGCAGAAAGTAGGTATGCTGGTGCAGCATATAATAAGAAAGGCAAATGGAATTCTGGCATTTATTGCATGAGGAGTGGATTATAAAAGTAGTGTTGTTACAATTATACATGGCATTGGTGAGGTGACATCTGGAATACTGTGTCCAGTTTTGCTGTCCTAACTTGAGGAAGCTTGTGATGGCACAGGAAGCAGTTCAGAGGAGATACACCAGGGAGTTCAGGGATGGAAGGCATGTCGAAGGTTAAGTAATTTGGGCTTGTATGTGCTGGAGTTGAGAAGAATTAGGGGGGATTGGTGGATCTGATTGAGGTGTATAAAGTGCTAAAAGGGGTTGATAAGGTGGATGCTGAACAGATGCTCCACTTTGTGGGACAGTCTTGAACAAGAGAACATAGATTTAGAGTGAGAAGAACCAGGTTCAAAACTGCAATGAGGAGAAACTACTTTTCTCAGAGGGTTGTGAATCTGTGGAACTTACAGCCCCATACTGCAGTTGAGGCAGAATTGATCAAGAAAGAAAGAGCTAGGTTTCTGATGAAAACTGGGATAAAGGGCAATGCGGAGTAGGCAGCAAAGTGGAGTTGAGAGCAGGACAAGATCAGCCATGATCATGTTAAATGGCGAAGCAGTCGTGAAATGCTGAATTGCCTACTCCTGCTCCAATGAAAATTCTGTGACAACAAGAAGGTGGGAAATTGATATGAAAGTTAAGATCTCATATCAAGATGTTATTTTAGTTCACAGAATTCCCACAGTGAGGAAACAGGCCATTTGGTCCAAGTCAACACCAAACCCCCGAATGTAACTGGGAGGAAACTGAAGTATCTGGAAGAAACCCATATGGAAATGGGAAGAATGCGCAAACTCCGCAAAGACAGCTGCCCAGAGGGTGGTATTGAATCCGGGTCTCTGGCGCTATGAGGCAGCAGTGCTAACCACTGAGCCACTATGCCACCCAAAAAATTGGAACAGTGCGATGGCCAGGAACTTTCTTGATGAATCAAGGAAATAGTGAGTGAATCAAGGAAATACTTGGAAATATGGTCTCACCAGGCTCAGTTGTTCAGTCACCCAATGTGCAGAAAGAAATAGTGACATTTCCAGTGTATTATGTTGCCATCAGGACATTGCAGAGGTGACCATATTGAGTCAGTGTCTGTTATGTGCTACTGCTGACGTTTACGTTCCACTTGATGAGGTTAACTGAATGTTATTATGTTTACATGCCAGCTAATGTAGAATCAGAGTGCTAATGCTAGCATAACTCTCTGCCTGAAATGGGTACTAACCAACTGGTTCAAATGAAAGACCTCAAATAAAAAAAAGCAGTTTTAATTCTTTTCATTTGTAGGAATGTCTACTTCTGTGGCTAATGTTATATCCTATCTCTTACATATAACTAATCCCCCTGTAGATAGAGGCTCAGTGGTTAGCACTGCTGCTTCGCGGCACCAGGAACCTGGGTTTGATTCCAGCCTCGGGTTACTGTCTGTGTGGAGTTTGCACGTTCTCCCCATGTCTGCGTGGATTTCTTCTTGGTGCTCTGGTTTCCTCCCACGGTTTAAAGATGTGCAGGTTAGGTGAATTGGCCATGCTAAATTGCCCATAGTGTTCAGGGATGTGTAGATTAAGTGTATTAGTCAGGGGAAAATGTAGATTAATAGGGTAGGGGATTGAGTCTGGGTGGGATACTGTTCAGAGGGCCAGTGTGGAGTTGTTGGGCCAAATGGCCTGTTTTCACACTGTAGGGATTCTATGTCCACAAGCTTGTTTCACAACAAAACCAATTTAAACACATGTAGAATTGCATATAGGATTTTGATGAAAAGTTATTGACCAGAAACCTTAACTCTGTGTCTCTCTTCCATCGATTGCTGACTAATCTGTTGGGATTTTCCAAAGTTTCCCAGCTGGGAAAGCAAAGATGTTTAGAAATAATTTATGACCTCTCAAATTAAACTGATACTGATTGTTTGATATTCCATTTTCCTGGAATGCTAGTTGTAAATGCCTATTGATGATTCCCATTGTGATACAGTCGGTTGCATATAGTGGAGAAAGACGGAATTCCACCTTGCATTCCACAGACGTTTCAACCATTTCCAGTTCTTATATCCACAATTCTACCTGGCTGATGAAAGACATCAATGTTGTCCAGCCAAGATGTTTCTTTGGCAGATTACAGAGATTCCTGGTGAACACTGAGATATACCTCTGATCTCTGAGGATTAATTTCTTGTCAGTACAAATACAAATCCTCAAACTATCATTCAAACAGATACTTTAATCAAAGCAAGATTAATGAAAGCAAGGATGAAATGGTAATTGTGCACCTGACATATGATCACAACTATCTTTCATGTCAAATTTTAGATGTACAACTCAATTTTTTTATTACCATGAGACATTTATTTTCCCTCTCGCCCTTTTCTCTGGAAGGTGGTGACTCACAATGGATACAATGTCACAGGCTTGGCAGCACCAAAAGATTTAGGCTGAAATAGCTATTCACGAGGTCTTAGTCTAGATCACAAGTATTAGCTGTTATGTGAATAGAAGGGGGAGTGGACTCCAGTTTTACAAAATCCTTTTAAGAAGTTTCATGCCTTCTTAACAAAAATGCTCTTCAATAGACAATGGACAACAGACAATTGGTGCAGGAGCAGGCCATTTGGCCCTTCGAACCAGCACCATCATTCATTATGATCATGACTGATAATCCACAATCAGTATCCTGTTCCTGCCTTATCGCCATAACCCTTGATTCCACTATCTTTAAGAGATCTATCCATCTCTTTCTTGAATGTATCCAGAGACTTGGCCTCCATAGCCTTCTGAGGCAGAGCATTCCATACACCCACCACTCTCTGGGTGAAGATGTTTCTCCTCAACTCTGTCCTAAATGGCCTACCCCTTATTTTTAAACTGTGTCCTCTGGTTCTGGACTCACCCATCAGCGGAAACATGCTTCCTGCCTCTAATCCTTTAATAATCTTATACGTCTCAATCAGATCTTTAATATATTTGGATACAGAACTGATTCAAAGGTAGAAGAGAGAGGGTGGTGATGGAGGGTTGTTTTTCAGACTGGAGGCCTGTGACCAGTGGAGTGCCACAAGGATCGGTGCTGGGTCCTCTACTTTTTGTCATTTAATAAATGATTTGGATGCGAGCATAAGAGGTACAGTTAGTAAGTTTGCAGATGACACCAAAATTGGAGGTGTAGTGGACAACGAAGAGGGTTACCTCAGATTACAACAGGATCTTGATTAGATGGGTCAATGGGCTGAGTAGTGGCAGATAGAGTTTAATTCAGATAAATGGGAGGTGCTGCATTTTGGGAAAGCAAATCTTAGCAGGACTTATACACTTAATGGTAAGGTCCTAGGGAGTGTTGCTGAACAGAGAGACCTTGGAGTGCAGGTTCATAGCTCCTTGAAAGTGGAGTCACAGGTAGATATTGGAGGATCTGAGCTACAGGGAGCGGCTGAACAGGCTGGGACTGTTTTCCCTGGAGCGTCGGAGGCTGAGGGGTGACCTTATAGAGGTTTATAAAATTATGAGGGGCATGGATAGGATAAATAGACAAAGTCTTTTCCCTGGTGTCAGGGAGTTCAGAACTAGAAGGCATAGGTTTAGGATGAGAGGGGAAAGATATAAAAGAGACCTAAGGGGCAACATTTTCACGCAGAGGGTGGTACGTGTATGGAATGAGCTGCCAGAGGATGTGGTGGAGGCTGGTACAATTTCAACATTTAAGAGGCATTTGGATGGGTATATCAACAGGAAGGATTTGGAGGGATATGGGCCAGGTGCTGGCAGGTGGGACTAGATTGGGTTGGGATATGTGGTCAGCATGGACAGGTTGGACCGAAGGGTCTGTTTCCATGCTGTACATCTCTATGACTCTAGATCCCCTCTCATCCTTCTAAACTGAAGTGTATACAAGCCCAGTCATTCCAATCTTTCAGCATATGATATTCCCTCCATTTCGCGAATTGACCTCGTGAACCTACGCTGCACTCCCTCAATAGCCAGAATGTCTCTCCTCAAATTTGGAGACCAAAACTGCACACAATATTACAGGTGCGGTCTCACCATGGCACTATACAGCTGTAGAAGGACCTCTTTGCTCCTATAGGCAATTCCTCTTGTTCTGAAGGCCAGCATGCCATTAGCTTTCATCACTGCTTGCTGTACCTGCATGCCTGCTTTCATTGACTGAACACCTAGATCTTGTTGTACCTAACTTGACTCCATTTAGATAGTAATCTGCCTTCCTGTTCTTGCCACCAAAGTGGATAACCACACATTTATCCACATTAAACTGCATCTGCCATGCAACCATCCACTCACCTAGCCTGTCCAGGTCACCCTGTATTCTTATGAAATCCTCCTCATATTTCACCCTGCCACCCAGCTTTGTGTCATCAGCAAATTTGTGAATATTACTTTTAATATCTTCATCTATATCATTAATGTATACGATATACAGTTGCGGTCCCGGTACCGAACTTGTGGTATCCCACTGGTCAACGCCTGCCATTCCGAAAAGGATCTGTTTATCACTACTCTTTGCTTCCTGTCAGCCAGCCAATTTTCAATCCAAGTCAGTATTTTGCCCCCAATATCATGTGCCCTAAGTTTGCTCATTAATCTCCTATATGGGACTGTATCAAAGACTTTCTGAAAGTCCAAGTATACTACATCCACTGGCTCTCCCTTGTCCATCTTCATAGTTACATCCTCAAAAAATTCCAGAAGATTAGTCAAGCACAATTTCCCCTTCGTAAATCCATGCTGACTCTGACCTATCCTGTTACTTCTATCCAAATGAGTTGTAATTTCATCTTTAATAATTGACTCCAGCATCTTTCCCACACTGCCGTCAGGCTAACTGGTCTATAATTCCCTGTTTTCTCTCTCCCTCCTTTCTTGAAAGGTGGGACAACATTAGCCACCCTCCAATCCGCAGGAACTGATCCTGAATCGATAGAACATTTGAAAATGATTACCAATGCGTCTATGAGTTCTAGAGCCACCTCCTTAAGTACCCTGGGATGCAGACCATTAGGTCCCGGGGACGTTTAGCCTTCAGACCTAACAGTTTATCCAACACCATTCCCTACCTAATATAAATTCCCTTCAGTTCATCCATTACCCTAGGTCCTTCAGCCACTATTACATCTGGGAGATTGCTTGTGTCTTCCCCAGTGAAGACAGATCCAAAGTATCTATTCAACTCTTCTACCATTTCCTTGTTCCCCATAATAAATTCACACACTTCTGTCTTCAAGGGCCCAATTTTAGTCTTAACCTTTTTTTTCTATTCACAGACCTAAAAAAGCTTTTACTATCTTCCTTTATATTTTTGGCCAGTTTGCCTTCGCACCTCATTTTCTCTCCATGTATTGCCTTTTTAATTATCCTCTTGTTGCTCTTTAAAAGTTCCCCGTCCTCCAGCTTCCCGCTCATCTTGGCTATGTTATACTTCATTTTTATCTTTATACAGTCCTTAACTTCCCTCATTAGCCATGGCCGCCCCTGCCTCCCCTTAGGATCTTTCCTCCTCTGTGGAATGAACTGATTCTGCACCTTCTGCATTATATCCAGAAATACCTGCCATTGTTGTTCCACTGCCAAAGTGGATAACTTTAGCCAGTTCCTTCCTCATTGCTCCATAGTTCCCTTTGTTCAACTGCAATACTGACACTTCCAATTCTCTCTACTCCCTCTCAAACTGCAGATTAAAACTTATCATATTATGGTCACTACTTCCTAATGGCTCCTTGACTTCGAGGTCCCTGATCAAATCTGGTTTGTTGCACAACATCAGATCCAGAAGTGCCTTCTCCCTTATAGGCTCCAGTACAAGCTGTTCTAAGAATCCATCTTGGAGGCACTCCACAAACTCCCTTTTTTGGGGTCCAGGACCATCCTGATTCTCCCAGTCTATCTGCATGTGAAATCCCCCATAACAACTGTAGTAATATTTCCTCATGCGAAAACCAGCCTGATGACTTCATTCATCTGCACAATGTGGGTATCACAGTGGAGGCCAGCATTTATCGTCCATCTCGAACTGAAAGATGCCCTCTTGAACTACCAAATGGCCTGCCAGACCAATTCAGAGAATAGTTATGAGTCAATCACATTACCTTAGCTTTGGAATCATGTCTGGGCTGGATCAGATTAGGATGGTAGCTTTCTTTCCCAGAAGGATGTTAGTGAACCAGAGTTGAGGAATAATAGTGGGAGTCAGACAGAGATTGGTGTAGAGCTAGGGGCAAGTGGAGTGGGGTGGAGGGGAGAGAGAGACAGAGATCTCAGAGCTTGGAGACTGCAGATCAGACTGTCTAACTGCAGTGTGATCTGGAAAACTCATCTGACCAGTGCAGAAGAGTGACAAAATCGGCCATGCAGGCTGATTAATATAAATAAATTAGTAACTCACCTCCTGTGAATGGGTTGATCATCTAGCTCCCCACTATTGTGTTTATTTTTTGACAAGTAGGTGAGTTGAGGCAAGTTGGGATGGGCTTTGAATTAAAAAAAAGTGTCACCTGACCCACAGGCACCGTTTCTTTTGGGTTAAAATTACTCAATTTTATGTCTTATTTAAGAATAGATCAGTATCAACAACAACTCACATTTATATACTGCCTTTACGTTCAGAAAACACCCCTTGGCATTAAATAGCAGCATAAACAGACTAAAACTGATGCCAGATTAGAAGGAGATATCAGAAAGAAAAGCTTGGGCAAAAGTGAAGGCCTAATGGTGGGGTGGAGATTGGTGGGGAGGTGGGTGGTGTTGAATAGAGAGCTTTGTTAACGGAATTCTGGACCGCACATGATTCTATTAAATCAAGCCCATAACTATGTGGCTGCTCATGAATTTCCTTCAGCACTGGTGATGTTTATAAATGCAGAGGACTTTTGTCACAATTTAATGTTTTTAATGTCTTCATATGATGTGGTTCTGTTCGCCGAGCTGGAAGTTTTTGTTGCAAATGTTTCGTCCCCTGGCTAGGTGACATCATCAGTGCTTGGGAGCCTCCTGCGAAGCGCTTCTTTGATGTTTCCTCCGGTGTTTATAGTGGTCTGTCCCTGCCGCTTCCAGTTGTCAGTTTCAGCTGTCCGCTGTAGTGGTTGGTATATTGGGTCCAGGTCGATGTGTTTGTTGATGGAGTTTGTGGATGAATGCCATGCCTCTAGGAATTCCCTGGCTGTTCTCTGTCTGGCTTGACCTATGATAGTAGTGTTGTCCCAGTCGAATTCATGTTGCTTGTTGTCTGCGTGAGTGGCTACTAAGGATAGCTGGTCGTGTCATTTCGTGTTCCATTTATATCGTTTATTGATTTATCTCACTGGGTTTCAACCTCATTAAATGATCACCAGCTAAGTACTTTGCCCATCATTGCTGGACTACCATCAATCCCTTTAATGAAACCTGCAAGTGTTGCCTTCCCTACAATGGTGTTGTAAAGTATCATACTTCATCATTTAACTTTTTGTTAAAGCAGATGTACAAATGTACCCTGATAACACGATGGATCCAGATTTCCTGCTGTATGAAACTGACAACTGGAAGCGGCAGGGACAGACCACTATAAACACTGGAGAAAACATCAAAGAAGCGCTTCGCAGGAGGTTCCCAAGCACTGATGATGTCGCCTAGCCAGGGGACGAAACGTTTGCAACAAAAACTTCCAGCTCGGCGAACAGAACCACAACAACGAGCACCCGAGCTACAAATCTTCACACAAACTTTGTCTTCAAAACAACAAATAAACAGGATTTTGGACTCTTGTGGCATAGTGTGGTTTTTTCCCTGTTTTTAAATGTCTCACAAAATATCTAAATAGGTTGATTCACAATACTTACAAATAGGACTTGATAGTGTAATTCACTATTGGTTTTCAAATGGCATTTTAACTTAATTACTATAATGCAGCTTTATAACAGTGTCCCATTTATTATTTTACACATTAAAAGAATCCTAGATTATATAAATGTACGGGCATTTACCAAAACAAAATTCTTGCAAATTAGATGTAGTTGCTATGTGTTGAGTATTAGTTAGTTTGATATTTAACATATTGTTCTACAGGCTAGCTGACTGTTTTAATTTTCCTTTGCTAGAATTATACTATACTCCTGGGAAAATATGCAATGTTGTCATTACAAAATCTACACTGCCAAGCATCAGCTCAGACACTCTTTGAACAGTGATGAATGTAAGCACTGTACTTCCTTTCTGTTCCTCAAAAACACTCTCTGTTAATCACCTCATTAAAATAATCTGTCAAGCACTTGCTCTATTTGCTCTCAACTTTAAAGTAAGCTGTCAAAAAGATCAAAGATGTTGCAAGAGGATATATCCAGGTTAACGAGGTGGGAAAAGATCAAGTTCAATGGAATATAATGTGGGAAATTGCGCAGTTAACTGTATTAGTAGGAAATATAGCAAAGTAATTTTTTAGATGAGTGCATCACTGGGGAATGTTGTATTCAGAGGGAGCTAGGAATTCTTGTACATAAATCCCAGAAAGTGAATATGGGGGTACAGCATGCAATTGGGAAAGCAAATGGGATGTCAGGACTGAATTGTACCTTTTTTTTGGTGAACAGCAAGTTGGATAGAGTTTTCTCCAAGGTTATTCACCATGAGGGCTAGCAGTATTTCTCACCATAACCTAGCTATCTCGCCTCATTAACTATTTACCTCATGCTCCTATGGCATCCCTCATGTCTAATTCTAGCCCCATCTTACCACATGCTACTCCTGGAACAACTTGCCCCTCACCGGATATCCACTTGTACCTACACCATCTTGAAAAGTCCATTGTGCACCAGACAAGCAGCCAGTCCATAGCGGCCCTACATGGTTTCAGACTTTGCCCTGGACACGGCAGAGAGGAAGCAGGAATGGACCTGGAGATCCTGCTGGACATGATGGTGCAGAAGAAGGATTTCCTCTTCCCCCAGGACTACCAATGAAGGACATAACAGTAGGCCATGCCAGCCTGATCTGAGTTTGCTCACTGGATCAGTGCAATCTGAGTGAATGTACAGCTGCGTAGGATGAAAGTAAACATTCTCCATTGTCCCAGCATAAGTGTTACCAGCTTCTCTCCAATACCTCACTCTCAGTCCATTTCAGCTACTGCCATTACTTACTACTCTCACCAATGCCTGCAATATCTTTCCTCACTTGCTGTCACCCACCATGAATCTGCATGCCCTTTGTGCTACCTACTCATTCGCTTAGGACACCTCCTGACCTGTACAAGCACTCACAGCTGTGCCACCCACTTTCACCTTCCTTATGACCTGCCTCTCCCTCATTCCAGGAGGAAGGAAGGCCACAATCAGGCAAAAAAAAAGTTTAAAAGGATTCGAACCTACCCCATATTTAGCTCCCCACCCCTTACGTGGAAAGCATTCTTACTCTGTCCTCCCCAAGTGGCTGACTGACCATGTCGAAGCCCCTGGACTGGTATCGGGGGACTGTGCCTGACTTACTGGGCTAGGACCACCCTCACCCCCCACCCCCCCCAATTGAGTGAAGGCTACCCCATCCCATTGACTTGACTGTGACTGCTGACAACCATGGCTATGTGTCTGCACTAAAAAGCAAGGCAAGTCAGTGGTAATATGCGTCTGCTGTCTCTGGGTGAGGGGCAATACATAAAAAGGCAAGGCCAGACAATGGAATGCAAGGATGCTGTTAGTATTCGGGTGGTCTCTGAGTGAGGGAGGGCTATGACAGCAGCGAGCAGCCAGGAGATGCAGCCCCTTCTTTACTGCAGGAAGCTGGAGAGACTGAGTCACTAAGTTTGTTTGAGGGTGAGGCAGACAGATTTTTAATCAGTAAGGGAATCAAGGAGGAAAAGTGGGAAAGTAGAATTGAGGATTTTCAGCTCGGCCATGACCTCAGTGAGTGACAGAACAGACTCGATGGGCCAAATGGGGCTTCTTCTATGTCTTATGGCCTTCATTTGATGACCAAGCCACAGATGCGGAAAATATTTTTTATGGTCTTATGGCTTTCTCCTCTTCCTTTCTTATATTCCTACAACCCATATTACTTGTATTTCTTGTGGTCACCTGGCTCAAAGGAAAATAAATTGCCTTTGATAGTGCCCAATATCTACGAAGCTCTATCCTGCCACTCCTGCCTGCAAAAGAAGAGCAGTCCAAAATGGCAGATGTCTCTTTTACCTTTGTATTACAAAACTATTCATTATACTGACATTCTGAACATAACTAAACATTCTCCATTATGCAAGAGGTTATGCCAGCACAAAGTAAAGTGTTGGATTTCTAAATGATTTCAAGTTATTTTAGCATTCTCATATTTACTCAGAACTCTTGTATCTTCCCTCATTGGACTCTAACAAATCATTAAAGTTCCTGTTGAGATCCAAAATCGACTTTAGTGGAGTGATCCATTATCTCACTCACCCACTCCACTGTCATTTCATTCCACCCCTGTCTGGACTTCAACAGCTTCCTCATTTCCCCTTCCTCCACCTCATCCTAGTTTCAAACTTCCAGTCCGCACTGTCCCCTTGACCCTGTCCGGACTCTCTGCCTTTATTCCTGATGAAGTGCTTTTGCCCGAATCGTCGATTTTGCTGCTCGTCGGATGCTGCCTGAATTGCTGTGCTCTGATCCAGAATCTGGTTTCCAGCATCTGCAGTCATTGTTTTTACCTCCCTTATTCTGGTCAGCCTGATTCTTAAACCCTTACCTTGACTCTATGATGGTTGACCTCACCCCAATCCCTGGATATGGCTTGGTACAAGCAGTGGACTATTCTGACCAGCAGGATTCTGGTACCATTAGAATGAGGCCTGAAGATTTAGCTCTGGCCTGAAGATTTAGTCTAGTGCTGCATCATCTTGTATGCTGCAGCCCCTACATACTGCGTGGTCAAAATTTTGGCTACAATAAGAAAGTGGTCATCTGAACCAGTGCATGTAAAGGTCTCTGAACCAGTGCAATATATTGTCTTTTTGTAAAACCACTTTTGGAGCAAATGCAAAAGAAGATGACCAACAGCTTCTCACACTACATTCGTCACAGTCTGAACCAACAGGAAACAAATCAAGGATAGAAACAAGAACTGAAAAATGAGCAATAGTTCTGCAGCTTAAAATACACTCTTCCAGGTCTGCTCCTTTCTCACTGATCTTGGTCTTTTTTGGTATTCTGCCACAATTTTGTTTCATATATTTTTCTCACAGCAGTTTAACTTTTGCTGTACAATGACTCATTTTCCTATTGCTTATTGATCCACCTGGTTACTTGTTCCTCGAGGTCACAAGAATACCAGCTTACTGCCCAGGTGCCAGGTGAACCATGTGATATGACTCCATGACTCATTCATAATCAGTCTAAAGAGTTCCTCAATAGCCAATGGGTCTGTGCATTATTCAGTGGGAAATAGTAACACACGGGGCAGAAGAATTCCAGGCTGCATCACTGGTCTGTCTTGATTTGGCTGATCTCAGTCAGGGCAGCAGTAGGTGCGCTCCTTTTCACTCTTGGCACCAATTAAGAATGACAATTTACATTTATATTGTGCCCCCAAAGTAGTGAAAAGCTGAAGGTGCTCCCCAGGAGTAACTTTAAATACATTATGACATCCAGTCACATAAGGAGATGTCTCAGCATTTTCTGTTCCTGCTTCAGATTTCTAGCATGAACCGTATTTTGCTTTTATTTGAGATCATGCAGGAATTTAGACTGAGAATTTTGAAGCCAAGAAATTACGAGACTGGATGCCAAAATGAGTCAGTGTGCATAGGGGTTACAGGTGAACAGGATCACCAGACAGTCTAGTGAGTAATATCACATAAGAGCTGAGGGCCAACTCTGAGATACTTCCTCCTATCTACCTCGGCACAATAATCCTACCACTGAACAGCATGCTGTTGTTTCCAGGACTGTCAATGGTCTCATTTCAATTGTAGATCCTTAGTCCTCAGCCTCCCATCTTACAATCTCCCAACCCTGCAGAGCTGACATCTATCTTCGGCATGGTGGCTCAGTGGTTAGTACAGCTGCCTTACAGTCCCAGAGACCCAGGTTCAATTCCAGACTTAGGCCACTGACTGTGGAGAGTTTGCACAGTTTCCCACTGTTTGTATGGGGTTTCCTCAGGGTTCTCTGTTTCCTCCAAAGATGTGCAGGTTAGGTGGATTGGTCATGCTAAATTGCTCTTAGTATCCAGGGATATTAGGTGCATGAGCAATGGGAAATGCAGTGTTACAGGAATAGGGTAGGGGGTTGGGTCTGGGTGGGATGCTCTTCAGAGGCTAGGTGTGGACTGAATGGGCCGAATGGCTGGCTTTCACACTGTAGGGATTCTATGATTCTTTTCAAAATCCACAAACAGGACTGTACAAAGACCCTGTGTCTTTGTGAGGTATGTGAAACAGCCGTTGTTCCAGTCCCTCTTGGGGCTTCCCCCTAACTCTTTCTCTGGTACACTGGGTGCTGCTTCCCTTGTACAGAATTGGAAAAAAATGAATCAATCTTGCTTCAAATTTTCATCCTTTTTTCACCTTCACCCAGCCCACCTCTGAGTCATCTTGTCAATTCCCTTCATTCACTGCTCTGCTTCTATTCCTTGGTGGGAAGCTGTCCGCTAATATTGATTACAAACTCACGGACTCCCACTGTTACTTTGATAATAATTGTCCATGCTCTGCCTCCTGTAAGGACTCTATTCCCCCAGTTTCTCTATCTCTGTTGCAGGCATTCCAATGATACCACCTTCCACAAGACCGCTTCTGTCATATTTTCCTTTTAATCAGGCGGGTATATGCCTCCTTCCTCAACCATATTGGACCCTTTCACCACCCTCCCAGAACAACAACAGAGTCCCCCTTGTCCTCACTTTCCACTCCCCAGTCTCTGTACTCAAAGGACCATCATCCACTATTTCCACCACGACCAGAGAGATGCCACAACCAAACAGGTCTTGCCCTCCCCTTTCTTGTCAGCATTTTAAGGTACCATTCCCTGCAGGTTTCATGAATGGGAAAAATGTCACAGCCCCTCTTCTATTAAGGCCATGGTGTCAGTGCAATCACCCAAAACAAGTTCAATAGATCCATGCACGTTCATTAGTTAATAGATATTGTGGAGGTAGAAGCATTGAAGGCTGGTGAGAGCACATTAGCTGGCAGACTCCATGCAGTCAGCAATGACAGGCGGTGAGGTGAATAGGATGAAACTTGGCAAGATTAGTTCCCAACTTGGTAGGTTGGCAGGAGAGAGAGATAGAGAAAGAGAGAGAGAGAGAGAGAGAAAGAGAGAGAGAGATAGAGAAAGAGAGAGAGATAGAGAAAGAGAGAGAAAGAGAGAGAGAGATAGAGAAATGTGGCAACTGCATCACTGCTTGTAACAAGCCTGTGCTGAGAGCCCTGATGAGCCCTTCATAGGATGCGAGAGAGATATATGGGAAGCTTTAAGCTTATCTAAGAGCAAGAAGGAGGAGAAAGTGAGGTCTGCAGATGCTGGAGATCAGAGCTGAAAATGTGTTGCTGGAACAGTGCAGCAGGTCAGGCAGCATCCAGGGAACAGGAGAATCGACGTTTCGGGC
>NC_057721.1:18898273-19037603 GCF_004010195.1 Chiloscyllium plagiosum | reverse complement strand
GGGGCTAAGATAAAAGGTAGGGAGGAGGGACTTGGGGGAGGGGGCTAAGATAAAAGGTAGGGAGGAGGGAGCAAGTCAACCTTGGGATGGTTGCAAGAGAACAGGACGATCATAGGGTTGGGCAATGAATAATTGGATAGGGAATTGGGGGGAGAGGTGAAAGCAGAACAGTCTCAATGGGCCAAATGGCCTAAATCTTTTCCTATATGTTATGGACATATGAAAGGAGGTGTCACAATTATAACTCAATGCCTCAAATCAAAAAGTCAAATTAAAAGGCACTTGTTTGGTCATTAAACTTTAACAGCATTGGATGTGGCTTCAGATATTTCGCCCTTCCTTAATGTCAAGGTTCACACAGCAAGAAAATTCTGGATTAGTGGTGCTGGAAAAGCACAGCAGTTCAGGCAGCATCCGAGGAGCAGTAAAATCGACGTTTCGGGCATACAGGAATACAGGAATACAGGAAGAAAGAATATATCAGTGACACACTCAAGTGTTGCTCTGCCAGCACAATTAGATCTCAACATGAGTCGAAGTTTCAACTAAAGAGAAGAAACCTGCAGAGAAAGTATTGATATGGAGAAACAATAGTATAGACTTTCCTGAGATCGGAGGATATTCTATTTACACCTAATGTAATTGACCAGACACCACATATTCTGAACTTTTCCAGTTATACTGCAGCCAGACTTACTTGTTTATATAAGACATCAAATACATAGAGCATCAGCAAATCTTCCAGAACTCTGTGCTTACAATTACTGAATAAAACCAATGAAGAATGAAAAGATTGTATTTATCTTCCTGTGTACAACTGAAAAAATACTTTTAAAATGTTCATGCAGATGGATTAATTATCCAAGTAGTAAACTAGTTTTCTGTTGCAAAATAATAATAAAGCAAAATAATAAAAACCCCAATAACAAAGCAAAATAACTTAAAGACATACTGCTCCCAGAATAGTCTCACAGCCTTGAGACAGATTAAATGATCTTGTCACATTATTTCATTTCCAATGAAATACTTAACTGTTGTCCTCAAAGTGATTATTCCTAACTAGGTACTATAATAATTGCCTTTCTTTTATACTGAATCTCTAGTAGGTAATTAGTTTGATAAAGGTTTCAGACAAGAATGAAATACTTGCCTCGTCACAGCCAGTGTATTCATTATATCACCTACATATCTTTGAAATGCACAATTTCACATTCTCCCAAAATCATGTACACTGTGTTATTAGCATAAAGATTTCACACACTCTGAACAAATGCATTCATTATTGCACTGAGTTCTTCCATTAGACTGCCTCTTATTGGCAATGTTCCAAGTTGCTCTCACACAATCACAGCATTGTTCCAGTGTAGACGAGGAGAAAGTGAGGTCTGCAGATGCTGGAGATCAAAGTTGAAACTTTATTGCTGGAACAGCACAGCAGGTCAGGCAGCATCCAGGGAACAGGAGATTCGACGTTTCGGGCACAGGCCCTTCTTCAGGAAGCCAGTGTAGACGAGGCCATTCGGCCCATGAGACCTATACTGGCTCTTCAAACGAACACCATTAATGATGCTTTTAAAGTGCTCTGATTACTTATTTGAAGAAGGAAGCCAAGATTTAGAAATTAGTATCAGTGCTAACTCAAAAGATAATAGGCAGAATTTTCCCAGACATTTGCAAGTGATTTCTGGGAATGTGGTCGGGAGTAAGGTGATGGGGAGGGTTGGGAGGGTAAGGGCAGGAGGTGTATGGGCTGCAAGACTTCCGAAAACTGACATTGGCTTGGGATCATGATGTGTACCCATTATCGTCGGGCTTTCCACCGGGTAGCACTGAAGGCAAGTAAGAAACTGCCCTTACATGTATTGGAAAGGAATTTAAGAGTACTTTAGGTAGTCAAGAGTTAGCTATTAGATTAGATTAGATTCTCTACAGTGTGAAAACAGGCCCTTCAGCCCAACAAGTCCACACCGACCCTCCGAAGAGTAACCCACCCAGACCCATTCACCTACTCCCTACTAATGCACCTATCACAATTTAGCATGACCTGCTCAAGTCTTGAATCCTGGACTTCTTGGCTATAAAACCTGTTTGTGTCCTGTCAGCTGAATACACAACAGCAGGAGCTTCCTCAGTGAAACTGACATGCTGGGAAGATTTTGATCAGTTGCACTGTCGAGCTCCAGTCTCTCCTGGCCATGGTGGACTGCTGTACAAATTGCTTCTTCTCTCATTTCTTCACTCTTGGAAGTCACTTCACCTGCATAACACTTCACTCATTTCACACTTGCCTGCTGCTGCTATTCAATTGGGCAAAGCATCATGGGTAGGGCAGTTATACTATCCATTTCTGCTGAGGAGCAGAGGCAATGGCAAGAGTCAACTGATAGTTCCAGCCACTGGAGCTGCAACATCAGCAGCAGCTGCTGCCCGCTCAGACCACCTAGCTCTCCAAGATACAGAGTGGATCAATATTGAGATCAAGCTGGAAGGAGGGAGAGCATCTAACACAAGGTCCACACCAGAGCTTCAGTTCTCTTGGCTTTTCTGAGAGTTAGCTCCACAGGATCAGATGGCAGTCCTTTGCTGACATTTGCTCCATCCGTAGAGAAGATCCACCTTCCCAGTGGAGCGGCTGGATACTCACTGCTGTTGGTCAATAAGCTGCATTTCACTGGAGAGTCAAATATCCTCCCCCTCATCCTTCCACCCAGCCCCAACCTGGTTGTCTGCCTCTCACCAAGTTGTGTGTGCTCTTCTTTGCAAGGAGAGGAAGCAGAGGGATATGGGTGGTCATAGTTATTTCTGTGGAAAGGAGGAATGGACAAGGGGAATCACAAGGAAATCTCTCTTCTGATTGGAGTCACATCTAAGTACAGAGGAAGATGGTATACTTGTTTGTCTATTTGCCTAGTCCTGGGGCGTCACTGTAGGATTTCGTCAGGGTGTGGTTTGGGCACCGATAGCTTCAGTTACTTCATCAATGACCTTCCCTCCCTCATAAGGTCAGAAGTGGGGACATTCACTAGTGATCTCTCAATGTTCAACACCATTCATGACATCTTCCCAGATGCTGAAGCAGTTGTGCCCATATGCAAGAAGACCTGGACAATATACAGGCTTGGGCTGAAAAGTGATAAATAGCATTCACAACATGCATGTACTAGGCAATGACCATCTCCAACAAGATGGAATCAAACTATCACCTCCTGAGGTTCAATGGCATTTCCATTGCTGTGGTTCTGGCACCTCGTGATGTCACTGTCTCCAGGTTGGAGGGACCACTCTCTTTCTTCTGACTTCCCCACCTACCTCCTTCAATACCTGCTTGGTTGGAGAGGATGCTGAAAATGTGTTGCTAGAAAAGCGCAGCAGGTCAGGCAGCATCCAAGGAACAGGAGAATTGATGTTTCGGGCATAAGCCCTTCTTCAGGAATCAGGATTCCTGAAGAAGGGCTTATGCCCAAAACGTCGATTCTCCTGTTCCTTGGATGCTGCCTGACCTGCTGCGCTTTTCAAGCAACACATTTTCAGCTCTGATCTCCAGCATCTGCAGCCCTCACTTTCTCCTGGTTGGAGAGGATGTCCTCTTCTTCCTGTCCCTGGGAAAGATCGCTTCATTGTAGCCCTTCAGATTCCATTGGCCTGCAGTAAGAGCGAAATGCCTGGACAGCAGACTTTGCAGGACTCCCCCCAACAATTCAAGAGCCAGCGAGCATTCCTTACACAGGCCCTGGGCTGCCATGATTAGAAATTCTTCCTCTGACAGAACAGGCTGGTGATCCCTATCAGGCTATGACTGCGAGGGACCTATAGCTAGGATTTCAAAGCATTTATTCTGGCACATAACAATTGCTGGGAACACGAAGTTAGAAATATTCTGCCAAGTGGGACAAAAACAAAACTTTTGTTGTGACAGATATGCATAATGAAATGATATTTAAAGCTCAGGTTCAAAAAGGCAGATCAGAGCCTGTGTGAAATGAATTTAAATGGGGCAAACTCCTTTTAAAGAAGTATTAGTTAAGATCTTGATACCTTTACTTAAGTCTGAATTATATACTATTTAGGTTATAGCAAGGGGTCTTGTAGCACAATGGCAGCGTCCCCTGCTTCTGGATCAGGACTCCAGGGTTCAAGTCAGAACAGGTCTGAACAAGTTGATTAGAAAATATCCATAGGTTAGAGCAGGTGCTTTTATCTGATACTGCGATATTGACGTTACCAGTTTCAGACCAATTTAACCTTGCAACAGGATTTGATTAGCATCATCACCTTAAAATGAATTCAGATATAGGAGGCCTGAATATCTGTCAGTGCTTAGCTGTTCTGGGAATAGAATTACTTTGCAATGCAATGATGTAGACTCATGAATTCCACATACTCAATCTCATCTATAAAGACATGCCTGAAGATTGGACAAATCAGGTAAACTGCACCCAAAAGAAGATATTCCATTAAAAGAAACAAGGAATTGTTGAAAACATAATTCGATCCATTCTTTGGCATTTAGCACAAGTAGTCTTACACCTGAAGGACAATATTATGTAAATATTCCATGTTATGCAAATTATCTTTATAATCTGTATTATGTCATTTAGTATTTTTTCTGCTTTTTTATTGATGTGCAAATATTTGTTATAAGGATTGATCATGGTATTTGTACGAAATGGACTATATGTGCTCTTGACTGTTATATAAGAAAAGGTTTTGAAAGGGTTAATTTTGGAGACTGCATACAGCACCCAATCTGATGATGTGGGGAGAAGTTGGAACAGTGTGGGATCTTGTGGGATTTTATTTTAGATTAGATTGCCTACAGTGTGGAAACAGGTCTTTTGGCCCAACAAGTCCACACCGACCCTCCGAAGAGTAACCCACCTTGACCCATTCCCCTACCCGATATTTACTCCTGACTAATGCACCTAACACTATGGGCAATTTAGCATGGCCAATTTACCTGACCCGCACAACTTTGGATTGTGGGAGGAACACAGAGCACCTGGAGGAAACCCATACAGACACGGGGAGAATGCACAAACGCCACCCAGACAGTCGCCCGAGGTGTGAATTGAACCAGGATCCCTGGCGCTGTGAGGCAGCAGTGCTAACCACTATGTCTAAAAGTCTCCTCAGAATCTTACTAACAGTGCCTAGTGTAACTTCAACTTCATTACAATACGCAATAAATTATATCAGACAAGACCCTCTTCATATTAAGACTTAATAATGATTGATCCTCTACTGCTATAAAACAATTAAGCCCTTTGAGTCAGTCAAAAGAAACAGGATGGGTGACAGCTTCCTTCTAATGACAAATACCACGTTGCTTACTTTTCCAAATGAACAAGACAAATATAGGCCCTGAAATTCCTGGACTGCACCAACACAGAGATCACATTCAAGTTTTTGCTGGTTTATCTGCTGATATTGTAGTTAAGAACGAATGCTGAGATTTCCTAGAAGCTAATTTATTTGGAACTTAAACACTATCATAAAACAAGCACAAATGCAGAGTATCCAGTTGTCACCCAATGAGTATAAAACTGGCAATGTCCATTAGGAAGATGAAACCAGATGTTTCTTTCTTCTGAATCGTTGTTGGAGCTCAGGGAGCTATGTTTTAAATGCTTCAAGTAGACCGAGACTGCTAAGTACTTTCGCTAAGTATTGTATGGGTTTCAGTAAGAATACAACATATTTTTCGGATATCTCAGTCACACCAATATCAGGTGACTTTGTGATGTGTTGCATGGCAACATTTTGAAGATAGATCAAAGGAACAGGTTTTTGGTGTAAATCCAAGTGTGAACTATTCTTGAGGGATTGGGTGGTGCTATCCAAATCAGTGGCATAGAATTTTGAATGTTGGAGAGAATTTATGGACAAAATGTTTCTGTGTAGAACCTGAGTACATATGTTATGCTGACATCTCTTTGAGTAAAGCACCGGACCATGAAACTCCTACACTGTAGCTGCATTGAACTCTTCCAGGAATGCCATGTCACAGTGCACATCCTATGGGTTGCAACTTCCCATAGAGGCAGTAATCAGGAAGTCAGATCTGAAATGAGAGTCAGTTGTTTTGCATTATGCATTTACACACATGTCTTGCAAACTTCATTATATGTATATGGGAGAAGTGCAACAAACGATAAATCAGCATAAGCACTTATTTTATGATTTGGAAATATTGGCAGAAAAACTTAATAGACCCTGAAAACGGGCACAGGAATCATGATGAGCCCTTGCTCAAGAGTAACGCATCTATTCCTTCTGATACAGGATTGACTCAAACGAGTTACAAAGAAAACAGAAGAACAATGGGCTCTCCTTCACCCGACAGACTGGAATACAAGCATGATTGAAAGGCATGAGAATGACAGAGTTTCAAACAAATCTACGAAACTAAGAATCGTGAAGCCGACTGTTCTTGTAACAATGTCATTGCTACAGGTAACTTCCATTGCAATGCTACAATGTTCAATTATTCCCTCTTCATGAACAATTCAGAGGCTGATCTGTATAATCGTCTTTTAAGTTTTATCTTTTCAAACTCACCATTTTTTTCTAACCTGTCTCTATGTGTATTGCATATGATAATTCATTGGGGCAATGTTCGAGTATTAATAAGAATGAAGAAATTGATAAATCCATTCTTTCTCGATTTAAGATGGCCTGGTAAAATTGCCTCATTTTAATACATTATTTCATTTTGGTGAAAGTATCCGAAAGGAAAAGGATCCTTTATAAATTTTTCTTATTGCAACTAACTGGGGGATGGAGAGAATGAATAAAGAAGGGGAGTCAGTTCATTCCTCCTCACCAGGGAGCTTAATAGTTAGGGATAGATGGTCTGAAACCATAATGAACTGAGGAAACTCACCCAGTTGTAACAAAGGCATTGCCTTGGCTGATCAGAGTTAATTTGTCAACATATCAGTAGCCTTTTCTCTTATAAATAGTTCAGATTATCTAAACTTTGGTATTCGTGTATTTGTCCTGGTGGGTGCTAAACAAAATGTTTTGGCAAAATGTATCTCTTCTCAGGAATAAGTGTATGTCAATACGTTGGCGATGGTAGTTTCATAAAATTCTGACCTGTAAATATGGTCAACCAAATTGCAGAAACGAGCATGAAAGCTTATGGTTAATGTGAGGATATTCTGCTCCCATTGATTGGGGCTCTACGCAATTGACAAACTGTCCTTCATGTGAGCAGATTATTGCAAATGGGTCATGATCAAGTTTTGTACTATTTCTGCTTGGCACGGTGGCTTAGTGGTTAGCACTGCTGCATCACAGTACCAGGGACCCAGGTTCGAGCCCAGCCTTGGGCGACTGTCTGTATGGAGTTTGCACATTCTCCCCATGTCTGCATGGGCTTCCTCTGGATACTGGTATCCTCCCACAGTGAAGATGTTAGGATGTTTTGACATGGAAAATGTAAGGTTATAGGGCTGCAGAGGTGGGTCTGGCTGGGATGCTCTTTGGTGGGTTGGTGTGGACGTGATCGGTCAAATGGCCTGCTTCCACATTGCAGGGATTCTTTGATTCAAATCCTGCATTGTAGAAGATTAAAGTGACGAATTGGAATTTGCTGAGAACATAATGGTTAGTTCTGTAAACACTTGTAACAGCTGTAAACACAAGTTCTTGTAATTACCCCAATTAATCTTTGCACCTACTTATTTATTTTATTGTATTTCACACATACCTGTTCATATCATCCATATTATCTGCTGCAAAGTAGAAGCTTTTAATCTTAGGATGACATGCTTTGAATGCACTGTTAAAAAGAGAGATGCACACAATGAAAATCACAAACTCGCAGAGATTATCTCTACATGAAAATATTTCAATACTCTCAGTTTGAAAGGTCTCATTAAAAGTCGATATTCAATGATTTTTCAAACATTTCTGTTTGTTCTCAAGGGTTTAAGGGGGTGGGGGTAGAATTGCTCTGTATTCCCCTTTGTCATCCATTGACCATAATGGAATGTGGGCAGGAATGGGACAGTCCTAGCCCTCACAGTCAAAAAGCCTCGTGGCTCTGTCTAGTCGACACATTAAGACTGATCCACAGGTTATCAGATCTACAGGAACAAAGGAAATCTGTTGGAGGAAGAGGAGTATCCTTACTGATTAAAGAAAGGAAGGAAGACAAGTGTTTATATGGCACTTTTCACAACCATCAAAGTGCTTTATAGCTAAAGAACTACTTTTTAAAGTTAGTCACTGTTACAATATAGGAAATGCAGCAGCCAATTTGTGATGACTAAAGTAACGTAATGGATGTGGTTTATTTGGTTTTCCAGTCGGGATTTGATAAACTGCCTAACAGTTGGCAAATAGTTTAAGAGGAATCTCATAGATTTCAAGGAAAATTATTGACCCAGTGAAAAGATTGTTTATGGAGCAGGGAACAAAGATTAGAGATAATAAATTGGTAATCTAAATAGCAGTGCTGACATACCTCAGATGTCGGCGCTCTATCTTAGATGGTTATTGTGTTTTATGACTTAGGTGATGAGACAAAGTGTCACTTTAAGTTTGTAATTGAGGCAAAGATAGGCAGCATTGCAAACTTTGTGAATGAAAGTATAAATATTGATGGATTTAGCAAAAGG
This sequence comes from Chiloscyllium plagiosum, assembly GCF_004010195.1. Classification (NCBI taxonomy): domain Eukaryota; kingdom Metazoa; phylum Chordata; class Chondrichthyes; order Orectolobiformes; family Hemiscylliidae; genus Chiloscyllium; species Chiloscyllium plagiosum. The sequence continues at coordinate 19,028,976 of NC_057721.1, read as the reverse complement.
CCAAAAACTGTGACAAATATATTGGGATGTAACTAAGTTTGAGATCATCTCTTTTGGCCATAAAAAGCATTGTGAATTTAAAATATGAGACTAATAGATTTTTGTTAACAAAATGTTTTAATGGATATTGGCAAAAGCAGAATACATAGACTCCTGATTAAATTTGGTCTCATTAAGTGGTAGACGAGGCTAGAATAGCTAAATAGTTTACTCTAGTTCCTATGCTCACTTGCATAAACCATTTTAAAAATTGTTATAATGCCATTATCACATTATACATATAAAGAACATGTTAGGGTGTGTTAGGAACCAATTAAACATCAAGGAGATCAGATGATAAAAACAAAATATAAAATACTGATTTTGTTTCACCTGAGCCTCTCATTTCCATACGGTGGAAATACACTCCAACTCATTTTAGTTCATGTCCTGTGGGACTTTCAAGAACTGCCATGGATAGTTGGCATGCTGCTGCGTCAAATCATGGAAAACTATCAATGCACAATACTCATGCAAACTATGTGCTTCATAAAACTTCCCTGAAGTGCAATGCCTGGTCCCTTCACCACTAAAAATGGGTGCACATCAGCAACCGCAACCCAAAAACATGTGACCAATCAATCTGTTTTTGCTGGTGCTGGATTAAGGAGAAACATTAGCCAGGATATTGGAGAACTTCCTGCTTGTCTTCAAGTCTGCTGTGGAATCATTGCTATGCAACCGAATGGTAACATATGACATAACCTTGGTTTAATGTCTCATTTCAAGTACAGCACCTTTGAACTGCAGCAATCATTTGCGATGCTATGGAACAGTCAACCAATATTAGAGCGGTTTTATTTTGGGATAGGTGTCCACACAACAAGAACTGCCAGCTTTCTGTAGCAGGACCTTGTTCTTTTTAAATCAAGTCTTTCAGGCAGCCAGCCTGACATAGTAGTTCTGTCACATTTTCCTGAATAGTTCGCTTGATTCAGTGAAACCTGCACATTGGGAGCCACTGGCCCACTACAAAACAGGTTGTATGAACAAGTTCTGAAGGTTGGGTCCATGACCTCCTAGCTCAAAACATAAGTCTGAGCAAAGCTGACAAACTAACCTGATCAAGGTTTCTGACAGCATCAAACAAAACACAAACATTAGCTGAAGCCTGAGTATTTTAAAGACTACCATGTCAATTTATTCTGGTCTTTTACTTCAAATGATATTAAAATCTAAGTTTAGTGCATTACCAACTAGATGTTATGCCCTGGATATTCTGATTAACTGCAGTTAGACGCGTGTTGCTAATGCCGCATGTGACAATCACCATTTTGCACGTCACATCCAGCCGGGATTTCCAACTCCATTCAAAATAATGATGCTTCAGTAATCCAGGTGGTGAAGAGGAACAGGACTGGGAATATATCCCCTCTTTATGAGACCAACCATTTTACTCTGGCAAGCTTCTAAAAGCTCGCAAGTATTTGACTGGGGTTAGTGGGGGAATGTGCGGGTGAATGAGTGAATGCATGGTGTGGGGGCAATGAGTGAGTTAGCCAGTGGTTGGATAGGATTGGGTAATGCGTGGGTTGGGGGTGGATCACCAGGTTAGGGGGACAGGAGGTTTGGTTCGGTAGGGATCTGATTATTTCGGTCAGGCGAAATGGGATTAGTCAGGTTGAGAGAATGGAATTAAGTCGGGGGAGGAATGGATAATTAAATCAGGGTGGGTGGGGAGTCAGGTTGGGGAGTGTGAGTATTCAGATGGGGTTGTCCAGTCAGTTGGGTCGTGACAGGGTGTGTGTGTGTGTGTTGGGTAAACTGCGCCTATTTCATCAGAGTCTCCAACACTGAGACAAATGTGAGATATTTGCAGAGAAGCACAGGCAAGATATGTCTGCCTCTAGGAAGTTTAAACTTCTTGGAAAGTTACAGTGCATATGCACATGTCAGAACTACCTAGAGATCCTGATGAGCAAGAGCAATTTAAGTACAATTTATCACCGTTCCTAATACTGAAGGATCTGGCCTTATATTGCCTTAAAAGGAGGCTGCAGCACGACAACGTACTTTCAAATGTCAGACTTATTTTCACAATATCTATTTGGAACTTTGGATGGTTTAAAATCAAGCATTACATATTTATGGCTTATTAAATTGGACTGTGTTCATGCAGAGCTCCACAATTTTGCAGTGTGATCATATTTGCTGAGAAAATCAGCATTTATTTGTGTTCATCAAACATGGATCAAACATTTACCTCACATCAGATACTCTGGACAGCACTAATTTGATAGCTGCTCTAAGAACAGAGACTAATAAACTGTGGTTTGCATTCACAAACTCTCACTTTCAGGATCTGGTAGTTCAGTATTTGAGATAACCAAAGTATTTTTGTATTTGCTTATTGAAAAACAAGGCAGAATGCAATTTTTCTTTTGTGTCAATGGAAATTACATAGCAGCATTTTTACATTAGGGAAATATTTTTCAATTATGTTTAGGCTTGTAAATTCATTTAGGATAATCTTAGATTTCTTTGCTTGTTTGCACATGTGGCTTGTCGGTCGTAGGGATTTCAAAACTAGGGGACAAATTTTAATGTGAGAGGAGAGAGATTTAAAAAAGACATGAGGGTATTTTCAAACAAAGGGTGGTTCATGTGTGGAATGATCTTTCTGAAGAAGTGGTGGATGGGGGCACAGTTACAATGCTGAAAAGACAATCTGATATATTCATGAACAGGAAAGGTTTAGAGGGATATGGGCCAGCAGCAGGCAGGTGGGACTAGTTTAGTTTGGGATTATGTTGGACCAAAGGGTCTGTTTCTGTGCTGTATGTCTAAGATTCTGTCATAGAAGAAAATAAAAAATGACATGTACTGAAAATTTCTGACCCCATTATCGGAACAATGGATCATGGAGAGAGAGGGGAGACAATGATGGAGGGAGGGAGCAGAGGCAGGAACCTGGAGGGAAATCTTAACAAGAGAACGTCGTAATTTATTTTTGAAGCTAAATTATTAATCAATTAATCATTTGTGGAACTCGAAGCATGTACAGAGGAACCTTGATTATCCAAACAAGATGGGCGGGCACTATTTCATTCGGATAACTGATTATTTGGTTAATTGATCCAATGCCTCTACTCTGGGGCTCGGAGTTTTCTGAAGTTTCCTTTTTCCTCACTCTGCCAGCCTTGCTGCCTCTCTCTCTGTCTCAGGGTCTGTTTCTGAGCAGACACACACTTGTGTGTAAGGGACCTGTGCAGCATTGCTGGAGCCTCCCCTCGCACACGCCTGATGCACCCTCCCCCCTCACCACACACACACACACGCACACACACACACACACTAACAATCAGTTCAATGGATTGACACAGTTAGCACTTGCTAAGTCCGCTCCCCGTTCAGGAGACTAGACAACAGTGCCCACCTCTGGGGCAGCCAGACTGGCCACCAACAGCAAGACTGCTGTTGCTTTTGTGGGATGAGTCTCAAAATAGCGCGCGCACACAGAGTAACACACACACAGTCACACACATATTTTTACTGCAACGTTTTGACAGGTTCCACCTTTGCCCTGTACAGAACAATGTTGAAGAAATTATCTGGAGAAGGGGGGGTTTAGGGTACATGCCTGTGTAGAACTCCATGGAAAGTGAGGGGGGAGAGAAAGAGAGAGAGAGAGAGAGACAGAGTAGGTGGTCAGTAATTTGGAGACAGTACCTGGGCTCCCATTGATGTCCAGGACTGTTCTCAGCAGCCATTCAGTAAGCCAAATTCATTTTTAATCATTGTAAACAAAAGATGCAATCAGAGTTGGAAACACCTCTTTGATGTAACGTTTGTATTGGGACGTTGAGATCTTCTTCAGATAATCCGAAATTTGGATAATTGATATTCAGATAATCGAGGTTCCTCTGTATACAGTTGTTAATATTGTAGCATAAGATGAACATCAGACATCCAATGAACATTAGTTTCTTGTGATCAGGAAATCATATTGAATTAATTTCCTTTCGATAAAGTCAGGGATGAGTGATATCATCTGATCATCGCTGCCATAATACTTACTACTTTTTCCGACATTCACTTGCTCGATCAATTTTGAACTCAGAAAGGCAGATAAATCCTTCAGCCTTCTCATCCTGAGAAGAAAACCAAAACAAAAGACTTGCTAAATATTTTTTGTTGTTGAGCTTTTCATTTTTGAATCAATTGCTCAAACATTTGGTTTATTAAACATCTTGATTTGCAAAGTTTTTTTAAAAAAATGCTGCTTTTCTCTCGAGTCCAAAGCAATGCGCTATGTTTGAATATGTGGAATGAATTTCAGGGAAAATATACCAACTTGAAGTTCAAAGTTAAGCACTCTCAACAGCTTTAATACATTAATGCATTTAGCCACTCAGCCCCTTGAGCTGCCTTGCCATTTCAAAGGTTATGGCTACTCCGATTACTCCACATTTCTGCTTGCTTCTGATAACCTTTTATCTCTTTTCTCAGTAAGAATCTATCGACCAATGCCTTAAAAATATTCCAAGACTGGGCATCAACCAACTTTTGAGGGAGGGAGTTCACAGCCTTCTATGAGAGACAGAGAGAAAAAAAAAACACCGCTGTCACAAATAGGTGACCTTTAATTCTCGATTCTCCCATAAGAGGCAATAGTCTTTCTGTATTCAATCTGTCAAGACCTTTCATGATCCTATCAATTAAGCTGCCTCTCATTTGTCTAAATTCCAGCAGATATAAGCCTAGCTTCACAAGACTATCCTCCCACACCCCGATTCCAGGTATTAGTTCAGAAAACATTCTCTGAACTGCCTCCAATACATTTATATCCTTCCTTAAACGAGACAATATTGTAAACAGTACTTCAGATGTGGTTTCACTAATGCTTTGTATAACTGAAACATGATCTTCCCTTATACATGATGTATTGTTATGTATTCAAGTCACCTTGCAATAAATAACACAATTCTATTCGCTTCTTAATTATTTGCTATATCTGCAGGCTTACTCTTTGCAATTCATGCACTAGAATACCAAGATCCCTTTGCATCATAGAGCTTAGCAATTACTCATTATTAGATAATATGCCTCTTTCTGTTCTTTCTGCTAAGACAGACGATTCCATATGCTTGCACAGAGTACTCCATTTGCCTGATCTTTGCACCCCCTCACTTAACCTATCTTTTGTGGTCTCCTTATGCCTTCTTCATAACTAACATTCCTACCCATCTTGGTGTCTTCAGTAATTTTAGAAACCATGCCTTCGGTCCCATCATTCAATTATTTATATAAATGCTCCTAGGAAATTATTTCCTCAGTTTGCTAATTTTAGCAGAATAACTGATCCTGAGTAAAACTTACTTCTTTTTAGTCAAATGGTAAAAAAAATTGCCAATCTTAACATCGATATCTAATAGCCTACTGCATACATCCAACACATCCTGTCTCCAATTGCTAGCATTTAGAGTTTTTCTAATTAAGTTCCAGATTTTGCAACATTTAATCCCAGCTAAATTTGTCACAGATGATAACCATATCAAATGTATTCATGTTTTGCCATAATGAGAGAAATGAGGTTAAAAAAAACATGAGTGTTGCCCCTATTAGTTCTGCTCACAGTTCATGCAGTGTGTGGCAGAGTTATGAAGACAGCAGAGAAGTACAGAGGATGCATAGCTGATATGGAGAGGGAGTATGCAGTGGGCATGTGGATCTCAAGATGCAATAGTGGTCTCCGGGTTTATGAGGGGGCGTAAAATTTAAGGAGGGTGGATTAGGGTGAGGGGTGGATTAGGGTGAGGGATAGGATGCTTAACACTCATGTACAGATGTGCACCAGCATCTGAGTCTAAACTGTCTGACTCACAATCTCCCAAATCTGTTCCCACCTTGGGCCTCAGGATATAGTGACTCTAGGCTATCCTGCTCCAACATTGCGGGGGGACACTGCTGGGTTGGAAGTGGGACTGCGACCTCAGGAAATGATTAACTCACAATTCCCATCTTGAGGATCTTAGCTTTCATATTATTCATTAGGTTGCATTGGTATTTATGCACTTTTAAGGATTCAAAGTGCAACAATTTAAATTTAAATGTAATTTTTGTTGAAATGAAGATTATTAAAAATCTTATTATGTGGTAGATTACTTAAAACACACAAAAACTCTCACTACTATTTGTTATATGGTTTAGCTGTAGCAACCTATCCAACCAATCGCAGTAACATTGGCAAGATAGGTTGTATGGGAAGTGCACTGGAGATGCTAAAATATCAGTCCATCATTACTTTTAGATTTATAAAATTTGTTTTAGAGAATATTACAAATACTCAGAATTACCAAAAGCAAGCAAATGCAAGTTTGTTTTGCAAGCACAAGTTTCATTACAAAATAAATATAATTCATATGGTTCCTCCCAACTGATTACTTTTAAAGAATGCAATTCACTGCTTGTCTTCATTTCACATGGTTTCTTCTCGCTCATGTATTTCCTTCTCTATATTCGTTCTCTGTAAGATGCATGTACCTGACTGTGATAGAGTGATCAGCTCAAAAGTACTTGTCAAAGTTATTCTATGATTTGGCAATACATTAGGTTACGAATGCATTGGAAAGGTTCAAGCCCTGCTTTCACTTTCTTCTACTCCTCCTTTTAGCAAAGGCTTTGTACTCCTACACACCACCTCTCCTGCTGATTCAGTCACGATCTTATCCATGTGGGAAACTCATGCCAAGCTTTGACATTCAGTTCAGTAAACTATTTTATTGCCCGGCAATTTAGAAAAAGAGAGCATTTGAAGAAAATCAGCAAAAGACCTCAAATCAATTAAACATTAACTTCATCTCTCTTTTAAAAAATTGTCTGCAGTTGTGTAAACGTAGCTGTACATGTGGACTAATATTCTCTCTTGATGCAAAATCCACCCATAAATACCTAGCTTCCTTAACAGTTTACATCACTCAGAAGTTTAGTGTTTTGTTCAATTCTCAAAGTATTTTACTTGTAAAATATTTTGGGGCTGAGGCCATGATGTATAAAAATAAGCTTTTTCCCATTAAAACAAACCTCATTTACTCCTGTTTAAAGAGGCCCAATCTCATAAATATGACACACATATATTCATAGAAAGCAGGTTCAAATTAGATCTTACTTCTTCATTCATGTACCAGTACAGAGAAACATCCTTCAGTACAACCCAATACTTCTTCCATTTTTGTGAAAAGTAGCTCTTGGCATCCTTTTTCTTCCATAACCAGCCTTCACAGTCTCCACGACCAAGGTCCTTACAAGAAATTCTTCTCCTGCTCATTGCTGTCACAGCACCTAAAATCAGCACAGACAAGAGAAGGTAAAGCACTCAAATTCCCAGCTATTTGCAAGTCTTCTAAAATTAATGTTTTCTCCAGTGTGTCTTTTTTTGTTCTTTTTTTTAGTAGTCTTTGATGATTCATATAAACATAATTTATCACTGCACCACAAGTGTAATACTTCCCCTCTGTAAGGGTCTGCCCGATGATAGCATTCCCCACTGAGTCAGTTGCCTGGGAGTCCAGAGATCAGAGATACAAGCTAGGCTGAACCCAGCCAGTACTGAAGAACTGCTGAACTTGTTGTGGTGCCACCTTTCAGATAAGACTTTCAGACTTAATTTCCTTCTCAGGCAGAGACAAATTATCTCCTGGCAATTTTTCAAGAAGTTGAAGGGAGTTCTCATGGTGCTGTGGCCAACATTTATCTTAAACATGAGCAAACATAGGGTTACATTGTTTGCAATTTCTTTTCAATTGTGCAAAGGGCAATTTATCTATGTGTTGGGTTTTTACATTTTTTGTTCTGTTAAAACTTGAAAGAGTGAACTTGCGTAGGACCAGTGTGGAAACCTTCAGATTGTTACATGAGTTTAAAAGGAACTGGTTGTGAAGCCATGCTACATGCAACTTAACTCTTGGGTATTCTACATGACAAGTATGACTCGATGTCAGAAGCACTTCAGTGACTGCGGAACGCTTTGGACTTTCCTGAGTCCATAAAAATGCAAGTTCACTCCTTTGTTTCTTTGAATGTGATGCTGGTCTTCAAGGTTCCTTCCCATTTGGGGAGGGGGCTGGGGAAGGCAGAAAAGTTGTATGTCCTTTCTGTGAAAGTACACGTCTGTCTAACCAGTAATGATGGTTTTCATAAAATAAGTAAACTGACATTAGTGTTTGGATATTTAGAATAAAGCACAAAACTCACAATGGGCTATTACTCCACACACCAATGCATACACAAACTCACTTTCAGGATATTATAAGGTAAGCATCTTATTCATAGACAACCAGCAGAATTAATTTCAACTGTAAAATAATACATTGTTGCAATTTTTTTAAAGGCTGAAGTATTGCATGGGATGTGAGCATCGCTGGCTTGGCCAGACTTTCTTGCTTGACCCTAAATGACCCTGAGAAGGTGTTGGGGCGCTGCTTGCTTGCAGCCCTTGAGGCATAGTAACACCCACAATACGGTTAGGAAGTGAGCTCCAGGATTTTGATCCAGTGACAAGAAAGGAATGGCAATTTCAGGCTCAACTTTATAGCTCCTCACTGGTTGTGTTTCTGGTGGAGAGGGGACATTAATTATTTCAGGCACTCAGCTCACCCTCTTCCTGACCACCCTTAGGACTATTGTGATCCTTAACTGTGTAGGTAATTAGCATTTGAGGGCCTCAATCCACCTGCATGGTCTTAAAATGTTGGACAATGGCAGGTACGCCAGGATGCCAATCTAGACCATAGGAAGATTCAGGTCTACAGGTAACTACAGCATGAAGGAACATTTCAGCATCCCATCAGCTAAGACAGTCCAGGCTTTGGAGTTAGCTTTGGTGATGGAGTGTATACATGGTCAGAAACTCAGTTGAGAGTGAAACACACACACACCAAGGCAGACTCAGATTTAATGGATTGTCAGGGACAGGGATGGAAATGGTTGTCAGGGAACAGATTTTGTGTCTGGGGCCAAAGACAATGGCTTTGTTTTCCCAATATTTAACTGGAGGCAATGTCTACTCATCCAGTATTCAATACCAGGCAAGCAGAGTGACCATTGATAGATAGTAGAGAGCTCAGGAGAGGTGGTGGTGGTGCTGTGGATTTGTGTGTCACCACACATGTAGAAGCTGAGTCAACTGGAAGGGGGCTGAGGATAGATCCTTGGGAAACACCAGAGCTCCCATAATGGGAATGGAAAGAGACATCAGTATAAGTGATTCTCTCAGAATGGACTGAGGCAAGAGCATCTCCCTGCAGCTATATGAAGCTGGGGTGGGATTGTAGTTGGGCTGGAGGGGATGGGGGTGGTGTAATAAAATTGGGCACCACGTCAGAAGTAATATTCTTGGTGCACTGCCACCTGCTGTCGATGCAATTTTAGCAGGGACAAGGATGGTGTTGGATGGTCGCCCACCTAATTAATGATTGCTTAAATTTCTCTTCCCCCTTGCTGTAAGGATTTTACTTGTGGCAGGAATGATCCATGCTGAGATACCATGCCACCCAGTAAAAGTTGGCAGACTGATGGCTGGACCTTCTTCATGGGCTCCTTTTGCCAATCCCTCGGGGAAACTGTACTTGCCCGTTCCCCATCCATCCTGTACCTCGCTAACCTTTTGCCCTGGCTTGCCAGCCTGCTCTGATGGACACCTTACTTTGAAATCTATTGGCTCCACCTCAGCTTGCTTTGCTTTTGATGCTGGCTGCAGAACTGGCAGTAACCTCTGGCTCCCAGTGGCGCTGCTGCGACCAGGTGGCTGCTGGTCGCTTGACTGACTGGCGACGCTTGACAGTCTCCTCGATAGGGCAGTGGGTCTTTCCTCAATCAACGGCATTGGCTGTGGGGTAGGCCAGCCAAATGGGGAATACCCACGTTCCTCCACTCCAGCCTGCCCCAATTCCCGAGGGTACAATTCAGCTTGATGGCTGGGAGTTCCCAAATCTGGGGCAGGAGCATGACTATGACCTCTGCTCTGGCTCCTGATCTCACTTGGCGTGTTCCAAACGTGCTCGACAGGTTTTGTTTAAAACGCCAGGCCAATTAATGGCAGGGAGCAGGCTCCCAATCACTGGAGTGTTAATGGAACACCCTCCAGCCCTCAGAAATCAGAAATCCTCACTGGTTAGATGAGAACTGGGAGCGAGGGGGGACGCAGGGACAAGGCCGTGGCTGCTTGGTCCTGATCCTGGAGGGGCCAATCCCTTCAATGGGTAAGGCTGGGAGCTGCAGCCATACCATTTTGAGAACAGGCTGGGTGGCCACTCTGAGATTTCATTGGGCCTCCCTGCCCTGAGCCCACCATGTCTGCCTGGACTGCGCATGTTGCCAACTGGAGATTCCAGTTAGCAAGGGAAGTAGGGGGGTTGCTTCACAGGCCTCACAATTACCAATGGTCAATCTTAATCATCTATCAGCCCCTACCTTGTGGGCGGCCAGTCTGACCCCGATCTGCCCTCCGGACTCTTCCAGACCCATTTAAAAATCCCGGCCCATATCTGTCTGCACATAATTTGAAAATTTTAACAAGCAACTTCTGCAGCACATTAAAATGCCAGCAATTTTAATTTCATACTGTAGATGCAAACCCTTTTCACCAGCACATGCATTCATTCATGTTCGACCATTAAATAAATATAATATTAACAGAGTTTCCTTTTGCAATACTCTCAGCACTTCTATCTATTGCACGCATTAAATAAACAGAAACCATTGAAATAACCACAATTTCTAGGCTGTCTCACAATGGAAACCTTCAGTATGGCCAAGACAGACTTCAAGAGGCTTACCACAGATTGTGAAGTTACATTTTGTCAAACTTCAAAGTTTGGTACAATAGGATTAAAATTACAATTTATATAAACATATAATCTGAATCAAATAGATTTCAACACTGCTTAAACCATTTCGTAGAACATTTAACTGAAATTTCACTTCAAATAGAAAGCAACAGGCAGAAGGAAATTCATAAAATCAATCCGATGTACCTTTGTTTCTTTTTTTGGATTTCTGCCCCAAGGACTGCTGGAACGTCTGGAATCAAAGTAAAAGAAGACCATGTATGAAAATATAAATTGAGGATCTTACAGTTTATGTTCCACCGGATTTCACAAAGCTGTTGCCTGTATTGGAGTTTTACCTCGTCACAGATATGCGTTTCTTGTGTTGTAGAATAGAAGTAGGCACACAGTTTGCTAATTGATACAGACCACCACCATTCAGGAATATTCTAGAAATATAAACCAAGATTGTTCTAATTTAAGGAACAATGGTATTCTACATTTAACAGGCTATGCTTCTCTCATAGAATTACTTCTCGAAACCAACAAGGAAATGAAAAAAAAACATTTTGAGTTGTACTTCTACTGAATGTGTCTGCAATGGTGGAAAAAAAGGCCACACGGCCTAACCACAAAGCTACATCAGGCTCTTTATGTGAGGTCAGTCTAATAAACACCACAGGTATTCTACACACAATTGGCCACGTATTCTGATACCTGTAGGCATGAAGAACACAAAACCCTGCTTTTGTATGCTGCATACTTAATCCAGTCACAAGTAATAAGAATTGTTGAACGCGATTCCAAGATGAGGGATACTGCGAGTTTTCTTTGGAAAGCTTGCATTTACTGTTGGTCAGAGGCACAGCAATATAACTCAGGGCTGCTATGGCCCATGAGAAATTCAGACTTGTGCCCTCCTCAGCTCATGTGGGGATGCTCTTGATGACCTTTGAACTGCTAGCTCACAACAGCTGTTGATTTTCGCCTTCCAGAATTTGAAACTAACTGTTATGATGGCAGATCAGACGGACAGAAAAAGACAAGGCGGTGGAGTTGCATTACTGGTTAAAGGGATATGAATACAATATGGAGAAACAATGTTCGCTTAGACGATGTAGAATCTGTGTGGGTAGAACTGAGAAATACCAAGGCGCCAAAAACATTAGTGGGTGTGGTATTAGACCACCAAAGTGGGGATGTTGGGAATAGAATTAAACAGGAAATCAGAGGTCCATGCAGTAAGGAATATTTGGAATTAACTTTAATCTGCGTATCGATTGGGCGAATCAAATTCATCACAGTACCAGAGAGGAGGGATTCCGACAGTGCATACAGGATGGTGCTCTGGACCAATTTATTTGAGGATACAATGAGAGAACAGGCGATCTTAGGCTCGGTATAATGCAATGAGAAAGGAATAATTGGTAACGCAGCTGTGAGAGATTCCTTGGGGGATGAGAGACCACAACTTGACACAATTCTTCATCAAGGTGGAGAGTGAGGTAGTTGACTAGGAGACTAAGCTCTGGAATCTTAAGAAGGGAAACTACAATGGCATGAGGTATGAGTTGGCTATGATGGATTGGGAAATGTTACTGAAAGGATTGACGGTGGATAGGCAACGGCAAACATTCAAAGAGCGAATGGGTCAACTACAAGACTGGTTTATCCCTGCCTGGCACAAATGTGCAAAGAGAACAGCGGTCAAACCACAGCTTACAGGGAAGTTAGAGATAGTATTAGATGTAAAATGGGGGCAAAAAACTGGCAAGAAGAAAAAAACAAAAGACTTGAGGATTATGAACAGTTTAGAAGGGATTGATTAAGAAGGAGAAAATAGAAATGAGAGTAAACTTGTGGGGAACATAAGAACTGACTGCATAGGTTTGTACAGATATGCAAGTAGAAAAAGACTGCTGAAAACTAATGTAGGTCCCTTTCTTCCAGGCAGAATTGGGTGAATTTATAATGGGTAATAAAGAAATGGCTGACAAACTAAATTCAAACTTCACTCCTGTCTTCAAAAAGGACACAAATAGCATACCAGAAATGAGAAGGAACATAGGCTTTAGTGAGAAGAAACAACTGAAGCAAACCTATGTTAATAGAGATAAAGTGTTGGAGAAATTGATGGGATTGAAGGCAGAAATTTCCCTAGGCTCTGATAGTCTATATCCCAGAGTACTTAAGAAAGTAACCCTAGAAATAGTGGATGTATTGGTGTTCCTCTTTCAAGATCCTTTAGACTCTGAAACAGTTCCTGCAGATTACAGGGTAGCTAATGGAACCTCACTATGTAAAAAGGGAGTAGAGAGAAAACAGGGGATTATACACCGTCTGACAACGGTAGTGAGGAAGATGCTAGAGCCTATTATCAATGATTTTAATGCAGAGTACTTAGAAAACAGTGGGCAAATCAAACACAGATGGCATGGGTTTACAAAAGGGATATCGTGTGTGACAAGTGTATGGGAATTCCTCAAGGATGTAACCAGTAGAGTTGATTGGGGGAGCCAGTGGATGTGGTTTTTTTGGACTTTCTGAAGGCTTTTGACAAAGTCCCCCAGAAGACATTAATGTGTAAAGTTAAAATACATGGTTTTTGGAGTAATGAATTGAGATAGATGGAAAATTCGTTAGTAGACAGGAAACAACAGTAGGAACAATCATTCTTCTGAATGGCAGACAGTGACCAGTGAGGTAGCACAGGGATTGGTAGTGGAGCCATAGCTATTCACATCTATGTTAATGACTTAGATGAGGGAACAAAATGGAGTATCTCAAAATTTTCAGATGACACAAAGCTGGGTGGAAGGGTAAGCTGTGAGGGGGATAGAGAAATGTTACAGTGTGATCCGAATAGGCTGAGCGAGTGGGCAACTGCACGGCAGATGCAGTATAATATGGGTACATGAGAGGTTATCCACTTTGCGAGCAAAAAATAGGAAGGCAGATTATTATTTAAATGACTATAAACTGAGAAAGGGGGGATGTTTAATGAGACCTGGATATCCTCATGCACCAGTCACTGAAAGTAAGCATGCAGATGCAGCAGGCAGTAAAGAATGTGACTTGTATGTTGGCCTTCATAGCAAGAAGATTCCAGTACAGGGACAATTGTCTTGCTGCAATTATACAGGGCATTGGTGAGACCACACCTGGAATACTGTGTGTAGTCTCTTGAGGAAGGATCCTGTGGAAGGATTTTTCACCATAGAGGGAGTGCAGCAAAAGTTTACCAAATTAATTCCTGGAATGGCAAGACTGATGTATGCGGACAAATTGCATCGTTATGATTATATCACTGGAGTTTAGAAGAATGAAGAGGGATTTCACAGAAGCCAATAAAATTTGAACACGACTAGACAGGTTAGATGCAGAAAGAATGTTCCCGATGGTGGGGGAGTCTAGAACCCATTGTTTTAGGACTGAGGTGAGGAAAAATGTCTTCAGCCAGAGAGTGGAGAGTCTGTGGAATTCATTACCATAGAAAGTGGTTGAGGCCAAACCATTGTGTGTTTTCAAGGAGGAGGTAGATTTAGCTCTTGCAGCTAAAAGGAGTTAAAAGATTTGGAGGGGAGGGTGGATATTCAATGGCAGATTAGACTTGGGGGTCAAATGGTCGGCTCCTGCTCCTATATTTGATGTTTCTATGTATTGACGAAATCCCTTTGTGATCTCGACTGGATGCGTATGTCTTAAGCACATGTAATTCTTCAATCTTTCCAAAGGTGAACTGAATTAATGCAAGGTGATGCACTGCTTGATTCAATCTGTAAGCTACTTTATCCTATCAAAGACAAAATTAACTGATCTAATCACCAGGAATTTCCACTTCACCCACAGCACTTTTAGAGAATTCATTTATGCCTGGCGGACTGATAAATGAACAATCCTGCACTCCCTGAATGGAGCACAAAATACCCTTCCAACCGAATCCTCAGGCAGCCCACTGCTGCCTGAGTAACCTTCCGGCCTGTGTCCTGGTCTTTTGAAAGCTCGTAATTCACAGAGAGCAAAACAGATTGACAACATCAAGGTTCCAGGTATCTTTATAAGTGACCGGACAGCACCTGAAAGTGATCATTCTTTTGCATCCGTGTAAAAGAACTGCCATGCTCCATATTTAAATGATCTCTTATCTGCCAATTGCTAAGCCAACATGTACTTTCTGGCTGCAGGTGGGTTTCTGGCTAAATCATACGTTAAAATTGCGCCAAAGACTTTTTGTGGAAAAATATAGTCACAACATCCTAAATTGTGACATTGAACTTCAACTGCATTGGCATAACTTTTGCACTATTGATTTTTATAGCAGTTGACCAAACAAAATTGTTCATACATAAATTACCGGTTTGTTTCTGGTACATTTTGGTCTGTACTTGGGCCTTGAGTTTACATCATGGTCCATTACAGATTGATAGAATCATACAGTACATTCGGCTTATTGAGTCTGTACCAACAAAAATATACCATTATCTGTACTGGACCCACTTCCCTGCACTCGGCCTATAGTCTTGAATGGTACGACAAAATTATTCAGGAGAAGATTGGTGGGAAGTGGAAACCATGTCAAAGTTGAATTGAGTCAAAAGCAAATAAAAACAATGTGAAAAAGTTAACAGAATGATTTCTTCCCCTCCAATTCTATTGGTTATCAACAAAAGACAGAAAAACTAATACATTACTTGCAACATAGATTTTAAAAGGACTCAGTTGAAAAGGCATTTGCAGGAACACGTGAAAATTAATAAATGCATACAGGACAGAAGAATATCCATGATAAGGAGGTGTTGGTGTTGGATTGGGGTGGACAGGGTTAAAAATCACATAACACTCGTCTATAATCCAACAGTTACGTTTGGAAGTAAGAACTTTCAGAGTGCTATATCTTCATCAGGCAGCTAGTGGGGCAGGATCTCAGAACACAGAATTTATAGTAAAAGATCAAAGTGTCATACAACTGATGCAATGTATTAAACAAACTTAGACTGCTGTTAAGTCTTTAATCACTTGGAATGGGGATGCAAGTTTTGAGTGATTAATATGGAAATTCCAGAACTTCTTTCAAGTCATAGTCCTGAGATAACTTAAGGTTTTATGAAAAAAAAGGTGACATCTCAGATCAGACAATGCATTCAAGCAAGCAAAGTAGTGGCCACCCTGTGGGATCCAAGGTAGAGTCAGGAAGGTGTGCACAGAAGTCAGAGTGCCGCTGAAGCACCATTGATGTAATTGAAAATTTGATCTCCTTTCATCATCTTGTTGTTTGTAGTGAATGAAATAACCAGAAGATAACTAACAGTAGAACATTATCTAAGTCTTGATTTCAAACAATTAATTCAGAAACCAGCAAAGCTAGTGACTGACTTGCTGAGTCCAAATTGTCTTGTTTATTTCAAAAAGTGTCAGAGGCTGAGGGTTGGCCTTATAGAGGTTTATAAAATCATGATGGGCATGAATATGGTAAATAGACAAGGTCCTTTCTCTGGGGTAGGGGAGTCCAGAACTAGAGGGTTAGGGTGAGAAGATAAAGATTTAAAAGGGACATAAGAGGCAACTTTTTCACACAGAGTGTGGTGTGTGTATGGAATGAGCTGCCAGAAGAAGTGGTACAGTGGTACAAAATGTTGTACAGTTACAACATTTAAGAGGCATCTGGATGAGTATATGAATAGGAAGGGTTTAAAGGGCTATGGGCCAAGTGCTGGCAAATGAGATTAGATTTATCTCAGATATGTGGTCGACATGGATGAATTGGACCGAAGGATCTGTCTCCATGCTGTACATGGCCATGGCTCCATGGAGAGCGAGCAATACCAGTATCTCCATTTCGAAGTGTTACTTGTTATTATTTTTTACGAATTTTCCCCTCTGGAATAGCAGAATTCTGTTTATGAATACAACAAACACACATTAACCCTTACAATATGCAAATGAATTCAAATAGGAATATGCTTCTTAAGCCAGCAATGGTTGTCCAATCTGCTTCCCTGCAAATGATTTAGCATTGCAGAGACCATGGCTGAGCAAGATCCTGCTTCATAACTCACTTTCTCATTGCTAGCCAATTAAAAACCCATTTGTAACAATAATACATTAGCCAGTATTTCACACAAAGATGTGGGTCCAGTCTGCTGCCTGACAAGTTGTGGGGCAGTTCACCAACTCAGTTATTTGTCTGAAGTTGTGGCTTCTGCCAGGCAGTGGCCAAGAGTGACTCGAGGAGTGGCAGCAACTGCTGGGATTGAGGCAGTGCATGGACTAACAACCCTAGACCAGGTGCCGATCTCCGAAAATGACAGTTGGGAATCATTGTGGTTCAACCCATAAGGAAGTCCTTCCTTATTTGGTACTCAGGAAGCCAATATCAGGAATGGGAGGCTTATGACAGGTCTCTGAAAAGCATCCTCTTGATCTTTTGCCAATGCCACTACACTTCTCCTGATCCAACCCAAACTCACTCATCTAGACCTGGGTCCCTTGGCGCTGGTGTTGCCTATGATAGACAGCTGGTGTGTGCAAGTGGTGCAGGGCCTATTAGTTGCAGGGTGGACTGAGGTTTAGGCTTGACAAGGGAAAAATCTGTCAGTATTACAGATTGAATCTCTGGCTTCCAAAGGCAGTAATATTTATTCAAGCATTTTTTATTAACATTCAGGAGTCGAGTGTGCAATGCAATTCTCTTATGTTTGCTAGAAACAACATATATTCATACGATAGAACCTGTCCTCTGCAGGAGGAAGAATATGCCCACATTTTGCATCTTTTTAGAATTAAACAAAAGATTGAGGGACAATAGTTCCCTGGTCCATTCGACATGGGCAAGTCAGCTCTGATTGGTTGGGGCCTTACCACCAATCCGTACCCTTATTTAATGCAGAATAGATTGTTGTTCCTTGTGAAATTTGGCATTCTTGCATGAGTGCTGATGGATATAAGACAAAAAGCTTCAGCAACATGTCTTTCTTTTTTAGCGATCCTCAAGTTCTATTCTGAACATTTTTGAATTTCATCAGAACCTCTGAGTAAAATTATTTCAGTATACTTCTTTGTTAACCAAAATATAGTCGACTACATAATTTGAAAAAGTATCTAAATTATTCCCATACTTATGCACTATCTTTTAAAATATTAATCTAAATAGAAATGACATAATGTCAATTTTCATTTCAATTAAAATAAGTTGCCAGCTGTCCTCTTATCTTTTGAGAAAACTGCATATCTTGGCTTCTGTCATACATTGGAAGTTCTGATCTCCAACTCTTGCACAATTAGCTATCCCTCCTAATAAAAACAAAGAACATGCATTCTGGAAATCTGAATCAAGAACAGAAATAGCTGGAGAAACTCAGCAGGTCTATCAGCACCTGTGGAGAGAAAGCAATAGTGATAAGGGTTAGGGTTCATTTCTGAAGAAGGGTCACTGGTCCTGAAACATTGACACTGCTTTCTGCTTTCTCTGCACAGATGCAAGCAGACCTGCTGAGTTTCCCCAGCTATTTGTTTTTGTTTTAGATATCCATCCTCTTTACTTTTGAACTACTGTAAATTCAACAAAGCTATATGTTATCTGAAACCTTTACTCCTCCTGTTCTGCTGTTTCTCACATTGAGCTTTTGTAATGCCATTAACACATTGAAGGAATGTAGGGGGTTCTGTTATAACATGTATTTTGTCGATGCAAATTCGCTGCAATGTGATTGACGAACTGGGGATACTGTTTCCACAGTGCAAACTTTTAAACTGTGTAGGCTGTAAGGCATTTGTATCGCCAACACTTTAAGCACTGTTTTTAAAGCGTGATTTTTCTATAATGCAACCATTGCGTGATAGAAGAACTGACAGTATAGAAAATAATTCGAGGTTATAAACTGTACCGTTCTTACAGAAAATTGGTTTCGCTAACTTTGTGTTTATCAATTGCCATGAAGCTATTTTGAAAAGCTAAATATTTTAATACCATTTTTCTCCACTGAACCCATCAGATTGATGTTCTAGTTTTCTACTATTTCTCATGACAGATTCTGCAACTTATTTCTGGAAAAAACAACTGTAGTACAAATAACACATCTCTTTGCATTAAAGATCTTTCTCCGAAGAGGCAACAAAATGTCATGGCCAAAAATATATCCTTTAATATATCCATTTTTGCTTGTCATCCTACAGTCTGTGAAGCAATATTTTATCAGAGACCTGATCTGTTGCTGATCAGTTGTTGAAGTTAAATGATTTTTACTGAGCAACCCAAGAGCAGCTCTATAACTCGAGCATATTGGCAAACTAAGTGTAGCTTTATATAAGCTGCAAAACATACTGCACATTACTCTCAATATTAAATGGACAATTTTTGTGTTAAGAGGGCAAATGTACTCCATTACTGCTATAAATATATACAACCGCTTCTAAAATTGGGTCTGCAGTGCAAAGTGAATAGTAATTATTGGACTGGCTGACATTTGAGGATAACTAAGCTTTTGGAAGCCTATTACCATCCCTGTAAGCATGCCAGTACTGACTGCAGCAGACCATGTCACAACAATATAATGGTCAGGATTATGGTTTGGCTGATTTCCAGAAATTTGCATTTTAGCAGCAGCTCGTAAAGTCATATGTATCTAATTACAGACAGCTCATATGTGGTTTCTGAAAGAGGTCGTTTTGATACTGTTTGAATGTCAGTTTATAGTTTCAATGGTATTGCAGGTACATTTGTACATTTCTTTCAGGATGACCCCAGAGGAATGGAACGCTAATAGAAATTTGGTGGCATTACCTACAAACCAGCTCTCGACATCATTAGTTTTATTTAGTATTCACTTGTTTTCAATATCCTAGCAGTGCAATTACAATGTCAAGGCAACAAAATTGAAATTAGATGTTTTGTAAGTTGTGTGTAGGTTGTTAAGATTCCCACTTAGTAATATTCAGAAATTCAGCATCATCTGGTCAGTAGTGAATTACTGATTTCTGTTTCTCTTTGCATATGCTTGAGCCAGTTAATTGTCATCTACACTTTGCATGCGTTTAAATTACAAACACATCCCAGACATGTGAATGCTTTCATTATCTAAATTAACTCACATTTATGAATGCTTAGTAATCAATTAATTCAGTGTTGAAAGGAGCTCACAAGTAAAATGAAATGCATTTTAATCATGTACTGTAAAGTAATT
Organism: Chiloscyllium plagiosum; assembly: GCF_004010195.1. Taxonomy (NCBI): domain Eukaryota; kingdom Metazoa; phylum Chordata; class Chondrichthyes; order Orectolobiformes; family Hemiscylliidae; genus Chiloscyllium; species Chiloscyllium plagiosum. Next base: position 19,008,992 of record NC_057721.1, on the reverse strand, counting down.
GGTAATCCTTTCACAGTTAAGGGTGGAATTGTTGATATCTGTGACATGTCCAGAGATGTTTGGCACCTGATTATTGGTTGAATGGATTTTTTAGTATTGTATTCTCACTACCCAGCCAGTAAGGTACTGGCAATTCTAGAAATCTATATGCTGGCATAAAGATTCCAGTGCATCCAAAGAGTTTAGCTGAAGTTTCAGGAGCTGTGCATTACAGTACACTCAACTGCAACATGGGAGAGAATGGGGCCTAAAGCTGCTGCTGACACTGGTTTTGTGACTCAAACTGTGTGGACAGCTGTCAGACATGAAATAGCGATTCATCGCAGTGACTTTCCCTTTCCTGTTTGACCATGACATTTCTGGTGGAAATGCTGCCTCATTCTACTGTGCAAACACAAATGGATTGGCAATGATGCATGGTGGAGTCCATCTTGATTACTGCTTAACTTTGATCATGTTCAAATAAGAATGTTCAAACTGTTAGACACCACAAATAAAACAGGAAAGAATTTAACTGACTTACAGTGAAATCCTTAAAATGACAATATATTTATGCTGCTTTTAGTTACTTTATCATAACTATTTGTAAACCTAAAGTTGAGGAGCTACTTTAACTTCTGTTTCATCCCCTCTGAAAGGGCACGATGTCTATCGTTGTCTCTCTCTCTTTCTCTCTCTCTTTCTACATGGAAGTGCTGAGGAACTAGGTACCAGACTGTTAGAACTGCATCAAAGATAATTGCCACATCTGCTTCGGCATCCCCATAAATTAATACAGAAAGGAAGGACTTGCATTTATACACCATATTTCATAACTCACGATGTCCTGAAGCATATCCCAACTGATGAGGTTTTACTTTTCACTGTGCATGGGGTGTCAGAGTTAGTCACTGCCTATATGCCTCTGTCCGCTGCTTCAGGCAGCACTCCATTGGACATTGCCATCAGGTTGGGCCACCCCCCTCTTCCTGATTTCATCCAGCAGTCTCATTACTGTCTTTCTGTAGATTCCAGAGACATTTTTACAATGATCCCTTTGTGTTTTGATACCAATCCATTTTGGCAGATGACTTCCACTTTCAGTCAATGCAGGTTTTTATGTCCTACAGCGCTAATCTTATTTCTCCACCCCAACTAGCATCCTAAGGTAAAGGTAAATTTGCCATAGTCTGAGAGGATATCAGGCTGCTCTCTCATCAATGAGAGACGATGGTGCTGGTTTAAGCAGAGTGTCACCATACCTCAGGTGAGGGAAAAACGCTGAGGAGTGTCCTTCATGATAACCTCAGCCACTGGGGGAATTAAACCCATGCTGTTGCCATCAGTCTGTACTGCAAACCAGCTATCCAGCCAACTGAGCTACCTACACATTACCGAATACATCAGCCCTAATCCAGAATCATTTCTGAAGCCAGAGCTTTTCCTGATTACTTAATTTGCCTGCAATTAGAAGTATGGAGTACCTAGGCTTCTTTGTACAACTATTCTTTTGATTGTACATGCATTGGGGTAGCAACATTGAGGCGGAGTACTGCACAGAAAATTACATAAGTAACACCATCTCTTTTCCATATATCTTGATAATTTGTTTACCACCTACATGTGACTTCTTCGAAAACTCACATGTCCAAAAGATTTCACAGTTAATTAATTACTTTTAAAGTGCAGTCTCTGTTGTAGAACATAGAACATTACAGCGCAGTACAGGCCTTTCGGCCCTCGGTGTTGCACTAACCTGTGGAACCAATCTGAAGCCCATTTAACCTACACTATTCCATTCTCGTCCATATGCCTATCCAATGACCATTTAAATGATGTCATGCAGGAAACACAAGTTAATTTCTACCCAGCAAGGGAAACACAAACAGAAATGTGACAAGGAGTGGATAATCTGTTTAAGCAATTCTGGTTGAAAATCAAGTATTGGCCAGCACGTGTTTGGAAAATGAAAACTTGCTGTGAGATCATTTGCATTCAAAGAGGGCAGATGGGCCTCAGTTTGAAGACTTCTGTTTTTCAATTTATAGAAGCAGTATTTTTTTTTGCTGTTCAGAAAACCCAGCAGGTTGATGATAAGTACCTGAACCATAGTGTAATCATGCAGAATGGTTGTTGAAACCACTGCACCTGCTTCTGAACATGGTTTGCTTTTCCTCAGCCTCTTTAAAAAAAAACACAATGAAATGTACTTGATTTTCAATTCTGTTCATCAGGACAAGGATTTTTGGAATTACGTTAATTTCAAGTGCAATACATTTCACTCATTTGACATGATTACCAACTCCAGTCAGGCAATCTTGCATTTTTTGTGCTCTCATTAAAGCCTATGTTGACCAATTCTCCAGCAATGCTTTTAGGGACTGATTTAAAAATAAAATACATATTCTTCTGTCGAGGAGATATTTTGCACTTGCAGAATTGAAGGTCAGTTCTATTTAGTCTGCAGGGTTTTTTAAAATTAAAGTTCCATTCTCTGCACAAAGCCACAATGTTGGAAGCACATACTGAGAATTCACAATTTTATGATTTACTGATTTCATGATTTTCATGACTTTATGTCCCTTATGATTAAAGAGTAGAAAATTATAAAGGTATGCATTTGATTTGCTCTTAGTGTCTGCTTTCCGCATTGTCTGCTTCACCATTGAAATGCTCTGAATGATATTAATTTCTTGCACTTGCACAGTAGGTATGACCTAAACTCGCCATAGAAAGCTATCTTAGCCTCTGAATTATGTAATGTTATTCATTGCTGTTAAGCAACCTCTCTAATAATGAAAAAAAAGACAAGTATGGGGTCTCATTCCTTCAGGTTTTGATTAGTGTTAAAGATTTAAAAATGAAATTTTTTATATTTTTCTTTTCTGATTACTTCTCTCTCATTCTTAATCCAATCTTTATTTCTCATTGTGAACTTGATTTGGCATTAAACTTATCTGTTTGAACGTATACTGCCCCCTCACTTCTTTTGGTGCGATTTCACAAATATTTAATCTGATTAGGCAAAAGGAAACACAGTTGGTTACCCAGTTCAGTCAGATATCATGAGGCCTGTTTCCTTCTCTGGATTGTTATCAACTCTCAATCTCAACAAAAGCATTTCGAACCTAAGTATTCAATAACTTATTTTGATCCTGAGATTTTGGATACATGACTAAAGCAAAGATCCAGTGAGCCTTTAAGAACACATTGCTGACATCAAAACTATGTGACCAGTTATCTCTGCCTCATGCCATATTTTCCCTCATCCACATAGTCAAATTTTGCCTCAAGACACTTCCTTATTTCTCCCCATCCTTCCATGAGGCAATTTACGCCTTTCTTTAGTTTCTCTCCCATCACCCCTCATGACCCGCCTGAACTCAACTTGACCCTGAGGCTCATCTCTGCTTCTGAGACCTGATTCCCACTAAAAGACTGACCAGGAAGCAGACGTTCTGATTTCATGTTGATTGAGATTGCTAGCCATTTGTGCTCCTCAACTGCTCTCTTTTAAATCAGTAATCAAAACACCTATCCTCAGGCCACTTGGCCTGTAAATCACCAGCCCATATCTAGGTTCCTTGTGAAATACTGAGCACACACTGTCATTTCCCAAACTGTGTCAGCTTTCCTGGAACTCCATGTTAGAATTCCTCAAGTCTGGATAATACCCTGTACCAAAATATGAACACAGCTCACCAAAGTCACACAAGACATCTTCTCTGACTGCAGCAAAGGTTAGCTATCCACTCTCATCCTTTCTGATCTGCTAATTGCCTTGGACAGGGTTGACTACAATATCTTCCTTCAAAGTGTCATCAACATCAATCAGCTCGGTGAAACTGCTCATGCCTGAAATAATTCATATCGAGGCAGTTGTAGCCAAAGAGTCATCAGCAATGGCTTCTCTTCCTGATCCCCCACATTTAACTTTGGTGACCTTTGTTTTCAAAGCCATTGTCTTCAGTTCCCACCATAAACTCTGTTTCCTATGCAATAACCCTTATTCCTCGCCTGGGCAACTGCTTGATGCTGAACCAGACTGCTTGCAACCTTATCTGATCCTGGGATGGTCTTTCAAGCACACAACATAAAATCACTAAGGGAGCCTATCTCCATCTCTATCACATTGTCTAAATTTTCACTTGTCTCAGTTCATCACTTACTGAAACCCTCACCTTTGCACTTTTCTCGCCTCTAAACTCAGATATTCCAATGCACTTCTGGCCGTACACCCTAGTTTACCCTCTGTGAACTTGAAGTCACCCAAATTTTGACTGTGACTTCTATGTCCATTTTGTAACATGTACAAAGTCCTTACCACCCAACACTCCTGTGCTCAATGATCCACATTTGCTCCAAGTTGTTTAAAAATTCTCATCTTTGCTTTTAAAACCATGATCAAACCTCTCCCTATCTCTGAAATGCCTTCCAGTGTCACACCTCTGTGATATTGGTATTCCTCAATTCTGGTTGCTTGACCATCCCTCATTTTAATCTCTCCATCACTGGTGGGAACAAGTTCAACTGCCTCGGTCCTAATAGCTGAAATACCCTTGCAAAACCTTGGTGCAACCAATCTCTCCTTACCTTCTATAATATACTCCTTAAAATCTATCTGCCATATGTCCTAACATCTCCTTGCAATTTCTGTGTCAAATTTTGTTTTAAAATATCCCTGTGAAGCTCTGTGGAAATTTTACTTCATTAAAGGTGTTAAATATATGTAATTAAAAAATTCTTGTTACAGGTAGGTGGTCAAAAAAAAAGAAACGGATCGATGTGTTATGTGAGTTATAACATGGGATTGGGACACTCATGTGCTGGTGATCAACACTGTTGTAGTTATCACATAATTATTTGCTTGTTGATCTTTTAAGATCATGTTGCAATGCTAGCTTCAATAAATACAAGTGTTTTATTCCAGGTTTCTTCCTGAGATGAAGGAACCTGTAATAAAACACATGTATTAGTTTATCAAAAGGACTTAAGAATAATTCTCCCTGGAGAGAAGTGCTGTTTTAATTGAAACATGCTATCCAGAAAGTTCCAGTACTATAGGGTAACTGATCAACCAGTTTGTCAAATATAAGAAAGCTATGGCAATGGAATACTATTTCAATTTCTCAAAATAGCAGGAACAATTTGACAGGTTAAAATTTCCATAAAAATGGCCAACATTTGAATGAGTTAAGAGAGATAGGATCAGGGAGACAATTATGACAAGTTACTTGAAGGGCTTTGTGTTCAAGGTACCATAATACCATAAGGTATAGGAGCGGAATGAGGCCAGTGAGTCTGCTCTGCCATTTGATCATGGCTGATATGTTTCTCAACCCCAATTCTCCTTCCTTCTCCCTCTAACCCTTGATGCCCTTACTAATCATGAACCTATCTATCTCTGTCTTAAAAGCATTCAACGACTTGGCCTCCACAGTCCTCTGTGGCAATGAGTTCCACAGATTCACCACCCTCTTGCTGAGAAAACTACTTCTCATCTCAGTCCTAAACCATCGGTCCTTCACTCGGAGTTCTAGTCTCTCCTACTTGTGAAAACATCTTCTCCGCATCCATTCTACCCAGGCCTCTCAGTATTCTGTAAGTTTCAATCAGATGCCCCCTCATCCTTCTCAATTCCATCAAATAATGTCAATTAGAACACAGCAACTTTCTGTTTTCATATTCTGAAACCCGGCTTCCTCAGAAGTAATCTAATTGCATTATTCAGCAGTGTATTTAGATTTACAGCAGAGGCAGAGAAGTGATGAATCAGAAATGATGAATACATTTATTTGGTTAAATAAAACTACTGCATGATCACCCTTATTTGTGGTAAACAGGCTTCACATCAACGATCCATTCCCTTTGATCTTTGATGATTTTGAATTGACCATGATCCTCATTCTGTACACAATCACAAATTCCTCTGAAAGAAATACTGTACTCCCTCACTATTTGGTAGAGTTTTAAGATCTTAGTTGTCTGAAATTTGTCCAAGTTGCTGTAATATCTCACATAAAGATACCAAATTTTCAATCGAATATTTCCCAAAAGTGTTAACGACTGAAAAGTTGAAGGTGGCACTGATCCAAAGAACATTAAGGACTGTCCCTCCAATCACTTGATTTGCAACAATGTCATTGATTTTCAATTTCAGTCAGCTTGCGTTGTGAACAAACATGCTAAAAATATCCCCATCCCCTCACAGTGAGCAACACCGCATCAATCACTGCCTGGAATTGCTGCATAAGTAAACAGTGGGTTTTTTTGGGTGACATATAAAGTACTACTGGCTGTGGAAGGTTGTTCTGCCCACACAAAACCTGTCTTCCTGTAAGACGTATTTTAAAGTTCAAAAGACAAGACATATGTCTTATATAAACATTAGCATCGTCAACCTCCAAACAATTAGTGTATTTCAGCATTCATGGACTGGTTTTCAGATGGGGGTCCATAAGACCAGAGGACATAAGAGAGGAAGGTAGGCCAATCAACCCACTGAGTCTACTCAGCCATTCAATTCAATCATGGCTCATCCCATAATTCTCAACTCCATTTACCTGCATTATCCTCAGAACCTTTAATTCCCTTACAGATTAAAAATTGTCTCTCTCAACCTGGAACATACTTAATGACCCAGCCCTTGATGGCAATGAGTTCCACAGAATCATGACTCTCTGGAAGGGAAATATCCTCATTATATCTGTTTTAAACAGGTGACCCCTTACTCTGAGACTATATCATCTGGTCCTAGATTCTCCCACCTGGGAAACAATCTCTGCAACTCATTTGTCAAGGCCCCTAAGAAATTTCTATGTTTCAATAAAGTCTCCTCTCATTCTTTTGAATTCCAATGAATACAAGCCAATCCTATTTGGCCTCTCCTCAACAGAAATTCCTTCATACTCACGATCAACCGACTGAACCAACTCTGGACTTCCTCTTATGTCAGTGCATATGACAGACAAGGGGAACAAAACTGTTCAGCTGTGGCCTACACAGTATCTTGCATCATTTTAGCAATTCTTGCCAATTGTTATACTCCATTCCTTTCGAAATTAAGGTCAAAGTTCCATTTTCCTTCCCTATAACCTGCTGAATGTGTACGCTACCTTTTTCTGATTTATACACAAGGACCCCAAATCCTTCAATGCTGCAGCTTTCTGCAGTTTTTCTCCATTAAATAATATCCAACTCCTCTATTCTTCCTGTCAAAGTGCATAACCTCACATTTTCCCACATTATATTCCAGCTGCCAAGCCTTTGCACACTTACCAAACCTGTCTATATCACTTTGTATACTCCTTGTGTCATCTTCACTATCTGCCTTCCCAAGTATTTTTGTGCCAGCTGCAAACTTGGCAATAACGCATTCACTTAAGTCTTCCAAAGCATTGGTATATATCGTAAATGCTTGTCGACCCAGCACTGATCCCTGTGCTATTCCATTAGTTACAGATTGCCATCCAGCAATAAAGTTTCAACTTTGATCTCCAGCATCTGCAGACCTCACTTTCTCCTCAATGACCTGTCCTCCACAGCCTTCTGTGGTAGTGAATTCCATAGATTCATCACTCTTTGACTGAAGACGTTTCTCCTTATCTCCGTTCTAAAAGGTTTTCCCTTTACTCTAAGACTGTTCCCTTGGGTCATAGTCTCTCCTATGAATGGAAATATCTTCCCAACATCTACTCTGTCCAAGCCATTCAGCATCCTGCATGTTTCAATTAGATCCTCCCTCATCCTTCTAAACTCCATTGAGTGTAGACTCAGAGTCCTCAAATGTTCCTCATGTTAAGTTTTTCATTCCCAGGACCACTTGTGTGAACCTCTTCTGAACACACTCCAGGGCAGTACATCCTTCCTGAGATATGGGACCCAAAACTGTGCACAATACTCCAAATGTGGTCTGACCAAAGCCTTATAGAGCCTCTGAGGTACACCCCTGCTTTTACATTTAAGTCCTCTCAAAATAAATACCATCATTGCATTTGCCTTCCTAACTACTGACTCAACCTACAAGTTTACCTTGAGAGAATCCTGTACTAGAACTCCCAAGTCTCTTCGCACTTCAGACATATGAATTTCCTCCCCATTTAGAAAATAGTCCATGCCTCTACATGACTTCACACTTCCCCATGTTGTACTCCATCTGCCTCTTCTCTGTCCACTCTACTAACCTGTCCAAATCCTGCTGCAGCCTCTCCACCTCCTCAATGCTATCCGTCCCTCTACTTATCTTTGTACCATCTGCAAACTTAGCCAGAATGCCCTCAGTTCTTTCATCTAGATCATTAATGTATAAAAATTGAAAAGCTGTGGTGCCAATACTGACCCTTGTGGAACACCACTTGTCACTGGCTACCACCCTGAGAAAGACCCTTTTATCCCCATTCTCTGCTTTCTGCCAGACAGCCAAACTCCTTACCATGCTAGCACCGTGCCTCTGACACTATGGACCTTTATCTCACTCAGCAGACTCCTGTGTGGCACCTTGTCAAAGGCCTTCTTGAAGTCCAGGTAGATAATATCCATTTGCACTCCTTGGTCTAACTTGCTCATTACTTCCTCAAAGACTTCTAGCAGATTTGTCAGGAATGAACTCCCTTGATAAAACCATGCTGACTTTGCCCTATTTTACCATACACTGCCAAGTATTCAGAAATCTCATCCTTCACAATGGATTCCAGGATCTTACCCATGACTGAGGTTAGGCTAATCGGTCTGTAATTTTCCATCTTCTTCCTTAGCAGTTTTCCAGTCCTCTGAGACTCTTCCAGAATCTAAGCCTTCTTGGAAGATTAGTTCCTGTAAAATCCTAGGCTAAACCCCACCAGGCACAGGGGACTTATCAGTCTTTAGCCCCATTAGCATCTCTTGTGCTTTTTCTCGAGTGATAGTTATGTTTATTATTCTCCCCTTGATTATTTAATATTTTAGGAACGCTATTAGTATCTTCTACCGTGGAGACTGATGAAAAGTATTCTCAGTCAGTTCCTGGATCCCAGCCAGCAGTGATACAATCTAGGGGTGAATTAACAAAATCAGTATACTGTCTTCAAGAATTAAAAAATGGTACTGTACTTAGAACAAGAAGTTACTTTTGTCAACACAAAAGGGTTTATGCTCATTGGAGGTTGGAAATATCAAGAGGCAATGTTCGTAAAACATCAAATTTTCTGAGGGGTTTGACAAGGTCGATGTTGAGAAGATTTTCCTCTTGTGAGGAAATCTAGAGTGAGGATACAATTTCAAAATGAAGCAGATTTTAAGACTGAAATGAGGATGAATCAAGTTTCTTCCAGACAGCATTGGTGGCTTGGTCCTTTAAAACATTCCAAAGCTAAGTCAGAATTTTTATCTACAAAGGAGTCAAGGGTTAAGGGGGTGGTGTGGGGGAGGAGGAGAGCAGGAAATGCCATTAAGACCCCAGGTAGGGCAGCCATGACTTTATTGAACAGGGGAACAGGCTTGAGGGGCCAAATTATCTACTTTTGCTCCTCTTTCTGGAATACTTTAATGTCAATTTCAGAGCTATTGTCTACAGGGTCATAGGTGTTCCATTTATTTCCGAGAGCAACAGAAGATACATATTGTATTCGTGAAGCTGAAAGAAAACGCTACTTAGCTGGTACCAACTGATAATAGGGAAGGCAAGGAGCAAGTCTACAAATCAAACTCTAATTACAGTACAATCATAATACTGTCTTGTTATTGTATGACTATTCTGATCTATATCTAGTGACAATTCTGCTCCTTCAATCACATCAATTATTGTAACTGCCAAGAATGTTCAGAACAGTGAACACGAAAAGTATTCTGATTCATAAAGTCGGACATACCACTATAGCAGATTGCTAAAATTATCTTAACTGCAACCACTGAACTGTTTACTTCTTACTTAATAATCCCTGAGGATGTTGTGTAAGTTACCATTATAAATACACATTTACTTTATATTAGCCCAAACCCTCTCCGCATAATAAAAGCACAACTGCAAAATACTCAGCTGTAACACCATAGCTACAATCAGACATCACGTGTAGCAGGCATTTTGTATTTGCATGACTGCATCCCTTTTTAAGTGGTGGGGCTACACTTCCCACACTACATTAACTTGGTGGGGCATTATTGCTGAAGACAATGGATATTCCAAGGACATAATCCATATATTAGACAGGAAAGACACCACAATCATTTTATAGAGTGTATTGACAGTGAAATGATACAGATACAGAACAACTCAATAACTTCTGCTGGTCTTGGCACTTTTCTATCTGACTCAAATGTCTAAAAAAATTGTGATGCTCAGAAAGGGTTGGATATAACTCATGCAAGCAAAACAAAGTTAGCATGCAGGTATAGCAAACAAGGTGGAAGGTACGTGGAATCTTAACCTTTATTGCAAAGGGGTTGGAGTACAAGAAAAAGAAAGATTTGCAAAAGTGGTATAGGGTTTTGGTGAAACTGCATCTGCAACATAATGCCAAATTTTGATATCAATATCTAGTATAGACATTATTTTGGACGCAGTACAGTGAAGATTCATTTGATTCAATTAGAGTCATAAAGTCACAGAGATGTACAGCAATGGAAATAGACCCTTCAGTCCAACCCATCCATGTCGACCAATTTCTGGGATGAGAAGGTTGTTTTATGATGAGAGGCAGAGTAAATTAATCCGATTCTCTCTGGAATTTAAAAGAATGAGAGGTAAGGTCACTGGAACATAAAAGATTGAGAAGTTGTATTTCCAGTATGGAAAATCAAGAACATTGGGGTGCAGTCTCAGGAAAGGGATCAATTACTTCAGGATTTTTTTTTCTCAATCCTTGAAATTATCTGCTCCCGATGGTTGCCAATGCTCAAATAAAAGTAAAATGCTACAGAAGCTGAAAATATGAGCCAATAACAGAAAATGCTGGAGAAACTCAATAGTTCTGGTTTGACCCGTAGAGAGAGAGAAACAGAGTTAACATTTCAAGTCAGCTATGATTCACCTTCAAAAAGGTGTTGGAAATTGGTTTCTTTCATACGTTTGATTGAGGCAGAGGAAGGGCAAGAGGGCAAATGGCACTGCTGCCAAATGAAACAGACAAAGAAGTTGTGAGTAGCGGAGAAAGAATAAAAGGCTGCAAAAAGCACGTAAATTATGATGCGAAAGGGAGAGAGTTAGTCCTTGCTGTTAACAGCAAGTAAATGAGGCATAAACATGGCTGTGAGTTAAAAAGGGGACAGATTAGGGAAAATGAATGCAGACAAAAAATGGTTAGTTTCTGACATTATTGAATTCAATTCTCGATATTAAGGCTGTAAAGTGGCTAAGTGGAAAATGAAGCGTTGTTCCATGAACTTGCCTTCTGCTCAGTTGGAGCATTGCAGCAGGTTGTGAATGCTCCATCATTGAGTATATCCAAGACAGTAAAATCCAAAGCCTTCTGATCTCTCAAGAACCATGCTAACATAAAGTGTATGACTATTGTTGATGTTCCCATTATAAAATAAACTTTGATTAAAAAAAATTGAAATTCCTTCAACTAAGCTCTTGAGAAAATAAATGTTTCACTTAAATACTCATTCCATGCCTTAGGAAATCAAACATGCCATTTAAATACTTACTCTCTTACAGAAACAAACATTTTTACTCTGTAACTACTTGGAGCTGTCAATCAAACCTTTGGAGGTTGTAGAAGCAGATACAATAGCAACATTTAAAAGGCACCTAGACAGATACATGAATAGGCAGGGAACAGAGAGAGATGAACCGCCTAGAGGCACAAGACTTTTCATTTAGAAAGACATCATGTCTCAATGCATCTTGTTGGGATGAAGGGACTGTTCCTGTTCTTTGTTCTTTTCAATTAACTGGCGTCCCACTGTGATAATGTTAGGTTACGAAACTAGTCATGCAGCACAAATCCTTTAATGATAATTTTCAGGCTTATGTTGGGAGTGTAAAATAGAATACATTGTTTTTTTTCTTTATAAGCTTTACACACGTACAAAAGAAATAAAGCCCAGCTTAGTAGATCACCTGACAGATTTGACAGTTTCAATGAACATTGCAAGTTCCGAGTTTAGGTATCATTAACATTTTGAGAGTTCTTTGACAGACCTAGTGTATTTATACACTTTTTATGAACAAGTAAGTCTAATTTTAACAATTTCAAAGCGTACCTGACCTCTCACAAAGGGCATCTGGCATCTCCCCAAGGTGCCATGGGACCATATCTAAAGGGACACCTTACCACTCCATAAAGGCACTCTGTCTATCCAAATGGGTTTACACAAAGTTGACGGTTGTTCTAACCAAGTTCTTCCTGATCAGGTTGTTCCTGCTGAAAGGCTCCAGCCCAAAACGTCGATTCTCCTGCTCCCCGGATGCTGCCTGACCTGCTGTGCTTTTCCAGCAACACACTCTCAACTCTGATCTCCAGCATCCGCAGACCTCACTGTCTCCTTGTTCTAACCAAGCCTATTCTGCGCAATTTATGATACAGACACATACCTCACCAAAATCATTAATGAAAGAAGCTGTTGATTTACATGGACATGTGCCTTTTGGAATTAAAGATGTCTAATTTACAATCTGCTCCCCTTTTCTTCACCCCAAATGAAAAAGGCAGAAGCTGCGTTTAGGGGCAGAACTTCTAGATTACAGCCTCTGTTAACATTTTTCATGCAAAGAGATTCCCCTCTGTCTCTGCAAAGTACACTTCAGCTGCTATCAGACTAAGTAAGCCCTAGTCTCTCAAGACTAATTGGCTTCATAAGTTTTTTACTCTATGATTAAAGCAACTGAAAAAATCCACTTGCAATCACAGTGATTATTCATATGGCAGAGGCAAATTTAACTATTACATTAAACTCAATCAATGAAACTTACAATTTTAAATAAAAATAAAGAACTTAAACATTTTTACCCAGGATCTCTTTTATCTTTTATTTCTAACCTCTTTATTTTAAATTATTTTTGTAACAATCTGCTCTCTTTTAGATATTTTAAAGTTGTTTTTCTTAATCAATCTTTCCTTTTGGTGGTGCATGGAACTTTGGAAGAATTGTCATTGATTGCTTAAGGATGCCCAAAAGCTAATTTTACAAGATCTAACTAGCATGAAATTTAAGATTGACATGATAAAGTCATGAACACGGCTACATATTCATATATAATTGCACCTAGAAAGGGTTGCAGATGAATCAACCCTTTAACAACAGCAGTAGTCCAGATTAGCAAACCCATCAGCAATCAGCTGAAAGCTGAACTGATGAAGTTCCATGACCAGAGATTTTCCTTTTAGCACTTGGAAAGTCACAGCATTACATGATAGGTACAAAACGTTGTTGTATGGAGACATCTGGACAAAGGTTATACAAGCTGTATCATGATGTATCAAACTTGATGCAGCACTGCAAAAGTCTGTGATATAGCACAAACTTTTATACGTTTGATATACTTCTACTTTACTGTAGACATTTGAACAAAATGCGTTTTTTTTTACAAAACAAGTTGCTTTTCCAATCAAGATACAGATCATAAATGCATTTCCAAATGTATTGCTTCAACACCAGATGTTACAGTATCTTACGATAGTTGCTATGAACTGCAGGGGCATTCCAGTTTAAAATATATTTCAATGACAGCATGATGCCAAGTTACCAGCTGTTCCCTTTTGGATTACCAGGGAAACATCATCAATTTTAATTTTCTATTTTATTAAAACAGAAAAAAAAACTGGAGATCATTTATGAACTGCTGGAATATAAAATTCATGCTATCAGCTGCACAAATTATCAGAGAAATATATGTGTTATTTATGCATGAAAGCTGAAATGAAAATTCTGAGTAGACTTCAAATTTTGGCATCTTGCAATTCAAATTATTTTCTTCAGAAATGAAAAAGTGCAGTGCAAAATCTCACGAAAACTAGAAAGGATCATTTTACAAAACATTTTCAGAAGAATGTTTGTACAAATAGTGTACATGAAAACTACAAGATCTCTAATCTTGGATGATTATTTCAAACATTGCAATAGCTGTTCCTAATAATCATGGTTCAGGAGATTTTCTCCCCCTCTATTTGTATCAGGAGACCATGGCATGGGGTAATGTCACTGGGCTAGAAGAAGAATATTCTTTATTGTCATGTGTACTCCAGTACAGAAGTACAGGAGCACAGTGAGATGTTTTTACAATGGCTGTCTTTAATGGTGCCATCTTGGGTACAAGTACTTAGGGACCAATCTTGGATGCAAAAGGGGAATAAAGGAAAAGTAGTAGCATTACTTACAGTGCCTAAAAGATAAGTTCTAAATAAGATAGTTAAAGCATAGTTAAAGGTTTGACATCACAGTCCAGTAAAGAATTTCCAATAGCAGCAGCTCAGCACATGCTCTGACCACCAGCGATAGGCCTCAGGCTAACAACTGTCCCGCTCTGCTCCAGTCCTCTCCGCACCTGCACTCAGGTGTACCAAGGTAGGTTGTGCTGCTCTGGGACTTGCTAGCCATCTAGAGGCTCAGTTAACACTCCTGGAAAATGGGTTCAAGTTACACCATAATATTTTGGGGATTTTACATTCAATTGTTAAAAAAAAAATCTGGAATTCAAAGTTATCATTGTAAATAACCCATCTGCTTCTCCTGTCAGGAAAAAGGAATCTGCTGTCCTGACCTGGTCTGACCTACACCTGATGAACAGCAATGTGAGTTGACTCTGAAATGGCAATGGCTGCCATTCAGTTTTATCAGTTGTCACAGAAAAGTCAAAAGGAATAAAAACCACAGACTGTTGGGAATGGACTGGAAACAGATCTAGTAAACAGGACCTGACTTATAGCCAGGGATTTGAGAGAGATGCACTCAAACAAATTAGACAGGTAGGAGGCTGGAAGAGCACAGCAGGCCAAGCAGCATCAAGAGGAGGAGACTTCGACATTACAGGTGTAAATCTTCTTCAGAACTGGGGGTGGGGTAAGGGGTATTGCAGGTAAAAGAGGGGAAGACTTAAAAGTGGGGGGTAGAGGGTTAAGTGGTGAGGTGGTGATAGGTGAACACAGGTGCTGGATACAACCTGGTTGGTCTTCGGGAGGAATGAATTCGGTTGGCTGCTGGAATGAAGGGTCAATCAGAGAAATAGAAGGGAGGGGAAAGGGGCTGGAAAGAGAGTTGAGGGATGGGGATGGAGGTTATTTGAAATTGGAGAACTCAATATTGAGTCCTCTGGGCTGTAGGCAGCCCAGGCGGAAGATGAAGTGTTGTTCCTCCAATTTGTGATCTGATTCACTGTGGCAATGGAGGAGACCAAGGACGGGCATTTCGGACAGGGAGTGGGAAGGGGAATTGAAATGGGCGGTGATCGGGAGGTCAGTCTTGCCATTACGGGCCTGGCTGAGGTGCTTGGTGAAACCAGACAAATTAAGCAACAGTGTGAGTTGGTCGTAGTCACTAAGTCATTCTAGTCAATGCCCCAGCCTCCAGCATCACCTTTTGGAGGTCATGCAGCCTGTCTGCTCTGCAATTCAACAACATCTGGTTGGGGCTTCAACTTCACTTTCCTATTTGGTCCACATAACCTTGAACTCTGAAAAGTATATCTAACTCCCCCTTCAATAATTCAATGAACCAGTGTCTACTGCTTTCTGTAAGAGAGAATTCCACTTCCTAATGCTCCGTTGAGAGGAAAGAATTCTTCTTTGTCTCCACCCGAAAAGAGAGACCTTTTATTCTTAAAACTTTACCTTAGCTCCAGTCTCCCTTATTGAAAGAAAGATCTCCTGGCATCCACCCATCCAGCTCCTTAAGTCTTTGATAGAAACAATATGTCAATGGTTGGCCTTGAAGTCTCCAGAGCCCATAAAGTCTCATGGCATCAGGTCAAACATTGGCAAGGAAACCTCATGCTCATCACTAGCTCCTGCTCCCATGCCCAGCTGAGGAAATGTAACCCAGCCTGGCAGCCCAGGAACAATGAGACGACATTTTAAGAATTTCACTGCCTCTAAACGTATCACACCATGACATGAAGTTGCCAGTGTTGGTCCAGGGTGGACAAAATCAGAAGTCAATCTAGAAGTCAATTGACCTCAATCTAGATGTCACACAACACGAGATAATAGTCCATCAGGTTTATTTGAAATCACGAGCTTTTGGAGCACAGCTCCTTCCTTGGGTGCTTGTGATTTCAAATAAACCTGTTCGACGATAACTCGGTGTTGTGTGACCTCTGACCTTATCACACTGTGACTACTTCAGTTAATGCTGGGCAAGATGAAATCCCTTACAATCACTACCCTGTTTAAAATCAACTATGCACATCGTAGCACTTTGCAACATTTGCTCTCAAAATGCCTTTGTGTAATCTAATTGACTTCAATCTAGATGTCACCCTTTAAAGAATTACAACATTTATCTTGGCTTTGATAAGTATCAGAAAAATCTGTTCTCATTTTCACATTCAAACTGATACCAAGACATAGACTATTAGCTAACTGAGTTACAGACCATTAGGTAACGGAGCTCTACACCAATAGGTAACGGAGCTCTAGACCACTAGGTGTCAGAGCAGAATTAGGCCATTCAGCCCATTGAGTCTGCTCTGCCATTTGATCATGGCTGTTTTGTTTCTCAACCCTATTCTCCCTATTTTCTTTAGATTCCCTTACTAATCACGAACCATATATAAAGAATGTTCCACTAGAGTTATACAGATGGAAACAGACCCTTCTCTCTGTCTTAAGTGGCAATGTGTTCTACAGATTAATCCCCCCTCGCCCAACCAGCTGACGAAATTCTTTCTCATCTCAGTTCTAAAGGGTTGTCTTTCTGCTCTGAGGCTATGCTCCCAGGTCCTAGTCTCTCCTACTAGTGTAAATATCTTCTCAACGTCCATTCTATCCAGGCTTCTCAGTATTTTATAAGTTTCAATCAGATCCTTTCTCATCCTTTCTCATCAAACCCCACTGAGTACAGACCCAGAGTCCTCACCTGCTCCTCATATGACAAGGTCTTCATCCCTGGGATCATTCTTTTAAATATCTTCTGGAACCCGTCCAATGCCAGTACATCCCTCCTTAGATATAGGCCCCAAACTGCTCACAGTATTCCAAATGTGGTTGGACTAGAGACTTACACAGGCTCAGCTCCTGGAGGCCCACCAGGAGGTCATGCAGCCTGTCTGCTCTGCAATTCAACAACATCTGGTTGGGGCTTCAACTTCACTTTCCTATTTGGTCCACATAACCCTGAACTCTGAAAAGTACATCTAACTCCCCCTTCAATAAATTCAATGAACCAGCCTCTACTGCTTTCTGTAAGAGAGAATTCCACTTCCTAATGCTCCGTTGAGAGGAAAGAATTCTTCTTTGTCTCCACCCGAAAAGAGAGACCTTTTATTCTTAAACCTTTACCTTAGCTCTAGTCTCCCTTATAAAAAGAAAGATCGCCTGACATCATCCATTCAGCTCCTTAAGGCTTTGATAGAAACAATATGTCAATGGTTGGCCTTGAAGTCTCCAGAGCCCATGAAGTCTCATGGCATCAGGTCAAACATTGGCAAGGAAACCTCATGCTCATCACTAGCTCCTACTCTTGTATTCTTGTCCTCTCAAAACAAACACTGACATTGTATTTCCTTTTCTAACTGCCAACTGAATCTGCATGCTAACCTGAAGAGAATCCTGAACTCGAACAGGCAGTCCCTTTGTGTTTCAGATTTCCGAAGCCTTTCCTCATTTAGATAATAGTACATTCCTCTGTTCTTCCTAACAAAGTGCATGAACCTCACACTTTACCACATCGTATTCCATCTGCCACTTCTTTGCCCACTCTCCTAGCCTGTCCAAGTCCTTCTGCAGCCTCCCCACTTCCTCAACATTATCTCCACCTATCTTTGTGACATCTGCAAACTTAGTAACAATGCCTTCAGTTCCTTCGTCCAGGATTATAATGTACAATGTGAATAGTTGTGGTCCCAACACAGACCCCTATGGAACTTTACTAGTCATCAGCTGCCATCTGCAAAAGACCCTATTTTGCCTTCTGCCAGTCAGTCAATCCTCTATTCACGCTAGTATCTTGCCTCTAACAATATAGGCTCTTACCTTATGTACTCGCCTCTATGGTGCACCCTGTCAAAGGCTTTCTGGAAATGCAAAGAGATCCTGTCCACTGGCTCTCCTTTTGTCAAACTTACTCATTACCTCCTCAAAGAATTCTAACAAATTTGTGAGACATGACCTCCCCTTGATGAAGTCATGCTGACTAAGCCCTATTTTATCATGCACAAAAGTACTCCACAATCATATCCTTAATAATCATATCCTCTAAAATCTTATCAATGATCAAGGTCAGGCTACGCAGCTTACTATTTCCCATCTTCTGCTTCCCTTCCTCCTCAAACAGAGGTGTTGCATTCGCCGTTTCCCAGTCTTCTGTGACCCTCTTGACTCCAGTAGTTCCTGAAAGACCTCTAATGCCTCTACAATTTCCTCAGCCATCTCCTTCAGAACTCTGGGGTGTAGTCCATCTGGCCTGGAAGATTTATCAAACTTTAGACCTTACAGCTTCCCCAACATTTTCTTCTTACTGATGGCCACTGGACTCACCTCTGTCTTTCCAGAAGTTCTATTATCATAGAATCCCGACAGTGTGGAAACAGGCCCTTTGGCCCAACTAGTCCACACCGACCCTCCAAAGAGTAATCCACCCAGATCCATTCCCCTACCCTAATACTCTACATTTACTCCTGACAAATGCACCTAACCTACACATCTCTACATTTACTCCTGACAAATGCACCTAACCTACACATCTCTAATTTAGCATGGCCAATTCACCTAACCTGCACATCTTTGGACTGTGGGAGGAAACCGGAGCACCCAGAGGAAACTCACACATTATGCTACTGATATCTTCCATTATGAAGATTGATGCAAAGTACTTATTTGATTCCTCCGCCATTTCTTAGTTCCTCATGACTAGGTCTCCAGCCTCATTTTCCAACAGTACAATATTCACTCTTGCCTCTCTATTACCTTATATATAACTAAAAAGACTTGCGCAATCTTCTTTCATATTACTAGTTAGCTTATCCTTGTAGTTCATCCATTCCTCCTCATTTCTTTTTTAGTTGTCCTTCATGGTTTTTAAAGGTTTCCCAATCCTGTGGCTTCTCACTAATCTTCATTGTAGTGTATGCTTTTCCTTTTGCTTTTATACTGTCCCTGACTTCTCTTGTCAGCCTTATCCCCTCCCCTTAGAATGTATCAACGCAGACACTGACACTGCTTATAAGTTAGAATTTAACTTAGAGGTAGCATTTACACACAGTGGGATATCTAGCTTAAATATCCAGCAGCTTGCCCTGCTTTGCGTGACATCAATTGATTCTCCAAACTGCACTGCATTCCAATATCTAGGAGTCAGCTGACTAATGCAGGATCTTGAAGTCAACAAGTTCTCCTTCAGCACCTGACTCACTGTTTGCTTTTACAATTTTAGACATCAGTAGGAAGCATTAAACACTTCTGAGATTAATTTTAAAAGCCAGTTAAAAATCGATCTGGAACTGATGTGTGAGTAGCTGACAATTCCTTTAACCTATTCTGCGATAATGGGATTGCGGAGTGTGTTCAGCTGTCTGAGGATAAGAGACAGTGTGAGCTCCAAAATGGTGGCACTGGCATCAAATCAGCGTTCTATACAAATTGAGGACCTGATGTGCCTCTCTGTAGCATGTTTGGCAGCTGCACTGGCACTATAACCATCATTAGGATGGTATTTAATGCACTTTGCTTCAAACACCTGTGTACTTGCCTAATGCTTTAAGAGTGCCAATAGCACTAAAATATTGACACAAATAAGTTTGGTTTCTCATCCAAGTTATTTTAGGACTGACAAATTTATTGTATTGTCAATCCAACAATTCTATTTATATATTTTTAAAATACGATGCCAAGAGGGTTTCCTGCTATCATTGTATTCTTGCTGTTATTTTCAATTTGTGTTTAGGCTGAGTCACAGACAGAAGAATTTTATTAAATTGGCTTTCTATCAGGCTTTCCATGCAGTCAGCTTGAAGAAGATAGAACCTATGGGAACACATGACCAAGCCTTAAATTATTTGGATTTATGCTTAAGTTCCAAGATAAAGTACATGCAGAGGTGATGAAAGAAATACCAAATCAATCTTCCTCGAAATAAGATTAAGACAATTTTATTTACTGTCATCGATCCTATGCATGGACTATATTATGATGTGCCTGCTGTGTAACATGTCTGGCAGCTGCATGGGCACTATGACTTGCATTAGAATGGCATTTAGTGCATTTTGCCTCAATTGAGAGTATCTGTGTAGCGCAGTTCAGACCATCACTGTGTTAACCAGCCCAAACGAAGAGGAGTACCTTCTGCTCACTATCACAACCAATAGTCTCACCAATAAGACATAGTTATGGGTAATCTTAAATGCATTCTTGTGATTCTCCACAGTATTAACAGGGCATCTCAGAAATTTTCATTAGCAGAGAAAGGAGCATCTTTTCAACTATTGATTTATATAGGTACTGCAATGCCCCTGTGGTTTTCAATTTAGCTTGGAGTCATTTATTTGTGGTTGCACAAAATAAAAACTTGGATCTTGGGTGCTTTCTTCATTGACTGCAAAGGCTCAATGCAGTTTGAGCTTGTGATGGATTAGCCATGGCCAAACAATTCTCCTTTAAGAATCCTGAGCTTACAATCACAGGGGGTTCCTCTCATCTAGTTGTGAAAACCTGGACCAAGCTACAAGGTTGTTTTGTGACAACAGGGTGAGAAGCGGATGTAAGGAGGGCAGAAGGTGGTCAACAAGTCAATAAGGAATTACCCTAGCTTCTTGGATGGCACAAATTTATGCCAAACAGTTTAAACAGTTGTTGGGAGCTGGTGGTGTGTCGACAATGGTACCTGGCACAGGAGTTAAATGCCTGAATAATTAAAATGATTAGGACCTTTCATCAAACTGAAGATAGTGACCTGATAGAGGTTTGTAAAAGTATGAGGTGCATGGATATGGTGATTAGCCAAGGTCTTTCTCCGAGAGTAATGGAGTCCTGATTTGGAGACCATAGGTTTAAGGTGAGAGGGGAAAGATTTAAAAGGGACCTGAAGGGCAACTATTTCACACAGAGTGTGATGAGCATATGGAATGAACTGCCAGAAGAAGTGGAAAATACAATTACAACATTTAAAAGGTATTTGGTCAGGTACATGTTTAGGAAAGGTAAACGCTGACCCAGAACTGACCAGGAAGCTGAAAAGTGGAATGATGATTTCTGGAAGTTTATGAGAAAGCCGGTGATGAAAATATTCCTTCGTATATCTGTGACTGCATTTATAGAGAAGATTTCAATGAACCAGTAATAATGTTAATCACCCAGTTAAGCACTCTTATCTCTTCCTGTTTGAACTTGTAGTTTCATGGTGAGCACCCAGTCGCAATGCAATGATTAATGAAAGGTCAGCCACATGTGATTGGAATTGTGAAGCATGCTGTGGGTACTTAACAGAGTTGCAGCAGCTTCTTCCTGCGGAATAGAAGCAGTATGTGCAACCTTGGTATTTAACCATAAAGAGCAGATTTAAAAAGCAACCTAATGGAGCATGAAAGCCACGTAAGTGCTGGATTCAGTAATGTGGCATTAGAGGAACAACTTTTATATTTAACAAATATGTCTTGGATGAGTACATAACAATATTTTTTTGACTGTACTGCTGCCTTCATAAAGACTGACACTTGATTACAGTCCCTGTGATCAAATAGTGTTGTGTATCCCTCTGGTCATGCTGTTATTCCTGTTGGATGGGAAGTGTAACAAAAAACATTGGTCTTGGTGAACAAAGCACCATGGATCTGCTGGCAATGCCTGAATGCTGTTACAAATGTGATGGGAAGAAGACACTGCTCAAGCTCCACTTCACCACCAGCCAATAATTTCTATGATTCAATTACCAAACTGGCCAATTCCACTCTCTATTTTGCAACTATCCTGAATGAAATAAACATCTACTGTAGCTCTTCAATTTAATCAAATTAACCCAGCTATTTTAAACAAAACTTACCCTTAAATTGAGTATCAACTAGTGGTTAACATCTACGCTATGATCCAGAAGTAAAACTATATCCCCTTAATCCAACATGAAACAGTCACAAGACGTAAGGTCAAGTCTCTGCATAAATGAAAGGCAAAAGAAAGGAAAATATTCTGTGAGTCAAGGGTCTGGAATCAATGATTAGGACATGATGACTTTTCACATCCACTTTCTCCTGTGATTGGAGCCAAATAGATGGCAGATATCAATTTCTGATTCTAACCAACTGAAATTTGAGTCTTTAGAACATGATGTCAGGCCAGCTTTTCAGGTTTTAACAGGCAGACAGAAAATAGTGGCATTTGGAAACTCTGTCTTATTGCTAGAAAATTCTACAGGCAGCAGGATTTCAAAAGATCACCTTGCAGCTTCTGGAGTGGCTTCTTTTACCCAGACTTGGTTAAATAGAACAGAACTCTAAGTCCAGAGAGGGTTTCTAGGTAACTACTAGCACAAGGGACCCTAATCCTCTCGAAAAGTAGGTTTTCCCAGTAACTCTATTTCTTATCTCATTGAAAGCTTTACTTAGCTGTTTCTCCAAAGTCACCTGATTTGCAATGAAAACAATAGGTTGCTTCCAGCAGGCATTAAACTATTGGCTTCACTTACAAGAAATCACACAGTAAAACTTCTTTCAACTCAGACAATGTCTAAAATGCTCCAAATCTACCATTTTTCCCCCAGATAGTCCTTAAATACAAACAATACTGCAAATTGACCTATGTGGTACTGTCCTCTTTGACAGATTGGAGGCACAAACTAAGATGGGGGAGTGGGCAATTCCTGAATTTGATTGGTTTACAGCAGATGGCACAGTTCTATCATTGTTGAATGAGGTAGTTTGTATCTGAAAGATTAACTGACATCACAGGATAAAAAGCACTGAGGAGCTAATCAGTATTCCAATTATGTTCTAGTTTAATTCCACTTCAGTGTTAAGGTTATGCAACTGACAGTAATGTGTACTTAGTCTTAACTCAAGTCTGAGTCTTACAAAGGACTCTCAGACATGAAGTAACTAGTTATTAAGTACTATGGAATAAATCTGCTCTGTTAATCAAGATTGAATCTCACTTCTCCTGAAGTCTTTATGTGGCCATCTTCCTCTTATTGGTGCCAGTGACTGACAGTAATACCAATAAGGAACATTGGTGAGAGTTAATCAAGGCATCCTCGATGGT
Organism: Chiloscyllium plagiosum; assembly: GCF_004010195.1. NCBI lineage: Eukaryota > Metazoa > Chordata > Chondrichthyes > Orectolobiformes > Hemiscylliidae > Chiloscyllium > Chiloscyllium plagiosum. The sequence goes on along the minus strand of NC_057721.1, from coordinate 18,985,698 downwards.
TCTGCAACAAATGGACAAAGATACCATACTGGAAGAGATGGTATCTGAAAATATATCACCACTTTACTGAACATTATGAAATTTTTCTATGATTTTCTTCTTGCCTTGATTTTTCCTCCTGACCTGCAGAAACACATGTCAAAATAATAGTGGGTGTCCATTATAGATGCAATTCTTAATACTCCTTCTTAGCTTCATAAAACAGACATCATAGAATCCCTATAGTTTACAGGCCATTCGGCCCACTGAGTCCATACCTACCATCTGGTGGGCATCCCACCCAGACCAAATCCCTCTACCCTATTCTTGTAAAACTGTATTTCCCATGGCTATTCCACCTAGTGTGCACATTATGGACAATTTAGCATGACCAACCCAACTAATCTGCAGATCTCTGGACTGTGGGAGGAAACCGGAGCACCCCGAGGAAACCCATGCAGAATGTGCAAACTCCACATGGACAGTCACCCAAGGCTGGAATCACACCTGGGTCCTTGGTTCTGTGAGGCAGCAGTACTAACCACTGAGCCACCATGTTACACTTCACTATGTCCTCTTTCATCAAGTCTGGTCAGAATAGACAACTAAATCCAATCCCTATAACTTTGACTATTACTTGCATTCTGTGGTTTGGAAGAGGCCAGTTTTCATAAATCTTTACATCCAGTTCAGAATGCAATTGACCTTCAGCATCAAGTTTCAGTCAGCACACTAGGAACACAGTAGGGACATGTCAGAAACCATGGGATTGCTCACAGCCAATTTAACCTTCATTTGCATAGATATATTCAGGTTCCCGCACATTCTGTACAAAATAAAGGAATGCAGTTGGGATTGTGAGCTTCATAGTTTAAATATTTTAATTGCACCCTTTGGAATTCACTGCATTAAGAAATTTCAAATCCCTTTTTTTAAAAAATGGTTTATGACATAAGCAATTTGGGATGAAGTTCATTTTGAGAATTGAGCCTCATCAATGTAGAACCACATGGTTAAACACGATCAAAGTGTTACAGAGGTATTTGATTACTTTATTGCTGATTTTGTGATGACTGGGAATCTTCATACTCAAATCCTCTCACTCAATGCTAACTGTATACCTTCACTATGTATGCTTTTCACTCAGGTTTCAATAGACAATACATTCCATGCTAATAAGAAAATATTATGAGCTACTTCTTAATTGCCTCAAATGTTTTGAATATTTTCTTCCTTAAATTTGTCACTAATGTAATCCTGAGGAGTTTTACAATATTAAATGTACCCATACCTAAATGTTGAATGAATTGTGTACACAGGGTTCCCAAATCAAATATTGACAAAGCTCCATCAATGATCTTCACCCTCCCTTGCCACCCATCCCAGCTAGCTTAGTTTTCAATTCAGCCACATCATTTTACATTTGTCCCGAACTGAAGGTCAAGTTTAGTGCATCAAGGTTAAAGCCCCTGAGCTTACTTTCAACTATCCCATTTAAAACTTGCGTAAGGAGACAAAGAGGACCAATAATCTCTATATGCAAATAATGCACTTTCTTCTCCAAAGGGAATCATTGAAAGCAAAAATTTTCAAAAGTATTTCATGCAATTTAACAACTTTCCCCAGCTCGCAAGGTTCAGCTCTTGATTTTTTTATTTTGGCTCCTTCCAATTGACTTAGGAAGAATCAATAATTTATTTTATCTGGGATTTCTAGTGTAATTAATGGGTTGATCTGTAGTGTCTACTTAAAAGTCTTCAATCTCTGCCTGCTTATCAGAGAAGATATACTCTGAGCTGGATTTTAAGTTCCTGTGCATGGGGAGCAGGGTTCCTGTCTATGACAAGTCCAAAAGTAACTGAAATCCAACCACAGCATTGCCACTCTATTTCCCAGTTTCCCAACTAATCAGATTGAACAAGAGTATTGATATCTGCATGAGTAAACTTCAACTCCAGTATGAATGGGACACTCCAAACGTGAATCCTGATCGACTCCAGAGTCAGGAGAAGAGCTGATCAAATTCCAGAATGGAGTGTTCAAGTTCAAAATAGAATGTTGGTTATGTGGCCGCATTGGATGATAAGGAGACAGGGACAGACTGTTCTCCAACAACTCGAGGAATTCACTGACATCTATTAGTGAAACCAAGGAAACTGGAGATTGCCCGTGGGGTAACAGCAGGAGTGCCAGAACTTGGTTTCTGATTCCATGCAAAAATAGAGATAATGAGCTAGGCAGGGCAGGAAAGATGAACGTCAAGATTAGAGTGGTGCTGGAAAAGCACAGCAGGTCAGGCAGCATCTGAGGAGCAGGAAAATTGACATTTCAAGCAAAAGCCCTTCATCAGGAATGAGGCTGGGAGAGTCCGAGGTGGAGATAAATGGGAGGCCCGCTACCCCCCCATTTATCTCCCCACCACCGAGGCTCCCACTCTCATTCCCGATGAAGGGCTTTCGGCCGAAACGTTAGTTTCCTACTCCTCGGATGCTGCCTGACCTGCTGTGCCTTTCCAGTGCTAGTCTAATCTTGACTAATCTCCAGCATCTGCAGTACCCACTTTCACCTCGGAAAGATGAAGGCACTACCATGTTCATCAACATTCAGATCTGTGGATCCAACCAACTCCTTCACACTGCCTCTTCAGATTACTTTAGCACATCACATTTGCTCAAATTAGGCTCGTCAACAAATGCTGTCACCACTAGCAATGGCCATGACTACTTGAAAACAAATCGCTCCCAGCTTTCCCACATTCCTCCTTGTCGAACCATCATTTTCCACTCCTGTCTTTCTTCATCATCATGTCTCTCCCTGAGTCACCTCCAAGTGCTTTCCCTTCATTAAATCAACACATGCCTTTCCTTTCACTCTCTTTGCCCCCTGGCTGGGGAACAGAGAACAGAATATGAGGGAGGGAACCAGAGATGGTCTTTCAGCCATTTTACAACAGACAGCTGCTGGAGCCTCGACCTGTTAGCCCTTTGGAGAAGGAGAGATGGGGGCTGCACAGCCAACTGGTGACAGAATTAAATGACAGATGACCCCATGAGATATAGTTCTCACTTCTGTTGATGACATTAGCAGTGAGTGAGAAGTTATCATGTATACAAGAACTGTTACTTTGACTGTTCTAATGCTTGTGATTTATCTTCCAGAAGGCCTTGAAGCCTCTGTGGAGTTGCAGGACAGAATGACAGCAGCTTCTCAGGTGAAGTCACTCACTCTGAGGATGCCTGGTCACATGGGGCCATACACCGATCAGATACGTACACTGTGGTAAGATCTGGAAGGACGATGGTTGCATTTTCTGGTGAGCAAGAGCTGATGGTAGACAGGGACAGTAGTGGAAACTCTGCAGGATTTGTTAAGTGCTGCTCAATAGGCACAGATGTGTACCTTGGGTCAGTGACAAAGGTGATCGTAAATGATCATCTGATGAGATAGAAAATGTGGATGTATTGGCACGTCATTATCCAAAGTGAATTAAATATAAAGTTTGCCAGAGCCCAACTTCAGGTGTTGTTCAATTATTTTATTGCATATGGGGGCAGCCTTTGGGGAAGACAGGCCTTCCCTAAACACCTGTCCATGTAATACCACAGTGTTATATGAAAGGCTTTTCAGCCACACTGTTTGATCAGAGGAGTTAATCTCCACCAAGAGTGACAAGATGATGCAGGCACTTTTGCCCATGGAATCAGTGGCCACCTAAGGGCATCACTATAGTGACAACTAAATAAGTGCGAGTAGACCCTCACCGATGGAAAGTTGGCTTCCAAGATGGTCTGGGCTGTGCACATAACTTCCTGTAGCTTCTTAAGGTCCTGGACAGAGCAGTTGACGGGCGAGGCTGTTATGTACCCAGATAGAATGCTTTCTGTGGTGCATCTGTAAAAGTTAGTGAGGAACATGTTGAATTTCCTGAGCCGCCTGAGGAGGAAGAGGTGTTGGTGTGCCTTCTTGTCCGTCTCATCTACGGGGAAGGTCCAGGACAGCTTGTTGGTTATCGTCACTTCAAGGAATTTGACGCTCTCGACTCTCTCTACCTCAGCTCTGTTGATGAGGATGGGGAATGTGGCTTCCTCCTTTCTTCCTGAAGTCAATGATCAATTCTTTTGTTTTACCGACATTGAGAGAGAGATTCTTATCATTGTATCATGACACCAAGCACGTTGTCGGCAAACAGAAATGGGTGCACAGGGAATACAGTCGGGGGCTGAGAAGGTGAGAGAAGAATGAATAGCTAGGTTATCTTATTCAGCCAGCACAGATATGATGGACTGAATAATCTCTCCCTGAGCTGCAACTGTTTAATAGACCTCCTATGATTACAATGTGTCCTACTACCTCTGTTATAGGCACATTAACTCAATCTGAATATCAACAAAACATTTATCCCATTCAGTTATCAGAGCTACAGGCAGCACTTCCTCCTGTCACAAGCAAAAGCACCAAGCAATTTTCTCTTTGATGTAAAATAATTCTTTTCAGGTATACAAAACAGAAATGCAAGCCCACTAAAGGATTTAATCAAGCGCTTTGTAATGGTGACCGAGAATATATTTATGGGATAGCACATACAGTTGTCTCACATGATAAACTTAAAAAAAGAGCAAATTAAAATTATTCTTCAGCCAGAATCTACTGGGACAGAATGCTGTGAAAGTGATGGCAGTAAAGTCACAATCTTTTTAATTTCCTCACTGTCCTGGTGGCATATACCTGATGGCAGAAAGTTATCAGCGGAAACATAGATCATCATCAGGACCAGTCAAACCAGTGAAGCATCTTTCAGTGAATTAAATGGGAATGAAATTGGGGAGACATGTATGACAGGTAACTGAAACAATAGTGACAGTTTTACATGAAAATCTAAAGCTAAACTAACCCTGAGGTTTCAGTTTTATAGGATGAGGAGGTATATTTTTAAGGTGAGAGAAGAGAGATTTATAAAAAGACACGAGGGGCAAATCTTTTACACAGAGGGTGGTTCGCGTGTGGAATAAACTTCCTGAGGAACTGGCGGATGTGGGTACAATTACAATGTTTAAAAGACATTTGACTTTGTACATGAATCAGAAAGGTTTGGAAGGATATAGGCCAGGAGCAGGCAGGTAGCACTACTATAGTTTGGGATTATGTTCGGCATGGACTGGTTTGACTGAAAAGTCTGTTTCCGTTCTGTGTGGACTCTACGATTTGACACACACTGAGCTAACTCTACTGCAATTAAAAATAAAGCTGCTTAATCCAATTGTAACATTGGACAGCTGTGTCTAATGAGTATTCCCAGAACTTGAGAAGACAGTCACTGCCCACAGCCCAACACACCAATACGAGGGTCAAAATATCTTTCTGCCAAAAACCAAAATAAAAATGGTTGCACCTTGACAACAAAAAAACACATTTTGTTTCCAAATCTCTGTCAGTTGCAACGTATCTCTCATTGCATGTCATGAAAGTTTTGCATAAAATTTTAATCCTGTAAAAATTGAATAAGTCTGCAAAGAATGTGAGACAATACTAGCAATAGTTAAATTGAATCACCTCCTGAAACTTTTCTCCTTGGGACCTGTGTTTTTCCCCATCCTCAGGGACAGCAAGCAGGCTTCTATTACAAAGGAAAGGGCACAGAATGCTCCACACCTTGCTGGCCTTAATGGCAATGATACAAAACAAGACTTGATTGTATAGCATCACCTTTCTCACTGGGCAAGTTACAAAATTAAGGGACATAGCAAAACAAAGGCAAAGCATTAAAATCAGTGTCCATTCAAGAAAGGAGGCGAGTTAAGAGTTAGCACATCAAGACTCAAAAAGAATAACAGACACTTTTGGGTTTCTATCCCTAGAGGGGAAAGGGAGGTCTGGCTCTGCTGGGCTATAGATTAGGCTTTAACGGACTCATGTTATAAGGTAAATGTTTCTCCTAATTCATTTAAACTGCCCAATCAAATCCACTGGGATTTTAATTCACATCTTACAAAGAGTTAGAGATGAAAGAAAGAGAGAGGAAAATGGGTCAAACTCCAGGAGGTTTCTCTCTGAGAGTACCATGTGTGGACCGACACCATAAGGACTTCAACTGTCCAAGAAGGTGACTCACCAGCACGTGCTCACGGGTAATTAGGCATGGACAACAAATGCTGGCCTGGCCTGTACAGGCTCACATCCAATTACTAAATTTTTAATAAAGGCCATCAAGTGGAAGAGAAAGAACAGACTCCTTTTGATGTGGAGTTACACCAAACAGAGATGTTCAAACTGGAGAAAATATGGATGTCCTGAGATGGTGAGGGGAAGGACAGAGAAAAACCGAGAGAGAAAGGGAAATAAGAGAAATGAGAGGTTTGGAATTTATTAGGGAGGAAAGAAAGAGTAAATCACATTAGAAGTGAAAGGAAATTGAAAGACAGAGCCAGGGTCAGACAGAAGATTTGAGTTGTTATTACAGCTGGAGAAGCTTTATTCCATTTTAAAAAATAGTTTTCTTCCTCTTTGTGCAGCTATGTTTGTTCCTGTTGATTTTAAAGCTTTGATCACAGCTCCCAGGTTTACCACATCCCCTAATTTCTCTTTCACCTACACAGGTTACAGGAGCTCGTGCATGGCCTGTGCAGTTAAACCCCTGGAATCGTAAGAACCTACACTGCTGCTCAGTGTAAGACAGAATGACAGGAGAGATGTGGCCATGGGCATACTTAGAGGTGAGCAGCCTAGAACTATGAGAGAAAAATCGCAACAACTCACAGAGAGAAGCCCTCCGTGAAACTTCTCAAAATCGACAATTAGCTGATACTTAGGAAAATTCAACCTGCTGAGTCATATCATGACAGACTAGTGTAAAAGACAGTTTCAACTTTGCCCTGAGAAAATGATGTTTAAGTCTGGATTGGAAAATCATGAATGTGCAGTTACTATCATAAGATTCCTCTCAGAACTAGATGTAGCTAAAACAAAGTAGGTAATTCCTACTGACTCATTTTATGGAGTTACATTACTTTCATCATTCATCGATTCTTTTCGCAAGGTGGCATGAACATAAATTTAAATATTGGTAGTTCTCAATTGGTAGCAGCAATCACTGAAATTATTGATGATGGCCATACTATCTTCAATTATAATGAACTATAGTGGCACTAAGTGTCTAAATTTCGCAAAGAAACCTGCAATGGCCGGTAGCTGTGTAACAGAAATGTATGTGTTGCATCTCATGGACTGCATAACCTCCTGTGCTTCGGTATCCAATAGCTTAATCTCTCAGCATTAAGAAGATTAGCTCTATGTAATCAGCAGGTCCAACCATTTAATCAATTCCCTGAACAGTTGAACTAATCACCAACCAAGAACAGGAATAAACCATCTGCCACTAACATATTACATTAGTTGAGGTAATAGACAGTATCAAGTTTCAAAAGAAAAGCTTGAATAAATAGAAGGAAATGTGAAAATAACAAGCAGACTGGGAGAGCTATAAAAAGCAATAAAGGTGCATTTAGAGGTACAAAAATAGAGTATGGAACAGGCAAGGGATTAACACAGCTAATAGCAAGGACCTTTATCAATATGTTGATAAACAGTGCTAAAGTGAAATGAGGGTCAGTTAAAGATAAGGTGCAGGTGAAACTATAATGGCTAATAAGAAAACAGTTGACTTGTTAAATCAGCACTTTGCATCTGTTTTCACAGTGGGGGAGAGAAGAACTTAATTAACAAGGCTAATGGAATGTTGTCCTTTATTGCAAGGGGATGGATATTCTGAAGTTGAGAATGTGCTGCTTCACTTGTTGAGCTTTGGCCAGATGCCATCTGGAGAAGTCTATTCAGTTTGAGATCCATCGAACCTCAGGAATGAAGTCTGGCCATGAGACTGTCAATTGTCAAAGCAACTTCTGCACAAAGTCTGCCTCGGATCTCCAGCACAAATCCGAAGAATTAAAATAAAAGAATAAAACTGAAAACATTCCTCTAGTCTGCACCCTTCATAACCCTTTCACCATTACACACTTCCTCAGAGCAGCTGAACTCTCCAGAAGGCTGTATCTGTCTGTTTAAAACAAATGGTCCAAGGACAGATCTGCTCTTACAAGGCGTTTTCTCACATTTTGAGAAGAATAGACTCATTAGGGATAGTCAACATGTCATTGTATGGGGAAGTCTTGTCTCACAAATTTGATTGAGGCTTTTGAGGAAGCGATGAAAATGATTAAAGAGGGAAGCGGATGGTGTCTACATGGACTTTGCTAAGGCATTTAACAAGGTGCCTCATGGTAGCCTTCAGAAAATCAAGGCCCAGGAGATCCATGGTGAGTTAGCAAGTTGGATACAAAATTGGATTGGCCATCGAAGACAGAGGGTAGTTGTGGAGGGGTCTGACTGGAGGTCTGTGGCCAGTGGTTGACTGCAAGGGTCAGTACTGGGACCTCTGTTGTTTGTAAAATAGCGAATGTTTTATTAGCGGGACCAGGAGTGTGCAGGTTGATCGAAAGGTCCATATAATCAATGGAAAAATATACAGTAAGTAATAGAAACGTAATGGGGCAGCTACACACATCACTCTTACACTTTGTTTACAATATAAATCACTTAAACTTTACCTTACATAAAACTTACCAGCAGGCAGCCTTCTCACTTGCACCCTCAACTGACTACTTGGAGATTGCGATAACATAGTAAACTTTCGTTATTTGAGGGAAATAATTTTTGCCAGTTTATCGAGCGCGCCAATTCATAAGGTTCTGGTTAAAACAAAGTTTGCTGTATTTGCTGTACGTATGAAGGATTTGGATAAAAATATTGGTGGTCTGATTAATAAGTTTGCAGATGATATGAAAATTGATGAAGTTGTGGGTAGTGAGGAAGATTATTAAGGCATACAGCAGGATATACATCAGTTGGAAAGTTGGCAGAAATGGCAGATAGAGTTTATTCTGGACAGTTGTGAGGTGATACATTTTGGAATGTCAAATGTAAGAGGAAAGTATAAGTAAATGATAGAACTCTTAGGAGCTTTGATGTACAGAGGGATCTTGTGGTGCAAGTCACGAGTATCCTGAAAGTGGCAACACAAGTGGATAAGGTGGGGAAGAAGATGTATGACATGCTTGCCTTCATCAATTGAGTATAAATGCTGACAAGTCATGTTGCAGTTGTGTAAGACTTCAGTTAGGCCACATTTGGAGCATTGTGTAGTTCTGTCACACACTATAGGAAGGATGTGGAAGCTTTGGAGAGAGTGCAAAAAAGATTTACCAGGATGTTGTCTGCATTGAAGCAAAATGGAGGGATTGAACAAACTTGGACTTTTTTCGCTAGAGTGTCGGATGCTGAGGGGTGACTTGATAGAAGTATGTAAAATGATGGGAGGCATGGATATGGGGTAGAGTCTTTTTCCCAGGAAGAAATGTCAACTACTAGAGGGCGAAGGTTTAAGGTGAGAGGGGAAAAATTTAAGGGAGATGCATGAGGAAAGATTTTTTTATATAGAGGGTGATATTGTTGCTTGGAACATGTTGCCAGGGTAGACAGATTCATTTAAATTGCAGAGGCATTAAGACAGACACTTGAACAGACAAGGAGTAGAAGGACACGGACCATGTGCAAGTAGATGGGATTAGTTTAGTATGGCATCATAGTGAGTATAATATGATGGGCTGAAGGGCCTGTTCCTGTGCTGTACTGTCCTGTGGTCTATGTAAGATGTGTTCTGCACTCTCCAGGTTCCATGCAAAGGTCATCAAAATGGCATTTAAGTGGAAGCATCTGGCCACTGAAGAAACAGCTGGCCAGATAAACAGACTGCCACCTCTAGGGACTGCACAAGTGTGAAGCCTGAGCTTACTCTAACACTGCTGCTGCTGTGAAAAAGAAAAATCGATCTCTCTGAGGTGGTAAAAATCTGAGCTTTGGCCACCACAAAATCTGACAGGCAGCAGCTCTTACGGAGCTTTGTGCTTCAAAGCTTGAAGTTGTGGTGTTGAGAAAAAAAGAGGAACAGTTACTCACAACGATTACAGGGAGACAAGTCAATGACTTTACTACTTGAAGAATGATTCTCTTTGAGGGCTGAAAGCTTTCCCAGTTAAAAGCACAAGAAGCAGCTGCAATCATCAAAGTCCCTTCTACTCTGTGCAAACAGCAGAATGATTTTGCTGGCTTCAGAGGCACAGAAGAAAACAAATCCGTCTTTCATTTCTATACATATTCCTTGTATGGCTCAGCAGCAACTTCCATTTGTAGAGCACCTTGAACACAGTCAAAGATTGCATGGTGCACCATAGAATTAGGTTAAGCTGTCTTATGGAGTTCCTTTCCACACATCTCTTATTATACGCAAGCTGTAAAGGAAGGTCCTGAATTTCAGTCTTGGGCAGGAGTTCAAAGGCAAAAGAAATCTCAGCTTTACCTCTTAAAGATGGTGTCTACATGACCGATTTGCAGTCCAAGGTGTGCAGGGAGCTTGGTTGGGAATCAGGCTCAACTGCCCCAGTAAGAGACTAAGAGCCTGACTCTGGGCTCAAACGTTTTGGTCAAAATTTAAAAATACTGTTTAAATCCTAAAATATCTCTCCTGCTCACACCCTTCATCACACCCTGAGACTCCCCATGCCCCAACCATGTCACCCTATGATCCTCAGCCCCTCATACCTCCTGTACCACATGTTTCCCATTTACCTCTCCATAGTCCTTTAGAACTCCTGTGCCAGTGTATGATCTCTCCATCATCTCTATGGTATTTTGTAGCTCCTATAGCAACTAATGCCCAAACAATTACCCTTCTCTCTCCATGCTAACTCACCTAGTATTCACCAACAGTAAACCTCAGGAAGCATGCTGACAGTCTCTGTTGATAATATCATTAATAAAAATAAGCTCTCCCTAATTTAAAAAATTCACACAGTAACATTTCTTCAATTAATCCCGTATAAAAACAAACTTTCAGCTAAATACTTAACCCTTTTTGTCAACAAACATTTGCATTCAAAAAGCAATTGGAGCTGTCCATCAATAGGAACACCACTGTGAAAATGAAAGTGTGAGAAATCTGTCATGCACCACAAATCCAATAAGCATTTACATGTACAGGAATGTTGAAATGATTTGCACTGTTCTTTAACTCCACACTTTTTCTGGATAGTTCTTTGACAACCTTGACAACCCAATAAGCTTATGTACTGTTCATGTCTAAGCATGGTTTTTGCAACCACAAACGGTGCCTTACTGACACCAAAGATGCTTTGAGACCAGATCTAAAGGGTTAACACACCTTTCCGAAAAGGAGAGAAGTATGAAACATTCTTTCACTCCCATGCCCCATCCATTCCAACCCATGAAACCTAATGCATGTATCCATTCCCATGCCCTTTCATTTATCTATGCCCACCTTATACATACTGCCAGCCACACACCTTATTTCCCCTTCACTTTCTATCCTAACTCATCAAATATTCACAAGTATCACGCACATAGGAGAAAAAAATGTGGTTCCATGACTTGAAGTTCTGTATATTGCAGAATACATTTAATTGGGAAAAGCACTTTCGACCATAAGACCAGAAGACATAAGAGTAGGATTAGACCATTCACCCCCTCTGCCCACCTGCCCGTCCTTTCGCTAGGACATGTATTCTTGAATATTTGGTTCCCAGCTCTGATCCTCTTGCAGCCACGAGTCTGTGGTACCTGTAAATATCGTACCTTCTAATTTCAATCTACACTAGAATCTCATTTACCTTGCTTCCTATACTGTGCAACACCCTTTTCATAGTGGTCCCCTCTTCTGCTGTGCCTGGAGTTAGATTCCTGCCCCTGTCCATACCCTCTGTCCCATTACTTGTTGGAAACTTTAGCAATCTCTGCTGAGTCATCCCCCCTTTAACATTTTCCATAATTCTCCATTCAACTGAACCTGCCCTCCCACTATTTAAAGCCCCATCTACAGCCCCAGTTATGCAATTAGCCAGGATTCTGGTCCCTGTACAGGTGTCAATATCGCATGAATTCAAACCTGTTTCTTTCACACAAATCTTTGAGGCACATGTTTACCCCCTTAATCTTGTTGAGTCTTTGCCAATTTAGTTGTGACTGAGGTAGTATTCTGGAGATTGTTACCTTTTTGGCTCTTCTTTTCAATTTAGCTTCCACCTGCTTATACTCCCTTGGCAGAACTTCTTTCCCCTTTCTATCTATCATTGGTACCCACGTAACCCAGAACAACTGGATCTTTCCCCTCCCACTCTGAGTTCCTCTGCAGTCCAGATGACATATCCTGAACCTGGGCACCAGGTAGTCAACACAGCCTTTGGGAGTCTCTATCCTGGCCACTAAGAACCGTGTCTATTACCCTGACATGTTATCTCCAATTACCAACTGCATTTCTCTTTTCTCCCCGTTCTTGAATGACTCCCTGTACCATGGTGCTATGTGCAGTTCCCTCATCCTCTCGACAGCCCCCAACTCCCATTCACACAGGGAACTAGAATCTCAAATCTGTTAGACACGTTCAAGGGCCGATGCTCCTCCAGCACTACCTCCTGGATCCCTCTACCTGCTTCACTCATAGTCGAACCCTCCTGTCCCTGTCCCTGCCCACTGACCAAATTCCAGGTAATTAATCTAAGGAATTCCAGAAGCTCCCTGCAACACAGCATCCAGGTAACTCTTCCCCTCCCTGATAGTGTTCGAAGCTCAGATTCCAACTCATCAACGCTGAGCCGGAGTTCCCCACGCAACCAAAACGTGCTACAGATGTGGTCACTCTGAACCACAGTGGGATCCACCAGTTCACACAGCATGCAGGTACAACACATTGCCTGGCTCTGCATCTCTATCTTAGTTATTTAGTTCTTTATAAAATGTTTATGGTTTTGAGTTTAGCCTGCAAATACTATCTATATTTACCTTGAGTCTGAAAGTAACCTATAATTGATAGTCAAATTAGTAGTTAACACCAACTAATGAACTTATGGTTTACTTGTGATGTTACTCTGTTGTGCTGGGTCTCTGATCCTCAATTTCAATTTATCCTGTTAAAATAAAAACTTCCAAACTATGAGCTAATAAAATAAAGAGCACTTCTTGTCCTCTGAACCAATTTCCCACACTTATTCCAAATTCCCCAAACTATATAGTCACTTGGGCTATTATCTCACCCTGGATGTGATCTCTCCTTCCTGACTGTGTGAAGCAAACTGACCCTCTCTTAAACAGAGCTGAGGTACAGCTTCAATGGTAATTAATACCTACCAAGGTTCTATTCAAGCTTCAGGTGATTGACTGATAACTTAGTCTGTTGCGTGAGCTTCATTCATTCATAAAAACACATTTTGACACTCAATGACAAATCTTGATACTTCTTGACAAATTGGGCAGTTCCAAGGGGTCTGTGCACTTTTTTATTTGCACAATTTTCCCCTCATTTTTAAAGACCCCTCTGAAAGGAGCATTGATCCTGACTCCCAAAGTGACCTGGGACCATATCCACAAGGGTACCTCAGCTCTCCAAAAGCATATCCTAGCTTCCAACATGAAATGAAACTGAGAAGAGACCTGCTACCATCTGGTCTAATCTCCATTTTCAGGGTTCCAAACATCAGGGGCACCAAAATCTAATTCCAGTGGCTAGATATCTGATTAGTCAGCTGACTCTGGGAACTGTGCATGTATGAACCAGGACCTACTCACAATGCTGTTGCTGCCCCATGATAATGAGAAATTCTGGGCTCAGGGTAGAACTTGAAATTCCAACAGCTTCCAGTATCTTTGCAAGAACAGAGATGCTGTCCATACTGGCAAAAATCAGAGCTGAAGGATTTGTACTTTGAAGGTGAATGGACTGGCCAAGGAACCGCAAATAGTTGACAGATTTGGAAAACTAGGTGAACCTATATAATTAAGGTATTTTACAGTATCGCTAGTAGCTACGAGTCCAGAAGTTAGTTCTGTTCTTTGAACAACCATCCATCTGATGATTCTTCTCTTGAAGGGAACATGAATTGTTAGCCAGGTCAATCCAACATCCTTGTTTGTGAATGAATAACCAATGTTTCTATGGCTAGGCATCACTTGAAAATTAGTTGAAGAAAAACAGGAAGAGCTTGCATGTCTTTTGTTAGCTTTACAACATTTGACGATGTCTTAAAGCACTAAGTATGTTATCAAAACTCCGAGTGACCAGGAATAATGAAACCTATCAGCTGAAGAAAACAGAGATTGGCACAGCAAACATCAACAATTCATGGAGAAATGGACAATGGTGCATAAAAAAACTAAAATAGATTTGTACAGGATGTAAATTTCTCCTTATGAAATTTGTTTCTGCCAGATCCTGGGATTTCTTTACACCTGACTTTGAGGGGTGAGACATTTGCAGTGGACAAGGATTAAAATGAGCTACACTTGCTCAGAGCCCTCATCAGTCCACTGGTTTCCCTGAAAGCATGGCGAGGGTCTATTAACAGGCTGAAATCTTGCAAACCCCAAGCTTAGAAGTGCTACCTATCTTTATCAAAATCTTGCTGGTTTACAGTTATTATCACAACTGAGGAAACAAAAACTTTGTCCAAACTCGGTTTTAATGCTAATCATAACTTGAAAGTTGTCACCTTGTGTCGCAACTTGGAAGAAGTAGGTTACAGCAAAATAAACGTAGAACCCAAAAGACCAAGAGGAGTTCTTTCAGAAACCTAAAATGGTAACTATTACTCCAGAGACAAAGATACAAATTAAAGACCAGACAGATTTTATTATATTGCCGAAAGAGATTTATTATTTTAAAATATTTTAATGCCTTTGCATCACAGCTAATGAAGAATTAATTTTACTCTATTTTGGTTTCTTCAGTGTGAATCTTAAATAATGTAGTTTTGGTGGTCGCTTAAGAATGAGATGTTTAATGAGCCCACTCTCTTACAATGGCTGTCATCTTGCTTAGTTACTCAGAAACAAGAAAGCTTATTTTTTTGAACAGTAATTGAACTGGGCACAGGAAGGAACATTACCTGCACAGCTTAAATACTCGAACTGCTATTGTAAGGATACTATGTTGCATCCTGTGGTACATAATGCAAGAGTGCATTGCAAAAATAAAGTTCTAAATATCAGGAGCAGTACTTCAAGGAGCTGCTGCTGGGGGCGGTTTCCACCACACCAGATACATCAGAACTTTGAAAGAAAAAGGCAAGTCCTGGACTGCCTTGGCCGAGTGTAATGAGGGCCCCCAAGTGTCCAACTGTTAAGCACATGAGGGCTGTTGACTGAGGCCAATAGAAGAAGGTCAGGCTGAGGGATGTGGAGGTATGGGGCACAGCTGGAAAGTGGAGCTTGGTTCCTCCATCACGGGCGTCTTTTCATAATTGGGACATTCAGTTGTTGCCTCAATCCCACCACTATCTTACCAAAATGACCACCCCCCCCATCCCTCCCCCATCCAGAGATCTCCCCACTTCTCTCGTTGCGAGATCCCGAGACGTAATTTTGCAGTGGGATCCTGAAATTAAGGTGGTCCCAGCAGTGCCCATTGCCCACGTTGGCACTGCTGGGATTAAAGAGATGCTAGTCTTTGCTGAGTGAATGACCAAGTCCCGGGCTCCAGCCAACTGAAACCTTTCCCACTGATCTTTTTGGTGGGTGGGTCAGGAACTCAGGCATTCCTCACATTATGCAGGACATCCAGAATTCAAAAAGCAACAAGTTCAATTCAAAAATCTTACCTGAATGAAAAATAACTTGCTAGCTAAATCCTGCTTGCATCAGTCAATAAGCCCATTCAATGTTCAAAACAAATTTCAACAGGAAGGTTAATTTCAACATTCCCTTGAATAAATCAGGAAGCCACAGGATAAATAGAACATTCCCAGTGTTAGCCATGAATTCCTTTATGAATTAAGGGAAAGAACATGGCTTGTGAGGTTTTTCCATTATGAAGAAACACGAAATATTTCACACTTTACTGTTGCGATATCCTACTGTCAGAATACAGTGTGAATGTAGATGCCAGACCACATCCATTTTCTCTTACTGTGCACTGAAAACATATTTCAAATGTTTGAAAAGTCAACATAGCCTTATACCCAATTCTTATTTCATTTTTCAAGTACCTTGGAATATTTAATTCCCAACCTTGATCGTCTTTCAACCACATTTTCAAATTTGCCTTAATCTGAGTTCTCCTTCTTTCTTAGTGGACAAAAACTGATAACTACCATCCTAATTATTGGCCTGAACTTTATTCCCAGCCAGGTTAAGTGGATAAAGGCAAAGCACTGAGGTTGCTGGAGACCTGAATACAAACAGCAAAGGCAGGAGAATCTCAGCAAGTTTGGCATCGACTGTGGAATGAGAAACAGATTTCCCAGGGAATGACAATCTCACGCAGGTTGCTACTCTGGCCCTTTGATATGAAACTGAGATTCGCTCAGATCTCCCTCGAAAACACAAAGGCACACTCACATTCTGATTGTTGTAGCATGGTCTGAGGAAAGTAAACCAAGTACCCTCTGCTCCCTTCCCCAGCAGTCGGCCAAAGGGTAAGGTCATAAAGTGAGTGTGAGGATAGCTTGCTTAATAAGTTGTGTGCCAGGTGAGGAGGGTGTAGAATGCTAGCCATGTAAGCAGGGTGCCAGCAGGAGCCAGGCTAGGGTGCTAGTCTGTGCAAGTTTGCAAGGGACCCATTTAAGTATTGAGGTCGGTTCGAGTGGGAGGGATTGGAGGGGATGGGATGCTGTGTTACTGGGTCCAAGGTGCAATTCTCTGTTCCCTGGGGTTTTTAAATGGCTGGGACAGTGGGTGTCAACTCCCAGGGGTGCCATGTCTGGGTTGTGGGGGATATAATGGGTCTGGAGGTGGTGGTGAGGTATATATGGGGTGACTTAAATAGTTACTCAGGATTTAGACTCTGCATTCAATAATCTACCCTGTCCTGAATAACTTACTTTATTTCATTGGAACCAATCAAATTCTCCAATTTTCATGGAGACTTTCGGGTGCTCCCAAACATCGAGGAATTCCCCTGAGGAAAATTCAATTTCCCTGCAATTCCTCTGAGTCTGGTATGATGGGGATTCCACAGCATCCGATTTGCAACTCCCATTTACACTGGAATAATGACTCCCTGGCCAGTGTAAAATCTGTCCCAATATTTAGAGTCTAATATGACTCTTGACTTCTGAAGAAGGGTCATTGGACCCGAAATGTTAACTCTGATTTCCCTCCACAGATACTGCCAGACCTGCTGAGATTTTCCAGCAATTTCTGTTTTTGTTTCTGATTTCCAGCATCCGCAGTTTATTCAGGTTTTTAATCCAGTACAGCTCCTGTTTGGAACTCTCAGTCCGAAGAAGAGTCAGACTGGACTTGACACATTAACACTGTGCCCCTCTCTCTTCACAGGTGCTGCCAACCCTACTGAGTTTCTCCACCACTTCTGGTCTCCATTTCAAGTTAAAGCCAAGTCTGTCACAATAGAACAGCTCATCCCATCCCCAGTATTAGTCCAAATGGCCAATGAATTGGATCCGCATCCCACATCACTCTTTCAGCCGCACATTTAAATCTCTAATCTGTTTGCTCCTATGACAATTTACATATGGCTCAGGTTCTAATTCTGAGACTTTTATTTTCGAGATTGACTTTTTAATTCCTAACTCCTCACAGTACCTTAGTAGAACTTCATTCCTAGCTCTCCCATTTTTGATTAGTTCTTATCTTTTCAATAACAAATGGATTCTGCCTTTCCTCCTCATAGTCCTTCTCCAGCCACAAACCGATGCCTTTAACCTTGGCAGTGGAGAGGCAACATAACATACTCGTGAAGGAACCAAGTGAAATAAAACCATCTACGTCCAGTGGACTGTAGCATTTATTCAGGGAGGAAAATGTACTGCTAAACACTAGTGATAAAGTCAGGACTGCATTAGAACATTTGCCTAATAGGTAGAATAAATTAATGTTTGTAAGTATCACAGAATTATTACAACATAGAACACTGCCATTCAGTCCATCATATCTGAACCTCCTGTCCAAATGAGCATTTCACATATTACCATTCACCAGCCTTCTCCCCATAATTCTGCATATTATTGCCTTTTAAATAAAAACTCAAATCCCTATGAAGACACCAACAAGCAGTCCATTCCAGATCCTAATTAGTTTCTGTGCCTAAAAGCTTTTCTCTACATTTTGCTTCTTAGCACACCACAGCTTGTGTTCGTGTTATTGCATATTGCATAGAATATCTTTTGTTCACACTGTAATCTTTGAAGTTAACACATTCAGAATTTGAGAGCACTATTCGTGCTGTTTCTATCCTCATCCTGATGACACAGCACAAAACAAATAGAGAATTGGGGGGGCAAGGTGATTCAGTGGTTAGCACTGCTGCCTCACAGTACCAGGGACCTGGGTTTGATTCCACACTCAGGTGACTGTCTGCCTGGAGTTTGCACATTCTCCCCATGCCTGCATGGGTTTACTCCGGGTGCTCCGGTTTCCTCCCACATTTCAGAGATGTGTACATTAGATGAATTGGCCGTTCTAAATTGCCTGAGTATCCAGGGATGTGTGGGATAGCTGTGAGAAATGCAGGAGAGGGGAAAGGTGGGTCGATGTGGGATTCTTTTCAGAGGGTCAGTGTGGACTCTATGGGCAGAATGACTTGCTTCCACACTGTGGGGATTCTATGATTATGCACGAACATGCGGCATTAATTAGTTGCTTAACAACTAACTGTTAAGCAATGGTGGCACGGTGGCTCAGTAGTTAACATTGCTCCCTCACAGCACGAGGGATCCAGGTTTGATTCCCGCCTTGGGTGACTGCCTGTGTGGAGTTTACACATTCTCCCCGTGTCTGTGTGGGTTTCCTCCGGGTGCTCCAGTTTCCTCCCACAATCCAAAGATATGCAGGTCAGGTGAATTGGCCATGTTAAATTGCCCATAGTGTTAGGTGCATTAGTCAGGGGTAAATATAGGGTAGGGGGATGGGTTACTCTTTGGAGGGTTGGTGTGGACTTGTTGGGAAAGGGCCTGTTTCCATACTGCAGGGAATCTAATCTAACACTGTGTGCCTCAACATTTTTATTCTATTGAAATTTTGAGGTGTAGATCCAGTATTGTCAGTTTAATTCAAGAGAGGGAGGAAAAAGAGAAAGATTTAAAGACTAGAATAAGGATGAAAGGCTAAGTTGTATTTGTTTTCATTGCTGCGAATAAACAATTAATTAACTGACATGGTGGACTGCAATTTCTGATTGACATTATGGTCACATTCCATAAAGCAATATCAGCTGGTCTTGTTGTTCCACGTTCAGATGCAAAATTAGGAGTATCAGCCACTAGGAGTTCTCCACAAGTTCAGCAGCAAAATTCTAATGTAAGTCAATATGACCTCAATGCCTAAATCACGTTTGTGCTCAGCTCTTTAATTTGATAATTTATCTTAGCACAGTGTAATGTAATGGCTCTGTGCATTAATAATAGACGAAGAAAGTATGAGGCAGCAGGAATAATATAATGGGTACTCAATAGAACGTAACTGCAGTTTATGTGTTCTACTTGGCTTTGAAATAATCAAAATCTATCAGCATTTTGGCTGATCTGGTCAAAGGTCAGCAGGGAATGAAACAGCATAAGTTGTTGGCATAAGGCTACAGTGAATCATGCAGCAGTTTTAACACTCAAGATGCAGTCAGTGATAAAGAACAAATTAAAGCATGATATGAGGCAAGAGTGAAGTTCAAGGATTTCTAATCTACCACAATGCCCACCTAATTACTCATTCCAGCTATAGATTTCCTCAGTGCAATAGTACTTTTAGATCCCAAATGTATTAGCTGATCAGAAATTTCTTCCAACAATTTTATTTTCTGTACTAATGATTGCAATTCATAAGTGTCCACAATTATACACTAATTCAAGCTGATTATTAAATTATTAAGATGAACCTGGGCTGTGAGCAGATACAAGAAACAGGAATATAATTGAGCCTCAGATGGTGTGCAAATCTTTCTTTCGAACAGTGTTTGATGGTGACAGTGTGAGGGCTGATTTAATCGGGTGGCATGGTGGCTCTGTGGTTAGCCCTGTTGCCTCACAGTGACCCGGGTTCGATTCCAGCCTTGGGTGACTGTCTGTGTGGAGTTTGCACGTTCTTCCATTGTCTGCATTGGTTTCCACCAGGGGCTCTGGTTTCCTCCCAGATGTACAGGTTAGGTGAATTGGCCATGCTAAATTGTCCATAATATTCAGGGATGTGTAGGTTAGGTGCATTAGTCTGAGGTAAATGTAAAGTAGGGATAATGGCTCCAGGTTGGTTACTCTTTGGAGAGTCAGTGTGGACTTGTTGAACCCAAGGGCCTGTTTCCACACTGTAGGTGTTCTATGAACAATATTAAGAAATAGGAGCAGTAGAAGGCCATATGCCTCCTCAGGTGTACTCTGCTATCCAGTAAGAACATGGCTGATCTGATTGTGGTCCTAACTCCACTTTCCTGCCTGACCCATGATGATTTTTTTACATTCAGTTATGGGATTTGAGTATCGCTGGTCAGGCTAGCGTTTACTGCCTGACCCTAATTGTCCTTGAGAAGAAGGCCAATTCCCTTCTTAAACTGTTGCAATTTGTTTGCTGCTGGTCGACCCACAGTGTTTTTAGGAAATGAGTTCCAAGATTTTGACCCAGCCCCAGTAAAAGACAGTTTTGTGCTTCTAACTCAGGGTGGTTTTGTGGATTAGAATTAGAATTGCATTTTATTGACACATGTAGTCAAGTATTGGAATATAGGAGTAAAGTGAAAAGTCTACAGTCACCATTTTGCGGTGCCAGCCTGGTTACACACTTGATTACAAAAACTGAACTAAAAAAAAACAGAAATAAAGGAAACAACGCCAAGAGGAATGAGAAATGCCCAGATATTTAAATCTTATCTCCATGTAGGCACCCGGGCCAAGCCACAGTTTGGAGTCTCGAGAGGAGCTGAATACTTGCTGCTGCTGACACGACTGTTGACTTTGATTCATTAACTACTGGTGCCCCAAGTGGGTTAGAAGATGGTCGGAGACAAAAAGACTACAGATGCTGGAATCCAAGGTAGACAAGCAGGAGGCTGGGACTACACAACAAGCCAGGCAGCATCAGGATGTGGAGAAGTCAATTTTTGGGTGTAACCCTTCTGCTCTACAGCGGGGAGACCAGACATATACTCAGGATGCATTTTGCCAAGCATCTCAGCCGGGCTCACCCAGTCACCGCCATTTTAATTCCCCTTCCCACTCCCTTTCCAACATGACCATCCTTGGCCACCTCCATTGCCAATCAGACCGCAAATTGGAGAAACAACACCTCATCTCACGCCTGGGCAGCCTACAGCTCAGAGGACTCAACATTGAGTTCTCCAATTTCAAATCACCTCCCTTCCCATTCCCTGACTCCCTCCCAGCCCCTCCTCACCTCCCATTCCTCTCAGCCACCAATCGGATTCATTCCTCCCATTGACCAACCAGGTTGTACCCTCTACCTGTTTCCACCTACCCCCACTTCACCACCCTGTCGCCCACCTCCCCTTTATCTGCAGCTCCGCCCACACCCAACCCGAGTCCTGAAGAAAGGTTACACCCGAATCATTGGCTTCTCCACCCCCTGATGCTGCCTGGCTTGCTGTGTTCTTCCAGCCTCCTGCTTGTCTCCTATGGAACATTGTCAGGCAGGGCCAACTCGCAACCTCTGACTATCGGGTCCTATAAAATACTCAGGCAGCAAAAGACTTTGAAGAATAGGGGAAAGAAAGGTAAAAGTAAAAAGAATGAAAGAAGGAAAGGAAGGACGGATAGAGAAAAGAAAAGAAGAGAAGGAAGGAAGAAAAGAAGGAGGTAAGGAAAGGAAGGAAAGGTAGAAAGGAAGAAAGGTAGGAAGGAAAGGGGGAAAGGAAGGAGGAAAGGAAGGAAGAAAGGAAGCGAATGAGCTCAGGAGTTTGAACGCAGTGCTGCTACTCTGCTGCCATCTTTAAATTAACTTTCAGGTTGGAGTGTTCCCGTGTATCTAATGCCTGCCTTCAAGGTGGTAGACTTCATAAGTGTAGAAGATCAAAATCTGATTAACTCAATCTTGCATATATTCAATGACCCAGCTTTCATTGATCTCTGTGAAAGCCAAACAACTGAGAGAAAAAGAAATCTCGTCAGCTCTATTTTAATCAGGAAACTTCTTATTTTAAAACTGTGCTGCCTACGTCTAAAGCACACAATAAGGGCAAACATCCTGTCGGCATCGACCATGTCACATCCACTCAGAAATCTATGTTTCAACACGATTATCCTTTCATTTTCTAAATTCCAATAAGTATACACATAAATTGTTCAAACATTCCTCATAAAACAATACCTTCATCCTGGAATTAACCTACTGAACCTTTTTTCATTTGTTTCCCATGCAAGTGGGCCCCATCCTACAGAAGGAGACCAACTCTGTATATAGCAGTTTGGCTGTGAGGTTTCACTAATGTCCTCTACAGCACTTTTATTTACCATTCCCCTTGAAATAAAAGCCAGCTTCCCCAATTAGCTCTGCCATCCAGGTTAGTCTCTTAGCAATATATGCCAAACCCTTACGGACGGATTTCAATAAAACTTCGTATTCAAACAGAGTTTGGACCGCAGAACAAATGATCAGTTTTTAGTAAGGAGGCATCTTTAGTTATTGGACATTTTTACAAGATATGCTAATATTGGGCAATAGGACGACATTACTTTTTCTTAACAATGTTGTGGTTTGTGCTATTTGGAATGTCATTAATTATTTTACAATGGTGTGAACTGTCTTTGCTGCTATCTTGTAATTTGTCACAGCTTTCAACGTGTGAGCAGAGTTTTCGGAACAGATGTTTGGATATGGAATGGCCTGAAGCCTCCTTAGTTTGATGGAGCTCTGAGTAAAATCATTTATTTTATTGAGTTTTACGATTACAGAGGATCAACCAGGCAACATGAAGAATGAAGAAAGATGCACATTATTGTAATGATATTGAGTTAACCAGGCGTGGCAGAGGTACAGAGTGTCCTCTTCAGTTGTTTAAAATTGAATTCATCTGCTCAGGGATGTGGGCTTTGCTGGATGGGTCAGTATTTATTACCTAATCCTTAATTACCCTTTCAAAGGTAGTGGTGAGCTGCTTTCTTGAACTACATCACCCAGTTAGGTGTAGGCACACCAGCAGTGCTGTTCAGGAGGGAGTTCCAAATTTTGGCCCAGTGAAGGTGAATGAATGGAAATATATTTTCAAGTCAAGATGATGAGGGGCTTGGAGAGAAAGTTGAAGGTGGCGGTGTTTCAATGTATGCACTGGATATCAATGGTCATGATTGTGTAAGGTGTTATAACTATATACTAACATGTTGTGATTCCTTTCTGCTGCAGAATTCTATAGTTTCTCTCCATTTAAACAATATCATTGTCATTCTGTTCTAACTATCCAGGCAAAAAGCCTCATATTTTCACACTTAGTTCTCCATCTGCCAGATTTCTGTTTAACTTATTCTATGCAGACTCTTTGCTCCATTTCCACTTCTTTTCCAGTTACTCTTGCATCATCGGTAAATTTAGCTATCATACACCTGCCCCCTTCATCCAACACATTAACAAAGATGGAAGACATTTGATAGCACTGATCTCCACAGTTACCGTTGACCAATCTGAAAATGACTCATCTATCCTGACTCTCTGTGTTTCGTGGTAGTTATCCAATCTTCTATCCATTGTGATATAATCACCTTCACTGCCTTTTGAGGCACTGTTTTAAGTTGATCAATTCTCTAAGAGAAAAATATCCACCCATCTCCAGCCTACAGGAGCAATCCTTAATTTTAAAACAGAATCTCCTAGTTCTGTACTCTCCCACATCAGTAAACATCATTTTCATGTCCACCTTGTCAAAATCATTCAGGATCTTACATACTTCAACCAAATCACCCCTCACTCTCTAAGTCCAGTTGAAACAAACCCAGCCTGTGAATCTTTCCTCATAATATACTCCACTCATTACAAAGGAAGTCTAGTAAACATCATCTATTGCACTTACATCCTTTCTTAAATAAGGAGACCAAAACTGCACACAGTATTCAAGATGTAGTCTCAAAAATGTCTTGTATAACTAAGTATAATACTCTTTTGAACATAAAACTTCTTCTCAAAATAAAGGATATCATTGTATTACCCTTCTTAATCAGATTGTTTGGAATCTTGGTGTTATATTAAATCACAGTTTCCAACTATATACTGGTACCATCACAAAGGCTCTCCATTCCATCTGCTGTGAAAACCCTCATTTATGCCTTCAGTAACTATTCCAATGCACTCCTGGATGCACGTTCACCTCCACATTCCACATTGGAGTTTAGAAGAGAGAGAGAGGCGACCTTATTGAAATAGACAAGATTCTCAGAAGGCTTGACAAGGTAGGTGCAAGGCAATTGTTATCCCTTTGGGACAATCCAAGACCAGAGAGCATAATCTCAGAGTAAAGGATCATCCCATTTAGCTCAGAGATGATGAGGACTTTCCTATCTCAGGCTGTTGTGAATTTGTGGGATTCTTTACCATAGTTGAGGATTATCAGATGAGCCATGATTTCATTGAATGATGCAGCAGATGCAATAGGCAAAATGGTTTATTTCTGCTCCTACATCTCATGGTATTTAAGAGCTCCTTAAAACTTAACTTTTTTTTTGGACAAATTGCCATTCATCTGCCTTAAATCTACTTTTGTGGCTCAGTCTCCAGTTTTGCTCAGAACATTCCTGTGAAATGTCTTAAGACATTTGACTCCATTAAAGGTGCTACATAAAAAGCAAGATGTTGCCTTGTCACAGTATATTGTGTGTCTCGGTTAATAAAATTACAATCAGCTACCATGCTGCTCATGCTATGTCACACCACCCAAGGATCCTCAATCTTACAACATCCAATGTCTAATCGTAGCTAAAATAGACTGATACAATCTTTAAACTATGTATTATTTTGGAATGAATTAATGTCACCATCATAAATTAATTTGTAAATCAAGTGTATTGGCTTGAACTGCTTTAGGTATCATGGTTGAATGTGATTTATAAATACAACCTCCAGCACCAGAGACAATTTTCATGACTGCCTGCATTAACCAAAAATGAATGATTTTAGAATTTATGTTACCATAGAACATACCCAAACAAAACAGTGGCTTCTGAAACTAGGTCCAGTTCTCTCTGTTTTTGATACATGGGAATAAAGCATACCTGAGTGAACAGAGGAACTATTCAATGCAGACTTCAGTGATATTGATTCAGAGCTTGTTCAAGAGAAAGTTATAATGTACTTACATGATATAGCGTGATGGTGTTGTTTTCTGGCAGAGGTGTACTCAGAGATTCCTGTCGAACGGTGTCTAGATGTACTGGTGTTGGCAGTGCATAATGACTGATGGGATGGTTGGGACTGCTTAATTTGTCACTCTTCTTTCTGGATCGCTTGCCTGTGTCTCTTTTAGATAAATACTCCTCTTGAATGATAGGGATCTTATCGTCACTCATGTATCTCATCAGTGAGCTTTCTATGTTTAAAAGAATAAGTTCACAATAAGAAACCTCGTAGTGATCAATATATTTAGCCAAGCAGGTGATTTCTTTCACAAATAGAGCAACAGTACCAAACAATTATTCTGCCAATAATTATTCTGTCAACAAGAAGCCACAAATGTTACACTGGAGGAGAAACAGTTTTGACAATGTCGATGAACTCCTTGGGAAGATAGAAAACACAAAAAGCATCCCAAGAATCATAGAAAACTAAGAGGGTAAAAGGGAAGAATTAAAAACAATCACTATTGCTTGAAAAAAAAGTAAGGGAAACACTGATTGAAAACTAACCAACTAGGGTGGAAATGTCCACTGGACCTTTTATCTCACATCATATGAAAGAAATGGCTACAGATATAACGGATGCAAATCTTCACACCTTCCAAAATTGTCTTGATGATGGAAAGCTTCCAGTTATTTGGAACACCACAAATGCAACACTTTTATTCATGGATGGAGGCAGAAAGCAGAAAATTATAAGCCAGTTAGCCTAATACCTGTCACTGGATCAGCCTAGAGTCCATTTTTAAAGAAGTAATAGCAGGATATTAAAATAAAAATCATAACATGCTCAGGCAGAGTCAACATGGTCTTGTGAAAGGTAAATAACATTTGTCAAATTAATTCAAGTTCTTTTGGGATATAACAAGCAGGGTGGACAAGGAGGAATTAGTAGTTGCATTATTTGGATTTTCCAAGGATAGGTAATAATGTATCACATAAAAGGCTACACAAGATAAGAGCTTATGGTGTTGGGGATGATATATTAGTATGGAGAGAAGACTGGATAACTAACAGGAAAAGGGGATTTGGGAAAAATGGGTAATTTTCAGGATATCAAACTGGAGTGTCCCTGGGATCAGTGCTGGGACCTTAATTATTTACAATCTATATTTATGATTTGGTGAAGGGACCAAATGTTGTAGCCACATTTGCTGGCGAGATAAAACTTTGTCAAGCTGTAAGGAGGATATGAAGAGTCTGCAAAGGGATATAGATGCATTCAGTAAATGGAAAAATATTTGGCAAGTGGACTATAAGGTATGAAAACATGAGGTCAATTTTTGCAGGTATGTTAGAAAGGTAGACGATTATTAATGGAGACAGCTGATAAAATGCTGTAGTAGAGAAGCATCTGTGGGACCCTGTGCATGAACCATGAAAAAGAGTA
The DNA here is from genome assembly GCF_004010195.1 of Chiloscyllium plagiosum. Lineage (NCBI taxonomy): Eukaryota > Metazoa > Chordata > Chondrichthyes > Orectolobiformes > Hemiscylliidae > Chiloscyllium > Chiloscyllium plagiosum. Next base: position 18,958,944 of record NC_057721.1, on the reverse strand, counting down.
TGCAGGTACAGCAAGTCATTTGGAAGGCAAATGGAATGTTGGTTTTTATTTTAAGGGGCACATGTACAAACATATAAATCAAGAGCAAAAATAGACCTACTCAACCCCTTGAGCCTGCTCCCCCATTCAATAAGATTTTAGCTCATCTTAAATCCACATTCATTGTTACTCCTGTTAACCTTTCAACACCTTACTTAACATCTATTTTGCTTTAAAAATACTCATAAACCCTGATTCTACCACTATTTCAGTGTAATCGTTCCAAAGGCATTCAGATCCCTTTGTAGATGAGAGCTCTGCAATATCTCACCATTTAGATAATATGCTTCTTTTTTATTCTTTATGCCAAAATGAACTCTCAGCACTGATCCCTGTGGAACACTACTCATTACATCTTACCAGCCTGTAAAGACCGACTTACCTTCCTGTCAGTCAGTTAATAGCCTGAACACACCAATATACAACCTCTTACATCTTGAGATTCTTTTCTCTGATGTGGCATCTTATCAAAATTCTTCTGGAAATCTATTTAAAGTACGTTTCTGGTTCCCCTTTATCTATAACATGCATTATCTCCTTGAAGAACTCCAATGGAATTGATCAAACATGAATTCACTTTAATAAAACCATATTGACTCTGCCTGGTTACCTTGAGTGTATCGAAATGACCTGTTATAACTTCTTTCATAATAATTCGTAACATTTTACCAATGTCAGATGTTAAGTGAATGGACCTGTAGTTTCCTGCTGTTTGTCTCCCTCTCTTTTCAAATAAAGGAATTACTTTTCCTATCTTCCAATCTAATGGGACCATCTCCAAATCTAGGGAATTTTGGAAAATTAAAACTTGCAACAATTATCTCATTGGCCACTTCTGTTAAGACTTTAAGATGAAGTCCATTGGCACCTGGCATTTGTTCATTCACAGCTCCAACAATTTACACAGCACTATTCTCTGGTCATTATGATTTTCCAGACTTTCATCCGCCCTCCCTTTCATTTCCTGATTTATCACTGTTTTGGGGATGTTACTTATGTGCTGTAAAGAGGAGGCTGCTGCAAAATATCTCAAGAATTCATCTGCCATTTCCTTATTTTCCATGACTAATTCTAGAGTCTCATTTCACTATACGATCAACTGAGATGCTTCAATAAAAAGTTTTCTAATTTAAGAAGGAGAAAGGAGGATTTATTTTTCTCTAAGAGGGTTGTTAATGTTTTTGATTTTAAAAACATTGCAGAGTTTCTTTACTGCTGTTGACAAAAATTATGGTTAATGCATAAGATTTGCAGCTTGGTTAGTAGAGTTAAATCTTTGTATGCTCGCCAAACCTTTTCCAAACAGTTACCAAGAAATGCAATAGAAAGAGGAGGTGATGATGTACATAATTCCACCCAAGATGCACGTCTATATTAATGTTACTCAGCTAGAGGTTCAGTGTGCCAAAACCAGATTGAAGCCTGCAGTCTTGGCTTCCTTGACTTGGAAAGAATTGATATACCAGATTTTGTCTAGCTTTCTCTGCTTGGAGCACTGAATGTGAAAGCGAAAGATTTTGTTTGCAAGTTAGTTGCTATATCTGCGCTGCTTCACTCAGGAGAAACTCAAAACTATTGGCACTCAGGAAACTAGAAAATCAGACACTAGGTAATGGAATTTTTCACAAAAGCTCTTGGCAGATGGGAAAGCAGGTTACTTCAACCAGAGGCACCATTTCCAAACACTATAATTGAGTGAATGTTTTCCCATTATGACAGTTCACTGGGCAGCTCTTTTATCTTCAGTCCTACTTGGTAAGATATGGCTTGTCCGTCTTGATTGCTCAGGGTGTTAGTTCCTAAACTGTGATTGCAGAGTTGCTGAACAGAGGTTGAAGCCATCTCCAATAGAGAAGGAAGAAGTGAAGCAAAGTGTTGTGATTGCAACCAGGTGGATCTCATTGACTATGAAATCCTTCACTGGGGTTGTTAACCTGGGCCAATCAAGGAGCCCTGGGGGATTGCTATAAACAGGAGCTCTAATTGAATAAAGATTCGTGCACTTTATGTCTTTCACTGTGTCTCACACGTATACACACACACACACCCCATGGGTGCTGGGGATAAAATAAGCACTACCGCACTTAGGAAGAAAAAAAAATAAACAGGAGCCTGCCCCCCCAACTTCACTGTTTGATCACACAGCATAAGAAAAAAAAATAAACAGGAGACCTAATTGAATAAAGATTCGTGCACCTTGTGTCTTTCACTGTGTCTCACACCTGCACACACACACCATGGGTGCTGGGGAAAAAAATAAGCAGCTAGGCGGTAGTGTGGGGAAAGAAAAAAAAATAATAACCAGGAGGAGCATTGAAGAAAAAAAAACTGGAAATTTCACACAGCATTGCCCTCTTGTGAAGGGCAGAGAAAAAAAAATAAACAGGAGATCTGGGCGCCGCAGGGAGTGGAGTGCATTATTTCCCCCTCCAACTCTATTTTGATTTAGTCCCTACCCTCCCGTTCACTGTTTGATCACACAGCATTGCCCTTCGATGTGAAGGGCACTGCTTGTCACTGGCCACCCGGGTGTTTTCCTATCTTCCTGGTGGTGGAAACTGAATAAAGATTTGTGCACCTTGTGTCTTTCACTGTGTATCACACCTGCACATACACATCATGGGTGCTGGGGAAAAAATAAGCACTACTGCAGTTAGGCGGTAGTGTGGGGTTTAATTTAAAATAAAACAAGAGTGTCTGATCACACAGCATTGCCCTTTGATGTGAAGGCACTGCTTGTCACTGGCCACTCGGGTGTTTTCCCTATTGAGAGTGAGTGAGTGTGTGTGTAAAAAAAAACAAAATAAACAGGAGATCTGGGCACCGCAGGGAGTGGAGTGCATTATTTCCCCCTCCAACTCTATTTTTATTTAGTCCCTACCCTCCCCTTCACTGTTTGATCACACAGCATTGCCTTTTTGTGAAGGTCACTGCTTGTCACTGGCCACTCGGGTGTTTAGAAAAAAAAATAAACAGGCGATCCAGAATCTCCTCATCTCGGGAACTGGCTCTGAGCTGGCTGGCTACAGCCAATGTACTGTACACATGTAAATAAAGGGTGACTTGGTGACGGGATACCGGCCCATGAGTTTTCTTGCTCAAGCCAGGCCCTGCAAGACCTTTGCTGTCTCAACTCTGCATACCGGTAGCAGGAACATCAATGTTTCTCTCAGTGAGAGAGACAATTTACTTCAGGGGGTGGCAGAACCATGGGAATGGCCCCGTATGGTTACGAGTCGTGGTTGATGTGAGGTCAGGTCCCATGACATACAAAGTTCAGGTGGGTGAGACAGTCCTGAAAAAAACGTGGATCGCTTGAAAGCTGCTACCTTGCAAATGGGCAAGAACTAAACATGCCTGACCCCTCAGAACAGCCAGATGGCCTGTCAGAAACTGCAGATTCTCCCCCTCTGTCTAGTGTCAAGGAAATCTCAGAGTCCGAGATGATTGCAGCCCTGCAGCCTTGGTACTGTTATCGCCAGGAGAAGAGGAGGAAATCCTCCCAAGATGCTCCGGATGCAGGAGACAAGCTATGGTCTGGTAAATGCTGCCCGTGTCAGTGTCAGAGTCAGAGTCGGAGCAGTCAATCCATGTAATATTTTGTAAATTCCACTTTGGAAATAGAACCAGTCTGATTCACGATTGGGATACAGGTAGACTCTAACCTCACAGCTTTAATGCATTGTCTGAGCTGAGATGTCACCTTTTGTTACATAACCTTCAGTTATCTCGAGAAGGTGACTTAGAAGAAGTTCTGGGATTTACACAGTAATGAACCGAAACCTGCAACCCATTCTAAAAGATGAAAGATTTAACAGCAATCCAGGTTTGTTCAATATAACATTTCAGTTGCACGACACTGTAATCTTCGGCGATAAATTCTGTGTCTTACGGTCTTCTTCTCCACAACCACCTGATGAAGAAGCAGCGCTCCAAAAGCTAGTGCTTCCAATTCAACCAATTGGACTTTAACCTGGTGTTATGTGATTTTTAACTTTGTACACCCCAGTCCAACACTGGCTCCTCCACATCGTGGTAAGGTTCGCAACTTTGAGGTTTCTTTGGGTCAACTTGCTCTATTTTGTCAAGAATAAAGGTAAATGCACTCCAAAATGATCTGTATACTTTCTAGATTTTAGAGCAGAGTCAGCAAACTCTGGGTTACTGGAGCTTGAAAGACTGCTGTCTCACCCCATATGATAAATAAAACAGGATAACACTGGGAATGACACTCACCGGCACCTCTCTGTCCCAAACTAGATCTCTTCAAATTGCTAGCTGGCAGACATTCCATCCTAATGACTGCAAGGGAGTTACGATAGGTTTTCTATATTATTTTACGATGTGGGTATCACTGATGATGCAGCATTTGTTACCCATCCTGAACCACTGTTCTCCATGTAGTGGAGGCATATCCATAGGTCTTTATGGAAGGGAGTTAACAGGGTTTTGCCCTGTAACAATGAAGTAACGGTGATACTGTTACAAGTCGGGACATGTGTGATTTGGAGGGATATTTCCAACTTTCAGTGCTCCCATGCATCTGCTGACATCATTCTCAGGAGCAGAGGAAGGTGTTGTCGAAGAAGCATTGGTGAATTGCTGTAATCCATCTTGTAAATGGTACACGCTGGATTGGAAGTGAGAGAATTGAATGTCTGATGTGGTGGATGGCTGCCAAAAAAGTGGGTGGTGTAAAGCTTCGTGTGTTGTTAGAACTGTACCCATCCAGTTAAGTGAAGAGTGTTTCATCAAACTCCAGACTCATATTTTTACCTTTTGTAGATAGTGCTGAGGCATTGTGAAGTTCGGGGAGTTACTCACCATACTTATCAGCCCTAGCCTGACTGTTACCCAGATGTTGCTTCATATGGCTGTCAACTGCTTCTGTAGCTGAGGAGTTGCAAATGGTGCTGAATTTGGTGCAATCATCCCCATTTCTGACTTTATGATGGAGAGAAGATCATTGATGAAGCAGTGAAGATAGCTGGGCTTTGGACACTACCTGAGGAACTCCGTCAACTATAACCATCTTCCTTTGTGCTAGGTATGACTCTAATTGATGCAGAGTTTTCCCTTATCCTCATTGAGTCCAGTTTTATTAGGACTTCTTGATGCCACACTTGGTCAACGGCAGCCTTGATGACTCTCGCCTTATCTCTGGAGTTCAGTTCTCCTGTCTCTGTTTAAACCAAGGCTGGAACAAGGTCAGAATTTGTGCAGCCCTGACAGAACCCAAGTGTTGGTGATCAGGTTATTGATTACATATAATTTGATAGCAGTGTTGATGATACCTTTCATAACTCTGCTAATGATTCAAAGTGCACTGATGGACTAGTAATTGACCAGGTATAGGATGTGTTCTGCTTTTCTGTGCATAGAACGTATCTGGGCAATTGCCCACATTGTCAGATTGTTGCCAGTGTGTAGCTGCACTGGCACGGTTTAGCTGGGGTTGTGGCTAGCTCTGGAAGCCAAATACTGTTAGCAGGATGTTGTCAGGATCCACAGCTTTTATAAAGCTATGCCTTCAGCCATTTCTTGACATCATGTGGAGTGAACCTAATTGGCTAAAGACTGTGTCTATGATGCCCTCAGGAGGAAGCCAAGATGATTTACCCACTTATCAACAAATTTCAGATGCTAGTCCCTAAAAGCAAGAGATCAAGGTATCCTGTACAACAAAGCTTTTGGAAGAGAAGACAATATTTACAGCAATTACATTAGGAAATACAGGATAGATGCAGGTGAGGCAGGCCATATAGCTTTTCATCACATAATCAACTTCAGTCTTCAAATGGGCTAATGCATTTGACTCCATGAACCAAGCCAAAACTTTGGGAAAACTAGAAATCTAAATTAAATATGTATATGGGCTGGGTTTGGGGTGGGGGGGAATAAAATTAATGAGTATAGGGTGTGCTGACCCAGAGTCAATCACTTTTGTTGGATAAGAAATAAAGTCATCAGCTGAAATGAAACCTGGATTTCAGGGGTTAAATCATGAGGCGGGAGTGCACGAATCAGGCCGGTTAATTTAAGAGGTTATGGGATGATCCAGTCTTCAAGATATAATCAGGAAAGACAGGGTGGACAAGGATAAACTATTTTCACTCGTTGGGGATTTGGGAAGTAGACGGGCATATCCTGGGAATTAGGGTCGGACCATTCAGGAGAGATGTTAGGAAGCACTTCTACACACAAAGGATGGTAGAGATTGGAACTCTCTTCCACAAAATGGCAGTGGATGCTCCAACAGTTGTTACTTTTAAATCTGTGATAGATAAAATTTTGCTTAGTGAAAGTAGTACAGTCCACAGGCAGATATATGGGGTTAGGTCATAGATCAGCCAAGATCTCACTGATTGGTGGAATCGAGGGACTGAATGGCCTACTCCTGCTCCTATGTTGCCATTAAAGTCTGGAGTGCAAGAAAAAAATGAAAAGCAGGGAGTTCAGCTACGAAGGAAGATAAATTAATGCTGGCTTTCTATCATGATTTAAACATTACTGAGGACAAAGTAGGACCTGTCCTGACTGCAGTTAGAAGCAGCATAGAGCAAGAAGGAAGGAATCTTTAATTGAATAACTTATGGAGTTTCAGGACACTAAAATGTTCTGAGAATTTAATCGACGTGGCGGAGACAACATGGCTCAGAAGTGATCTGTACCCCAGACATGCAAAAGCTGTTTATCAGAGAAGAAAGATAAGAGCAGCCAAGTGTAAAGTCAAAGTCTCTGGTTTGAAATAGTTGATTTTAAAGCTTCGCAGCTAAGCCTGTACTGGGTGCTGGGTACAACCGCCGATACCTTGTGATTGGGCTAGTTCACTGCCTCCAACTCATTCTCTGCTGAGTCTCAGAGCCTGTACAATTATCATTAACCACCAGACAGTCTTAACAGGAAGAGACATTTGCAACACACCATACCTTGTTCCGTTCCGCAGAATAACAATAGGTACAATTATCAAATGTCAATAATTAAAACAAGCAAAAGCCAGATATGTAATGTCTGTCTCTATCTGGGACTCATTCCAGATAAACTGTTTCTCCAGCTACAGACTGTACCATCATCAGACTGGGTAGTGCCAATGCAACTTCAACATTAACTCTTCCAGAACCATTAGCTTGTACAACAAAACTTAGAGGATATGAAGGGACAAAGAAGTCATGAAAAGAGAAGATAGCCTTCAAACGGGGACATGTTAGGGGAATTCTTTTCCCTTCTAGAGGTGTTCAAGAGAGGTGTCATAGTAGCACTACAGTGTGGAAGCAGGCCATTTAACACATCAAATCTACACCGACACTTTAATGAGCACCCCACTCAGAAACGACCCCTACCCTATCCTGCAACCTTGCATTTCCTATGGTTAATCCAATTAGCCTACACATTCCTGAGCACCACGGACAATTTAGCATGGCCAATCCACTTAATGGGTGAGTATGCCCTGCAGAGAAACCCACTCCCTTCTCATCAGTTCTGCAATGAAATGCTGGGCACAATGTTCCATGGATGACTTTCACATTTTGCTAGCAATAAAAGCCTTTAAAATGTCAATTAATGGCCATTTAAGGACCTTAACTCTCCATCCTCCCAATCACCTATCTCTCCTATCGGTACGAAAGGCAGTTAATTACCGAATTAGGAAACCAGGGTGATCTGTTTGCTCTGTCTGTGGGGAGGCCTCCAATTCCTCAACCTGAGAGCAATCAGATGCATGGATGATGGGCAAGAGGCTGATTCTCGAAAAGCCGCCCTCTGCACATCTCTGAATCACCAGATCTCCCTCTACCCAGTTCAGAAAGGGAACAAAAAGAGTTAACCTTTCACTGTTGGATTGCCTCCAGTCGAGGCTGGGACCAGCAGCCTACAGTTGGCTGGCAGCTTCTGGTGACCCTGTATCTCAGTGTCATGGTGCCTAATAGAATGAGATACTCACCTACAGACTGCCTCTCAGCTCTTAATAAGCTCACAGCTGCATGAGAAACTGAGTTATGTTAATTGTGGCGGTGGCGTGTATGTTGCCACATAAGACATTTGTCCCCACATTTCGAAGAAAAAGAGTAAATCTCAGTCTTTGTTGGCTTCCCTTGTGCTATAAAGCTTTGAGATTACATTTTAAATTCAAACATCCGCTGTGTATTGATGGGTCAAAGCATTTTAGGAGCACTCTTATGCTTTTTTTGGATCTGTTACTAACTTTAACACATTCCTATTATTAAATGCCCTTGAATCACATTTCACGAAAGTATGAGAGACTTTTCTCATGCAATAACAGTTTTCTATATCCACTCAGCTGTAGGCTATTTTCCCAGGTCAGGATTCAGTACATTTGCATCATCAGATTCTCTGTCATAACAATTCCTGTTGGTTCTTTGACATGGATGTCAATGCAGGAACAATACGAAAGGGGAAGAAGTGCCTAAAACTCGGAGAGGATATCCCACCGATGGGTTCAGTCAAAACTGGGGTCTTTAATTTTTATGCACGAGAAATGAAGTGAAGACAGAATAGGTCACTTTATATCCTCTCCTCCATGATAGGGATCTCAGTGCCACTGCTGCTACCTCCTGATGGCAATCTTCCTTTCGGTGACCTTTACACGGATAGACACAAAGAAAATTGGGCAGGATGAAGAAGGCACTTGAAAGAACTTCCAGGTCCTGTTTTGCTGCAACTGTGCCATATCCATCCTTCTGAGGACTCTGTAGAAAACTCACTGACTCATGCAGCATGTGTCATTGACTGTGGTTTGGAAGGATCTAGGGTGCAAATGTTGTAATGAGAATGAAAAGAATCATCTTTCTGGTGAAATATATTTGAATCTCTGCTTCCAGGGTGAAAAACAGCTACAGTACATTTACTTTGTGAAATGGAATTGCCAAAGCCAGGTTTCCTCTGAGAAGGACGATCTGGTTTATATAAAAAAGTACCCTGTGCTGTGAACAGAAGAGCTTGTAGAAGCTGACTGGACTGCAAATCTAAATGGAAAACAATCATGAACCGACCAATTAAACTGTGGAAGGCTATTACAGACACCCTTCTAAGGACTTGTTCATTCTCAATACCTTCTTGTAAGTTCAATGCTGCAGGAAAAGAAATACGGTAGAAACTTATGGGAAATGGAGGAAAATAATATCAGTATACTTTGCAGAAATAGTGACCTACAGGAAAGGGAGTTATCACAGGGAGTAAAATGCACCTTCTTAAAAATTCTTTTAACGGGAATGTGGGTTTTACTGGCCGGGGGAGTTTTGCTGTCAATCCTTAATTGCCCTTGAGAAGTCAAGCATCAATTCATCTTTGGAATAAATGACAAGTTTAGTGGCAACTTTTCTAACAGCATTTGAAAAAATATCCATCAGCAGGCAGGAGGACCAGTCAAATACACAAGTTTTGAGAGAAATGGGAAGTTCTGGACACAGCACTCACTTCGAGAATATTTAGTTTGACATGTGCTCTGACCTTTAGCATTCAGTTGAAGCTTTAGCTGCTTACCAGTGCAGGCTCCATTTATCTGACCATATTGTTTGATTCAAAATGAGGGGTGCTACGAATCCAGCAAGTGTATTACGTGTAATGTTTCCAGCATCGGGACTGTGTATCAGTTTTTATTACACCTTATGGAATATGTAACTCCTGCATGATTAACTTTTTCACGAGATTTTGTAATTGGAAACCACTAAAATAACTAGAAATGATGTTGAAAATCTGGTCCCGTCAATCTGAAATCTTCGGGAGAAATAATTTATTATTCAATACGTTAGGTTTCAAGTTCAACAGTAGGATAGATTGTCTGTTATTTATGGCAACATCTATTAGAGCGAGATTACAGTTTTCCATTATCAGCCTGCTTGCATTAGGAACTCAAACAATCTCCACCAGTGGTTTTGAGGCAGAAGGACTCCTCCTAATCTAACAAATGCTCCCTGTTGCCCTGGCCAAACTGCAATCTCCACAATGGAAACACCTCGCCACTCTCTCACTGCTCCTGAATTATCTTGCTGCTGCTCAGTGTTGTGCCAGCCTGAATCTTCCAAATAACTGTTCAATGCCTAAACTTCAAAATATCTCTGGACTCTTTGCTGGCAGAATGGGCTGGCTCTTCGCATAACTCAATAGTTCAAATCAATCCTAACAGGCTCAGCCAATATTTGAGTGTCTTGTTCTCTGGTATCCTTGGAAATTCAGCGCACTTAACACATTTAGTCCTGCAGCAATTGCACACTTGTAATGGTCCAGCAGCCATACTTAATCATCAATGCACATTTTCTTAAAAGAAGATGGTGAGGGTTAGATTTAAGTTTCACAATTACAAACACTTTAGTGGCCTCCAATCAATTTCACAAAATCAGAAGCAAGGCTAGGATCCCCACGCAAAGGGCAGAATCTCTGCTCCAGGATGTGGGCAGGCAACTTAACTTGGAGGTGGAGGAGTTCTGGAACCCCACCATATTCTTGACTTAATACAATGAACGGAAGAGCCTTGGGAAAAGTTGATGGGCAGAGAGATCTGGGAGTGCAGATCCATTGCACCCTGAAAGTTGCTACACAGGTAGATAGAGTGGTCAAGAAGGCATATAGTATGCTTGCCTTCATTGGATGGGGTATTGAATATAAGAGCTGGCAAGTCATGTTAACATTGTACAAGACATTGGTTCAGCCGCATTTAGAATACTGTGTACAGTTCTGGTCACCACACTACCAAAAGGATGTGGATGCTTTGGAGAGAGTGCAGAGAAGGTTTAACGAGGATGTTGGGGTATGGAAGTGCTAGCTATGAAGAAAGGTTGAGTAGGTTAGGTTTATTTTCATTAGAAAAAAGGAGATTGAGGTTTATAAAATCATGAAAGGTATAATCAGGATGGATGGAGACAAGCTTTTTCCCAGGATGAAGGATTCAATAACGAGAAGTCACACTTTCAAGGTGAGAGGTGAAAAGGTTAAGGGGGGATACACACGGCAAGTACTTCACACAGAGGGTCGTGGTGTCTGGATAAATGCATGAGTAGGTGGGGAGTAGAGAGATATAGATGCTTAGGAATTGACCGACAGTACATTTGGATCGGTTCAGGCTTGGAGGGCTGAAGGGCCTGTTCCTGGGCTGTAAATTTTCTTTGTTCTTTGCTCTTTTTAACCAAATTAAGTTCAGGGGTGGAAGGTCCTCAGTCAACCATCCTACCCTAACACCAACTGTGGTCCTTAGGTGATCGAGTAAGGCTGACATAAGAGCTTCAGAAAACCACCACTGGGGTTAACACAGGAAGCGGGCCTGTCATAGAGTATGGAAACAAACCATTTGGTCAAACTAGTCCATGCTGACCATAATCCCAAACTAGATTACTTACAGTGTGGAAACAGGCCCTTCGGCCCAACAAGTCCACACCGACTCACCGAAGCGCAACCCACCCAGACCCATTCCCCTACATTTACCCCTGCTCCTAACACTACGGGCAATTTAGCATAGCCAATTCACCTGACCTGCACATTTTTGGACTGTGGGAGGAAACCGGAGCACCCGGAGGAAACCCACGCAGCCATGGGGAGAATGTGCAAACTCCACACAGTCAGTCGCCTGAGGCGGGAATTGAACCCGGGTCTCTAGCGCTGTGAGGCAACAGTGCTAACCACTGTACCACCGTGCCGCCCACAAACTAGTACCACCTGCCTGTGCTTGGCCCATATCCCCCCAAACATTTCTTATTCATGTACTTATCTAAATGTCTATTAAACGTTGCAACTGTATATTCCACACACAAACCAGGCTGTGTGTAAAAAAGTTGTTACTCATGTTCTTTTTAATCTTTCTTTTGTCACCTTAAAAATATGCCCCATTACATTGAAAACCTCCACCCTAAGGAAAAGACACCTGCCATTCACCTCATCTATACCTCTGATGATTTCATAAACCTCTACAAGGTCACCCCATAACCTCCTATGCTCCAGTGAAAAAAGTCCCAGTCTCTCCTAATAAATCAAACCCTCCGTTCCTGGCAACATCCTGGCCAATCTTTTCTGAACCGTCTCCAGCTTGATAATATCTTTCTTAGAACAGGGCGATGAGAACTAGACGCAGGACGACAGAAGAGGCCTCACCAATGTCCTGTACAACCTGAACATGACTTTCCAACTCCTATAATTAAATGCCTGTCACTGTGTATCCTGCTTGATAGGCCAGCCTGTGCTGGTCACTGGTGAGCTGCGGTTGTGGGAGTGGGGAAAATGGGAGTTTCGGTCTCTGGATCAAAGGCACTCAAGGCCTTATTGACACCAAACTGATGGCAAGGGAATGACTGCTAAGAGCTACATCCTCAGCGCTCACTTCTGAACCTCCACCCCCTTTTTCTCACAACCTGTACCATCCAGAAGCTGCCATTCCCCGTCATCCAAGAAACAAATCACTGACTTTACGCCTTAGTCATCCTTGATCTTTTTTAGAAAAGGTACTAATTTTGTGGAATGTGGACTTTGCTGGCTGGCCAGCATTTATTGCCCATCCCTAGTTGCTCTTAAGTGGTGGTGAGCTGTCTTCTTGAACCACTGCAGACAGGCAGTAGGCTGGAAGAACACAGCAAGCCAGGCAGTATCAGGAAGAGGGGAAGTCAATGCTTCTGGTATAACCCTTTTTCAGGATCTGAAGAAGAAGTCATACACAAAACGTTGACTTCACCACCTCCTGATGCTGCCTGGCTTCCTGTGTTCTTCCAGCCTACTGCTTGTCTACTTTGGATTCCAGCATCTACAGGTGTTTTTTGTGTGTCTTGAAGCACTGCAGTCCACCTGCTGTGGGTTGACCTACAATGTCTTTAGGCAAGGAATTCCAACATTTTGACCCAGCAACAGTGAATGAACCAGTGAAGGTTCCAAGTCAGGATGGTGAGTGGCTTGGAAGGCGGTGGTGTTCTCATATATCTGCTGCCCTCAGCATCACTTGATCCTGCCAACATGATCCTGGATGCCCTTCAAGCAACAGCCATTTCATCCTCTACGGCACTGCCTGTGATTGGTCAGCAGTCATTGCTTCGTCAGGGATCTTACTTCAAGGCAAAAGGTGACTGTGGTCCCACTAATGAAATGATTGGAATTACATTGGCACGCATTGCTTTAAAGAGCAAGCATGGATGGGTCTGTCATCACTGGCTGATGAGACTCCTCCTCTGCCTGGAGTATTTGAGAAGTGACCATAAGGGATTACCAGACTACTATTTGATCTTCAATATGTGCTCAAACCTTGCTGTGACAATTATTATGGAAGGTCCTGGCATACATTCAAAAGAAACTGGCCACCACTAAGGTTGGAATTATGGTCAGCATTATGGGTTGGACGAAAGGATCTGTTTCCACGCTCTAAGACTATGACTCTAAGTGGAAACGTTCAATTTAATCTATGTATTTGTAAGTGTCAATTTTCAATTGGAATCAGGTTATTGGTTTTTGTTGTAAAATATAAAACATAAGACACTCACCTCTTCTTCCATCTCTTTTCGGTCTATTTAAATCTTCATGCTCTCCTGCCCAGTTGTATTCCACTGGCATGGATATAGGCCTTAGTTTACCTGAAAAAAAAGCAATAAAAATAAATTTTACAATCAAAAGTGGTATTTCAGATTCTGCTGCTCTTGCTTGCTTGCAGTTTGTCTTCAAATTTTCAAAACAGTCTATTATTCATATGTTATTCAGGGGTTTTATTTAAAAGGTTGTTGAGATTGAGGGAGGCAGATTGCAACGAATATTGAATGTGGTGCTGTCCTCTAGCAACTCATAATTGCTTTGGAGAAACCATTCAGTCTGTTTCTTATGTTGGTTAGAAACCACTCTACTCATTAGAATTTCTAGATAATGTAGAATTTGATTAAAAAGGATAACACACTGCCACTCCTCTTCATCCCACACCTGTCAGTTTTGAATAGTTAATTTATTCAAATGCTCAAGGGAAACATATCAGATGCTGTGAACTAAATGATCAGATTTTAACTGCATCATGACTTATGAGCAATTATTTTTCTTTCACATGAGAAATTAGTTGCTTAAGCAAATCGCAGTCAGGTAGAATACCATTTGGAACCAGAGAAAGACAGCTTATGTGAACCGTGAAATTACAGGTTAAATCCTATACTCAAACTCCAATTCAATGCTAAATACTACTTATACTTTGATCAACTTGCAGAACCTACAGTTTTCTCTGTCTTTTTTAGGTTTCATTTCTTAGTATCTGTTAACCCTTAAACTGCTGGCAGATTGCTGGTAGTTCTGGTTATTTCAATATTGAATTGCAAAGTTTAAGCAAACAAGTACTGTGACTGTGCCTCTGGTATTGTCTGCTCAGTACTGGGCAGTTTCCTTCCTTAAAGGACATTAGTGAACCAGATGGGTTTTTCTGACAATCGACAATGGATTCATGGTCATTATTAGACTGTTAATTTCAGAATTATTTTATTGAAATCAAATTACAAATTCAAATGCTCATACTTGAGTTGCTAGACCAATTTGAAATCTGTCTCATTTATCATGGTGATAGTGCCACACAACCCAGTGGAGGGTATTCTGAATATGAAGATGGATCTTCGTCTCCACAATGGTCACCCTTACTGGTACTGTCATGGATAGATGTAATGGCAACCAACAGATTGGTAAGGTTAAGGTTATGGATGCTGGAATTAAGAATCTACTAAAAACCATAAAACCATTCTCAGAAAAACTCATCTGGTTTACAACTGTCACTCAGGGAAGGGAATCTGCCATCCTTGCGTGGTCTGGTCTATGTGTGACTTGAGACCCACAGCAATGTAGCTGACTCTGAACTGCCCTCTGAAATGGCATAGGAAGCCACTCAGTTGTATCAATCGTTACAAAGTCTCATCAAACAAATGAAACTGGACAAACCATCTGGCATTGACCCATGCATCATAAATGACAATGGCAAAAATAGCCCTGCCAACACTGCAAAATCCTCCTTCCTAACATCTGGGGGCTAGTGCCAAAATTGGGAGAGCTGTCTCACAGACTAATCTAGCAACAGCCTGACATAATCATACTCACATAATCTTATGACAATGTTCAGATACCACTATCACCATCCCTGGATATGTCCTGTCCCACAGGCTAGACAGATCTAGCAGAAGTGGCCTCACAGTGGTATACAGTCGGGAGGGAGTTGCCCTGGGTGTCCTCAACATTAACTCTGGACCCCATGAAGTCTCATTGCATCAGGTTAAGTTGGACAAGGAAACCTTCTGCTCATTACCATGGATCGTTCTCCCTTCACTGATGAATCAGGGAGGCAGCATGAGACAGCATGGTGGCTTGGTGGTTAACACCGCTGCCTGACAGTGCCAGGGACCCGGTTTCAATTCCACCCTCGTCTGTGTGGAGCTTGCACATTCTCCCCATGTCTGTGTTGGTTCCCTCCCACACTCCAAAGATGTGCAACTTAGGTGGATTGGCCATGCTAAATTAGGTGGCTTTGCCGTGGGATGGAGATAGGGTAGGGGAGTGGGTCTGGGTGGGATGCTGTTTGAAGGGTTGGTGTGGATTTGATGGGCTGAATGGCCTGCTTCCACACTGTAGGGATCCTATGATGATCAGTACTCGTCAATGTTGAACAACACTTGAAGGAAGCATTGAAGATGGCAAGGGACTAAAATGTACTCTGGGTGGGGGATTTCATCATCAAAGAGTGGCTTGGCAGCAGTACTCCTGATTGAGCTGGTCAGGTCTGAAAGGATAAAGCTGCTAGACTGGGTCTGTGGCAGGCGGTGAGGAAACCAACAAAAGGTAACAATATATTTGATCTCATCCTTACCAATCTGCTGGCTGCAGATGCATCTAACCATGTGAAGGATGAAATACCACAGCACTGAGGGAAATGGCGTATAGCGTAATGATATTTGACTAGAATGTTGAACATCAGCCTGACATTATGGGACCATAGGTTCAAAGCCCATCATAGCAGAAGGTGAAATTTGAATTCAAAACAAAATTCTGGAATAAAAATCAAGTCTAATGGTGACCATGTAGCCATTATGAGTAGCCATAGAAACGCACCAGGTATGTCCTTTTGGGAAGGAAATCTGTTCTACTTATATAGTCTGATCTACAGGAAACTCCAGACTCTCCATGACATGGTTGAGATCTTTAAGATAGGCAATTAGTGCAGGCCAAGCCAGTGATATCATTCCCATCTGCAAAGGTTTAAAAAGTGAACCTCTGACACTGCCTGCTTTGGCACCTGGCTACCTCTACATTCCTTTGCAGCTCTGCAGACCCACTGTAGCCTGAACTTTGTGGGCAAACGCTCCTGGGGCAATTGGACCAAGCCAGGAATTTTCCTGACTCCCACTACCCACTTTGATGATGAAAATGCAGTGGATAGCACTGCTCCTTCACCTTGGCAAACATGTGGAAGTCTCTCCTTAACAGTACAGTAAGTGTACCTGCATCACATAGACTGCAGCAGTATAAGGAGGCTACTCACCACCGACTGCTTGAAGCCACAACTACTGGGCCTTGTCATCTCTCACATCCCATGAACAAGAGAAACCAAACTGAATGTAGAAGGGTTAACAACTGATCACTTTTACAGTTGCAAAATGATCAGAAGTGAAATAAGATGGTTCTGCGATGCGGCTGATAACTGGTGACATGGCTCTGCTTAATGAGAGAGTGCACTCTGGCACCCGGTTGGTTGAAGCGTCAATGATCTACACAATCCAATTGGTTGAAGTACTGCAATGTGTTTCTGGTTAAGTGGTTTAAGGCTCTTGACAAAACTAGATACACTTTAGCATAAAAAAAATTTCTTAAAACAAACAGATGACTGGGACAAATTCTGAACACCATAAAAACTAGACAAAAGCTCAGATTACCATAAGTCAGAGTATTTTCTCTTCTGCCTGGCACACTTGACCTGCTGGTGTCGTAATCATAGCTGACAATCATTGCCTCCCCTTCAATCACGGTGAAGCGTTTTCGATATTCCTGATCCAGGAAAGAATTGGGAGATTCGGATCCTTTGTGCACTGGTTTGCCTAAAGCATGTCTGCTGGAATCCTCAATGGGCAGGTTCCCTTTTTCATCCCTTTTAAATGGAGAAAAATATGGTTCAAACCCTGTTTATATTTCTGATCATATCAACAGAATTTAAGCCTGTTATTCCACTGAAAGGAACATTTACGTGGTAGTGTCAGCAGCATATTTATTCTCTGAGGGTTTCTAATTTTAATTTCATATGTTTGCTGCACTTGCCTTTCCAACCGTATATTCCTGCATGATTGGCATTATTGAGGAGATTATAGTGTTTGTAAACTTTTATCAATCACAGTAGAAAACAGGACGTGCACGTGATATCAAACTATACAACTCCACTCCTTTTTGACATGCACGCCAACACTGCACATCTCAAGCGTTAGGTTCATAAAAGGCTGAACACATCAACAAATCAGGGGTGTAATTTTGTCATGGAAGTTATCACACTCTCACTGAGACTTCAGAAGAATTTTTATAAATAAATAGTTTGTAAAATATAAAATGCCAAAGTCGTAAGGCTCTCCACCGTTTGGTTTTGTGTGTGATATAATAAATACCTTTTGCAGCCATTCAGTTCAAGTCTAAATGCTGTCAGTAATTTATGTGAACAACATGCACTGCAGGTTTTCAGTCAATCTTGTACACTCGGTCCTGTAGTTCCCTGAATCACGATAGGATTTTGAGATCTGCAGCTGCTGAGAGTAAATTGCTGTGATGCACCACTGACATAGAATAGACACTACAAGGTCAACTCAATCAAGTAATGCAAAGCCAATATGTCTGCTTTTAAAAAGGGATCTGTAAATGTTGAAAGAAAGCAATCCATTGTGCCATGGTTGGGCATACTTTTTCACATAATTTCTCATGACAATATTACAAGCTCCGTGAGAAACCTGAGAAACAAGCATCCACATTTTCATTTAACAGAAACTAAGTGATTCATACTACATACTCACCCAACAACATTTATCAATAGGCTGCAAGTACCAGAGTCTAGAGTTACCAGTTCTACTGTGCATGGATAAGGATCACTGAAGAGAGAAAAAAATGGGAAGGGGGGGTGGAGAGAAGCTGTCTTCAACCACTATTTAGCAGGGATTTTTCATTCATCAAGGCACAGAGTACAAAATGCACACCTTTGAAATAATATTACTTCCCTCTGAGCTATGAAGGATGGGCAGTGCAGCAACATTTGATCTAATCGAATTCTCATGACAGGTCAACTAACAAGGTTGCTGTAACAGTGTAGCTTTAGAGCTTTCTATAATTAACCAATGGCAGAGAGAGAAAAAAAAACACGAATAGGAGGAGTCATTGTCTAAAAAGGAAAGTCAAGTATCAAACATAATCTAACTTATCAATCACCTGTCAAGAATGAAGCTGCTGTCTTCAACACCCCTGAGTCTAGTGAAATAAGTAAAATTACTATAGTCCCAGAGGGCCAAAAAGCTGCTCGCTTACAGAGAAGGACAGCTGGTGGTGGTTTAACTTGAGGGTCACCATGTTTCAGGTGAGGGGGGATGCTGAGAAGGCAGGACATTCATTGTTATCAGAGTTGGTGTGGGAATTGAACCCATACTGCTGGTACCACTCCGCACTGTGAACCAACCATCCAGCCAACTGAGTTAACTGACCCCCTCCCAGGATTCCACAGCTGATTTGTATCAGGCATTGCTGCTGGACTTTGCCTAGTTTAAAAACAAAAGAATAATTTGCACAAAGGTCTCACAACCCACGAGAATTGTGGTTGACGTGGTTAGAAAGAACACAGTGAATACTCCTGAAATGCCAGTTTTCTGTTGGGGGTGGAGGGTACAAATAGGAGGGAAATGTGAATCAGGAAGTATCATCAAAATATATGGAACGAACAATTAGCTGAGATGCAAAAATGAGCACAATTTTTGAAAACGAGTGTAATTCTAGAAAATCCGTGTTGGATTAAAGACTCAAAGGAAAAAAAAAATGCATCCTGAAAAAAAATGTCAGCGTGTGACCAAAACAGAAGAACATTTTCAGTGGCACCAAAAAAAAATCATACAGCTGATATAATTGTCAAAAAATGTACAAATATATAAATTCCACAGTGGAAAAAAAAACTAACATTGGACAATTTATAATTCTTTCAGAAGTAATTCCAAAATAAATGCTACATTTTTGATGCCTTCTGCCAATACCATCTACAGAGTTATATAATGTGTTAAATAACAATTGATAATGCCTCTGCTTAAGTAGCATCATGCGAGTACTGCAAGTTCTCCAATCAATCATCAACAGTAAACCTAGAACCACTGCTTAATCAGAGTGAGAGGTTTTTAAAAAATCTATCCTTCCTCTCGATTTTTTCCCCTATCTTGACAGCAAGTCACACTGAGGCACAAACAGTGATCATGTACTGTTGTTCTTAGCAATTATGGGCTTGAAATGTAGTGGCTTTCCCGTATTCAGTAGAGTTTGGTTCAGTGAGAATGAGGAGTCACTCCCATAATAGTATGGGTGGCAATAGTTCCATTATCTTATACGGATTCCCATTCTTCATGGGTGGCCGTGACAGTGGCACACTGTTTAATTACATGCATGGATATTTCTGGCACAGACCACTGGATACTAATTAGAAGCAAGAATTTGACTTTCTTCTGTTACCTTTCTGTCTAGTGAAATTACCCCTCTAAATCTACACTGAATTGCTTTAACCAATTTGAAGACATACCAGGGATTGAAGCTGGAAGCTTCATGGACTAAATGCCATAGTGATAGATCATATGAATTTATAGGCTTACCACTCTTTTCAATTAATTGATAACACACTCTGAAAGTGGAATTGTCATAAACACTGAAAATGCACAGGTTATTTTCAAGATAATAAACTAATGAATTTTAATCCTATTCAAATCATGTCAGAAATCACAGAGCAGTTAATGTGAAATCAGTTATTTAGATTTAGCTGGAATGATTCTTGTTGTAATTGATTTCCAAAGAAAGACAATCTGTCAGACAGGTTCTGGAAGGCTTATTTGTAAATAATGTTCAAACTAGTTTTACATTAGTCTCGAGCTAATGTTGTTGCTTTGTGTGAGATAGCAATCCGCAGTAGCAAAATGCAAGGAAATCCTATTTACTTCTCGTTTTGTGTCTTTGACCTTGCCTGCTTCCCTTCTCTTTCAAAATGTAGATTTTTCTAACTGGCTCGAAAGAGAGTTACGATCTTGGAGCTATGTAATGGCATATATTTAATCTTTGCCAGCAGTGGGTTTTTTTTGGCAGGTTCTATAAAATGTTAATTGCCAATTCACTGACTGGCTCAGATGGCACTAAATTTTGTAAGCCTCATGCCAATCTACTGTTTGCAGACTTTGAAGGGGCACTGAAGCATTTCCGTGTTCAGCTTCCTAAAAGGTATCATTCTGAGAAAAGTGCTTCAAAAACTGAAGAAGGCAGCCTGAAGAAGGTCATCAGGGATACTTTTATCCCTAATCTTTGTTTGGTGAACAAATGAGCTTCTTGATTTTAATACCCTGAAAAATACTTTTAGAAGAATTTTACCTGGGTAAATCTCTTGTAACAATTGGACCTTTAGACAACTAATAAACCACATGTTTAAGACTCAATCTGAAGGAGCAGTGCTCCGAAAGCTAGTGCTTCCAAATAAACCTATTGGACTATAACCTGGTGTTGTATGATTTTTAACTTTGTACACCCCAGTCCAACACAAACACCTCCAAATCATGATTAAAATTACGTTTTGTAAAAAAGTAATTTAAAATCTAGTGTATTTAGCATTTCAAATGCTCCTCCAATGAAACAATGGGGGAGAAATTTATTCACATGGTGCCATTTCTTGCGCCACTATGTAAACTATGGTGATTACCTGGGGACAGGCAGCATCACAAGTGGTCCTATGTGACATTCTATATTGATATATTGCCAAATGTAGTGTGGGCCATACAGATAACAGCCCATTGTACTGCCCACATCTCAAGGAAATTGTTTGAAGTGGTGCCATTAAAACAAATTTCTCTCCATTGAGAGAGACCACAGTTCCATTGCAAATTACATATCATAAATGAGAGATTCTATTGCAACTGCTTTTTTAGAGAGAAAAGTGAGCTTTGCTTTGCCAAGTTATCTTCCACATACAATTGAGTTAATCCCAGAGGTAGCACTACCCAGAGGCAGAAGGTGTGTAATGTTCTTTTAAGAATTTGCATTTGCACAATTAAGTGGAGCATCATGTCCTCCACCACTACAAAATGTGCTCTATTCAATGTCACTCATTTTCCATTGTGCTCCTATATATAGCATAACTCTTCATAATCTATAATGAAATGTTAAAAGCCTAGGTTAAATCTAGGTTTCCACCAAGAGCAATTGCAAACAAGGTTAAGGGGCTTTCAGATGACAACACAGCTAACCAGAAATGGGTGACTCTAACATTAGATGATCTAATTGGAGAATTACTGCATCCCAGAAATGCCACCCCACACTACGTTCATCACAAAACTTCACTTTAAATGAAAATGCTGAGAAGTTACTATGACTGAATTCATGTTACGGATATTTACACGGACTTGCATCACATGCCTCTTCAAAATGCTTGAGAATTGTTGAGAACAATGCTAAGACTATTGTATTGTCCTGTGTACATGCACTCAAAGGAAGTAGCTACAGAGTCAGTGGATGCATTGGTCATAATCTTCCAAGAATCCTTAGACCATGGAAAAGTTCCAGAGGATTGGAAGGCTGCCAACGTAATACCTTTATTGAGAAGGGATGGAGACAAAAACTGGCAACTATAAGTATGTTAGCTTAAGATCCATCATTGGG
Organism: Chiloscyllium plagiosum; assembly: GCF_004010195.1. Taxonomy (NCBI): domain Eukaryota; kingdom Metazoa; phylum Chordata; class Chondrichthyes; order Orectolobiformes; family Hemiscylliidae; genus Chiloscyllium; species Chiloscyllium plagiosum. The sequence continues at coordinate 18,937,059 of NC_057721.1, read as the reverse complement.
AAAATGTTTGTCTATTATAAAGGATATAACAGCAGCACATTTAGGAATATATAATATGATCAAGCAAATTAAGCAGAGCTTCATAAAGGGGAAATCATACCTGACAAACTTATTACAATTCTTTGAAGAGGTGAAAGAAGCGAAGATAATAGGGCGCCAGTGGATAAAATATATTTGGATTTCTAGAATCTCAAGGGTATTTGAGAAGGTACCACACATTAGGATACTTATTAAGGCAAATGCTCATGGTGTTAGGGTCAGTATATTAGCATGGATAGAGAACTAGCTAACTAATAGAAGACAGAGAGTTGGAATAAGTAGGGTATTTTCAGGAAGGCATTGTGTAACTAGTAGAATGTCACAGGTGTCAGTGTCGGGGCCACAATTATTCACAATGCATTTTAATTTTAATTGTAGGATGGAAAGGAATGTACGATCACCAAGTTTGTGGATAACACAAAAATTGGTGGGAAGGCAAGTGGTGATAATGACACAAGGAGTGGACCGAGGGATATAGACAAGTTATGTCAGGGGAACAAAATTCTTCACAGATGAAATGTAATGTAGAAAATGTTAGGTTATGCACTTTGACTGGAAGAGTTGAATATTATTTAAATGGAGAAAGATTCCAGAAAACTGCAGGACAATGGGATTTGGGAATCCTCGGACATGAATCACAAAAAGCTACTACCAAAACTCAGCAGGTAATAGTGAAGACAAATGGAGCTTCTGAACAAGGGTCACTGAGTCTGGACATGGAGGGATTTCGTTTTCTGAGGAGAGGTCGAATAGGTTGGATCTCTAATTACTGGAGCTTTGATGAATGAGAGGTGACCTTATTGAAGAATACAAGATTCTTAGAGGGCTTTACGGGGATGGTATTGAGAAGCTGTTTGCTTTCTTTGGAGAGATGGCAGAATCTCAGAGTAAGGGGTCAACCATTTAAGACAGAGACGAAGAGGAATTTCTTCTCTCAGTGGGGAGCGAGTATATGGAGTTCTTTACCATTGAAGGCTGACAAGGCTGGATCATTAAGTATATTCAAAGCTGAGACAAACAGATTCTAAATTAGTAAGGAAATTAAGGGTTATGGAGAAAGTGAGGAAAGTGTAGACAAGGATTATCAGATCAGCCTTGATCTTATTGAAGAGCAGAGTAGATTGAATGGGCTGAATGGCCTATTTCTACTCGGACATCTTTTAGTCTTACCCAAGTTCCTGCAGGCAAAAGTTAGGCAAAAACCATTGCTTTGGAGTTCAGGTCAATGGTCAGTTCTCTTTGGCAATAGCTAGTTCACACTTCAGAGCACCATTTTATGAAGAACTATTTTAGAAGAAAACAAATATGAGCACTTCATCCTGAACAGGATTCACTTTACGTGGAAATGAAAAACATAAATTTGGCACTTCACTCACAGAATGTTTCTTTTTTCTCTGGCCTGTTAAGTTTAGAATGAATTAGAAGCCTTAGATGTTTTGGAGCTAACTAAATGCTGGCCACCTGTTGTTTGCCACTGATTCTGTGAGGTACAAAATAAACCTGTCAATGGTATAGGAGTTTAGCACAGTAGAGATTTTAGATGGGATTATCTCTTGTCTTCAAAGAATAGCTTAGAAGACTATTGCCCAGGTTTTGGGGATAATCTCCAAAATCAATGCATTGGACCCACAATGGGAGAAACTGAAAAAGTAGTCTCTGCATGGCATTAATGTAGGAATGCAGGTACACTGTGACATTTGAAAGTTTTCTCTTCCTTATTTTCCCATAAGAATCCAGAATCATGAACATGAATTTGTTTAACACCTTTTTCTTGGAGGTGTTGTGCTCATCAGGGTGAGGATCGGGGTCAGGGTCAGTCTTTATTTACACTTAGATAATCCTTTATCTGTACCAATCATTCTGAGTAGGATTAGCACAATGGGCTGCAATCTACTTTAGCCTCAGAAAAAAATACTACACACTATTCTGTCACCACTGTCTATTTATGACCTTACTCAGCTTTCAATGTGAATTTAACATGCTGAACTGGAAGGAGATTCAACCTGGAGCTCCATCTTCACTAGAAATTATAAGGGTGCAACTCTGCTTTCAACAGACTCACAAGGCATGTAATTTACATCTGTAAAATATTGAAGAGCACTGATCATGTGAACAGTAAATCAATTTAAGCACAATATTCTTCCATTATATAGGTAAACCTCTCAGCCCTCTTGTTCAATAAGACCATGGCAGATCTTTTATAAAAACTCCACCTTTTTGCAAGCCCCACATCTCTTCATTCCTTAAGTATCTACTGATCCATTCATCTCTCATCATGAATATTCTCCACAAGTGAACATCACCTCTTCTCTGATGTCAAGAATTTGAAAAAAATGAGTAAATGTGTAGTCTTCTCAGTCCTCATGGCCAAACTATATTATGAGTTTATTACCTCAAGTGCTAGGTTCCCCAGGGCTGCAGAAACAGCTTCCCAGCATCTACTGCCAAGCCCTCTATTGATATTCAAAAAGGACACCTCTCACTCTGTAAATTTCTACAAAACATAAGTCTAGTTTACGCAACCTCTCAGCTTTGGGCAATCCTTTCGTTCCAGGAGTCAGCCTGTTGAAGCTTTGTTGCACTCCACAGAACATAGAACATAGAAGAATACAGCGCAGTACAGGCCCTTCGGCCCTCGATGTTGCGCCGATCCAAGCCCACCTAACCTACACTAGCCCACTATTCTCCATATGCCTATCCAATGCCCGCTTAAATGCCCATAATGAGGGAGAGTCCACCACTGCTACTGGCAGGGCATTCCATGAACTCACGACTCGCTGAGTAAAGTACCAGGCAACATCCTGGTAAACCTCTTCTGCACCTGTTCCAGTGCCTCCACATCCTTCCTATAGTATGGTGACCAAAACTGCACACAATACTCCAGATGCGGCCGCACCAGAGTCTTATACAACTGCAACATGACCTCAGGACTCCGGAACTCAATTCCTCTACCAATAAAAGCCGGTACGCCATATGCCTTCTTCACTGCACTATTTACCTGGGTGGCAACTTTCAAAGATCTGTGTACAGATCTGTGTACTCCCTCGAAGAAAAGCAGATAACTCCTTTCATAGGCGACCTGAACTTTCAATGCTACCCAAGGGCGGCCTCACCAATTCCCTAACTAATTGCAGAAGGCTTTCTTTACTTTAGTATTCCAATCTTTCTGTAATAGAGGCTAACATACCATTTATTCTCCCAATTATTTGCTTTAATTGCAAACTAACTTCCTTAGATTCCTTTCTCTCATAGCCAGGTCTCTACCATCACTAAATTTCCCCAGCCTTTCACCAATATTTTGTTTTGCTATTGTTCCCAACACAGTGGATAACCTCACATGTCAAGATACTATAGTCCACGTATCATTACCTTGCCCATTGGCTTTACACTCTATAATGCTTTGCAGCATCTTTGAATCTTTCAGATCACCTTCTCAAATAACTGTTCATTATCTGAAAACGACTATCCTGAATTTCCATAACAAAGTCATCAATATAAGTTGGAAATAGCTGAGACTTGAGCACTTTCCCTGTAGTACCCCAATGGATACAACCTTCCAACCAAAAAAATGACCCTTTCTTTCCCTACTCTGACTTGTGTCCATTGACCAACCTTTAAGCCACACCAAAATAGTTTCCCCAATCCCATCAGACATTATTTTACTTCATAACATCTTGTGTGGCACCTAATTGATTACTTCTTGAAAATCCAATTACATCAACTACATCCACGGAGTCCCCTTATCCATTGTTAATTACGATGTTTAGAAACTCCAGCAGACTTCATCAAGCACAATTTCACTTTTATAAATGCATGTTGGAACCTGCCCAATCACAGTCACAGACTGGTATGATCAAGTACTCATGGGATATTAAAATGAGACTTTAGCAGTGCCATCTCTGGAAAACAGCACATCATCATTGGATAACATAGGCTTCAAGGTTAGATATTAACAATGTTACATAACTAACTCTGGTGTGGGAAACTATGAATTTTCTTCAGTAATTTGCACATATAAGAAAATAAGTTATAAGTTTAGACTATTTTAGGGCTACTGCCTTATGTTATCTGGAAAAGCTTTCTATGCACTACATATAAAACTACTTCAGTACCACAACAACTCAATATATCTCAATGCAGCAGTTGTATGCTGACAACAGTGACAAACCGTTGTCTTCCACATATAACAGCTTTGTTGTCAGGTTGACAGCAGTCATAATGTCGCGTGGATTAATTGATAATATCTTTAATACCATTAATGACTAGGATGCAAATGAAAGATCAATAGATTTGTTTTGATTCATTTTCATGGCTAAGGGAAGACCTTTGGCAGGGAAACTAGAAAGACTCCTTAAACCACTTTCAACTTACAGCTGAAAAAAGAGTTCAATTTAATGTCCTGCCCAAAGAAATTCACTACAGAAATGGTTTTGTAATGAAATTTCATCCGCATGTGCATTCTCAAATACTAGAATGAAGGTTGAGCTTATAGCCTTCCAACTGAGAGATGAAAGTGCTACCATCTGAGCTGACACTTCGAAAATGTTTTCATTTTAAAGGGGTTCCTTTTTTAAGTTGCAAGGTAATAACTATCAAGCAAGATGAAATTTATAGTGATGGAATGAACTGCTAGAGCAAGATAACCAAGCTTGTGTGGATATATCACTGAAACAGATTTATGCAAAGTGCAAGAAAAGTTAGATCTGTTACATAAAATTAACCCTGACGTAGATGAAAACAAATCCTTTGGAAGCAGAATCATAGATTCTCCTGTTTGGAGTGCTGATGCAAAATGGACCTCATGACTTATGGAAGAGGTCTACATAGAAAAATGTTCACACATTTTATGGACATTCTCCTGTCAAAATTTAATTCCAGCTATGTAATGCTTTGTGTTTGCAAATTATTCAAAATATGAAATTAGCAGCATTAATGGTGGAAAAGCTGGGTTTTATATTAAAAATTGTATGAAGTTTTCACTTGAGTTTGCTCAGAGTCTGAATTCATTACAGTATTAAGAAATACTGCAACATAATTTCACCTGTTACCCTTACAAAAATGCCAATTTGCTGTTTTGGGCTCCAGATTTTTCACCAAAAGAAAGTCTATACAAATGTTTTTGTCATTTTGTCAATAAATTTTAGACACCTCAATATCTCTGAAAAACTCAGTGCCTCCAATTGCAAGACAGCAAAGGTGACATCTCTGTCTTTAGAACTCATCTTAACCTGTGAATTTTATTCCTATAGTAACCTCAAAATCCAGATCACCTCCATGCATGAACACACCCTAATCACCACTTATACAATGTCCATACACGCACTCTTCCAATGCACTACAATGAAACACAAAATTAAAGAGTTGCTTCATTCTGTGAATTTATACTTAAGCAAGTTTACTTGCAAATATTCTACCTTTCTGTTCTAAAATCCAATCAAATCAATCACTGGATCACAGCTATTGAACAGACACAGCTCACAAGGACTTACCTGTTAATTCTAGAGATACTGGAACCTCCCAGCCTTCTGTAAAAAAAGTCATACATATAAAGCACCCACAAATTAACTTACGTAACATCTGGAACATTTAAAAGAAACTACCCACACTTTGGGAATTATTTTTGTGAAGTTACTGCTATTAATAAATAACTGAAATTTGTATAAGAAGCAAGGGCTTCAGGATTTATTTAATGTGTCAAGACTTTAAGTCACTTTGAATGCTCAATGGTATAATTTCCACTAGCTGTCACATTCAAATTCAGCTTGGAAACCTATGCTCTTGCCCGCTTCCACCTTAAACTAGGTATTACCCAATGAATGAAATTTCATCATACCCTTCTTCTCAAACAGGGAGAAAAACTGAAAACAACTGAGTAAAATCCCTGAACAAAACAATAAAACAACCACAACTCCAAGAGTTCACCTAAACAATGTTCACAAACAGTTTTAAACATGGTTTTTGAGAGTAGACACTACAGCATGGTAGCTGGGCACAGGTCAACACTGAGGGAAAGTAATACTGAAATAAAGTCAGCATTTTTCAAATTACACAGGGAAGCCCAAATTTATTTTTTACAAATTTTGCAGACAGACTAAAGAAATAACAGCTTGGCAGAATCACAGCTGGATGTCTTCTTTGAAACATAGTGAACAAAGCTCCAAAGTTTGGCAGCATTATTCAGAAATACACTGAGAGCATTAAAATATAGTTGCTAGCAAAGAATTTGAGTGCTACTGAAAAAAAATGCTGTTGAAGCTTTTCCCTCTGTACTCACCAGGACAGACATAAGAATGCCAACTTTCAAAGGGAGTAACAAATTATATTGCATGAATAAAGGGTGCTGATTGCTTTGCAAGCCAATACTAATTGGTTAAGACATTGCCTTGGAAAATGCACTCTACCTAATCAGCCTGTGCTTGTAAAACACAGAAGATAATGCAAGTTTTGTGAAGGTTTGTAGCTCAGGTTGAGGTTTAGGGTGTAGGTTTGCTCACTGAGCTGTAGGTTTGATATCCAGACGTTTCATTACCTGGCTAGGTAACATCATCAGTGGCGACCTCCAAGTGAAGCGAAGCTGTTGTCTCCTGCTTTCTATTTATATGTTAAACATATAAATAGAAAGCAGGAAACAGCAGCTTCGCTTCACTTGGAGGTCGCCACTGATGATGTTACCTAGCCAGGTACTGAAACGTCTGGATATCAAACCTACAGCTCAGTGAGCAAACTTACACCCTACAGAAGATAATGTCAAAAGTTTGACATGACTCCACAATTCATCAGCATGTGCTGAACAAGCCTGAGATGTTAGGATTGAAGATTATCAGTCAATCTTGTAGTCTGGCTCAATTACTTGCAGGCACGTATATTCCTATGTAGGGTCCTGTGCTCTGCATGTCTACCAATTACACCTTTTCTTTTGAATGAAACGAAAGCTTACATGACAATGGTTCCCAGGTATGTTCTCCATGGCAACATGTTGACTAATCAGTGTGAATTTGTCAATGAATCAGCACTCTTTTTGTCATGGTACATGACCCCTTTGAAATTTGGTATTCTTGCATCTGTCCTGCTAATGGAAAAGTGTTTCCTTTGATGAAGTGTTTCCTTCATCAGCAAAATTCACATACTTGTATCTTAGTCAATACTCCTGCAACAAGACATGCATCCAAAACAACATATCTTTTAAGAATTGGACTGTGAAGGATGTATGGTAAATATACTTGAAAATAGTTAATCTAGTCTGTAAATTAATACTAATATTTTCAAAAGTGAAATACAACAGAATATAAAAGGAACTCTGACACTCATTTTACATAATAGAACTAAAGAGTTCAATGATGAAATGGCTGTAGGAAGCTCCTTAAAACAAATGTTACACCACCAGATATTGATTTTAAAGTAAGTATCTGCCCAAAGTTATAGCAGTATGAGTTTCTTTTAAGTAAACGTGTTTCTAACTATAATCCTAGTTAAAGACTTTTTTTAGTTGTTGTAATTCTTTTATTTTTAGTAATATATCACTTCAATGAAAATTATCAACTGTTTTTTTTTCTGGTACCACTGTATATTGAAGACCTAATACTTTTGTAAAGCCATGCATGATTTCCATCATAATTACTACAGTTAATTCCCAACACTTAGCTGTGAACTCCTGTTAAATGCCCTAATGTTTTGCAAAATTTCTAAATGATTTCAATCTCCTTCATTTATACAGGATTCAATTGGCACCAAATGTCATCAAGATAAGTTTGCTGGAGACAAGTTTTCAGTTTCATCACTGGATTTATTTGCGAGTTCAGCTGAGTGAAAGCCTATGTCAGAACATTCTCCGCTCATAGTGTCCTGATTTGAATTTCTGATCTTTACAGTATTGACTATAGATGAAATAGGAACAACATAATATTGATCACATTAAAGTGAATAAATTTTAATCAAAAGTCATAAATTGTCTGAATTTACAAAGATTTCCATCAGACTGAGCTTAGTTTTGGTGTACCATAAGGGAAACTTTACATGCCAATCCTTACAAATACCAAAATCCATTGTTCTGCTTACACTTTAACCAGCAAGTAACATTCCACACGATTGAAGTTTCCTCAAGACTCATATACTTGAAATACACATCTGTTCAATAAGTGGCTTTGTATTGCAGCATATTGCGCAACACTGCGATTTCGTAGATGCAAAGAAAATTTATAGACAATCAGTTCTAGATTTAACAGGAGTACACTGTGTCAAGGTATTAGCTATGAATAAAATTGAAGTGCATCAGATGAATCATTGATGCATCATACTCTATCAGGCATTTCATCAAATGTTATACACAGGAACATCTATTACAACAGTTACGTCTATTTGTAAAATGAAACACTTCAATCAGAACAAATAATTACCTGGGAGTGTATGGCTCTGATGGAGGAGGGGGGATGAAAAGATCCTGAAGTGCAGAACTATCTCGTTTTGTAGGTGTACAGAGAGTACCGGTTGGCGTGGCAACACTACCAGTTGGACTTTTTGGGATAATTGGCTTCGGAAAATAAAGACATAAAAGCATGGTAAGCAGGTAAGATCACATTTCTGATTTCAACAGAGTTTAATATTAACTGATGTCAAATCATAAAAGACAATTACTTTATTATAAAAACATAAAAACATGTGGAACTGCTTTTTTATCATCACAGAAATGATAACTATGATACAGTATGACCAGGTGCCACTAACATCTGATTCAAACATTAATCTAAATTAGGACATAATATCAATTTTACAAAACTATATCAATATGGAGCAATAAACGATGTACCATCTTGCAATTATCGCTATTCATGAGTTGATCTAACAAGTCAATTTGAGGAGATGTTGGTTTCAACAAGCCCATCCTCTACCACACTAACTTTCCTCCTCCTCTCTCTAACTCAAAGGTCTCTGGTTTCAGATGTTGTCCAGCTCTTTCCTAATATGTTAACAAGGGCTAATCATCATCTCACTCTGCACTTGCTATGGCACATTAATTGTCAACCATTTCCTGTAAGTAGGTACAAAACTAAACTGGGTAAATTCAGAAGAGAAGCGATTCCTATCAATTAAGTTCTAGTCAGGATGCCACCTTTTGTAAGCACTGAACAACGAAAGGCAGAATCTGTATAGTGCTTCTAACTTACGAGATTTGTCTCTGATATCTGAAGTACATTTTTGCAGTCAGAAACACAGCAAACTCTGATACACCATGGGCATCTTCTTATAGCCAGTTAATAGACTGAAGAGACAGTCAACTGTCAATAATATATGTAGGCATGTCGTAAGACGACCAAGGGTGAGTACTCATCATAATAACTTTTCTGATGTGAGAAGGCAAAGTGTTGTGAGCAGTGCTTATGTAGTGGTAATGCCTCTGGACTAATAATCCAAAGACTCAGGTTAATACCCTGAGCACGTGGGTTCAAATTCCATCGCAACAACTCTGAATGTAAATTCAACTAATAAATCTGGAATTTAAGAAAAATCTAGTAATGATGGTCACAATAGTGTTGACCTTTCTGGAAGGAAAACTGCCTTCTTTACTTGATCTGGCCAACAGGCAACTCCAAGACCACAGCATTGTGGTTGACTCTGGACTGTCCTCTGATAAGACTCGGCAAACTACACTTAATGCAACTAAAAGTATTGAAATTGAACAGACCACCTGCTATCAACCTAGGCACTGATAAAATGTTCTTTTCTGGCTTTTGAGACTTGTGCCACAATCGGGAGACATGTCCCAATAGATTAGGAATGAAACATAGTCATGCTTTACTGAATCTTAACTTAGAGGCAAGGTCTCGGATACCACCATTCCTGGATAATGCCCTCTCCCACTTGAAGGACAGACACACCAGAAGAGCAACATTGTGGTTTACGGCTAGGACTGAGTTTCCCTGGGAGTCTTCAACTTTGATTCCAGACCCTATGAGTAATGTTCAACTGAGGAGAACTTACTTCCACCCATTCCCCTACATTCCTTGGCTGATCAATTAGTACTCCTTATTGTTGAACACCATTCTGGAAGAAGCACTGAGAGGGGCAAAGGTACTGCATATACACTGGATGGAGGATTTCAATGACCATCACAAACAGTGGCTCAGTAGCACCACTGCAGTCAAGCTGGTCACAGGACACAGCTTGAGATTGAGTCGGAGGTAGGTAGTGAAGGAACTAACGAGAAGGAAAAGCCTACATGACCGCATCCTCACCAACTTATCTCTCGCAGGTACATTTGTGTATGGCAGTGTTGGGACATTTCAAACAGATCTAGCAGCTCGAAACTGAGCATTCATAAGGTGCTTTGGGCCATCAGAAGCAGAATTTAAAGATTTAATTACAGTCTTTAAACTTGTGGCCTGGCATCTCCCACACCCCAACCCACCCCAGCACCCTCCACCACTCTACCATGACCATTAAGCCAGGGGATCATTCCTGGTTCACTGAACAGTGCAGAAGGGTAAGCCAGAGCAGCACCCCGCATCTACAAATGAGGTGTCAAACTGGTGAAACCACAATGTCAGACTACTTTCTTGGCTATTCCTTCACTGTTGCTGGGTCAAAAGCTTGGAACTCCCTTTCTAACAGTACTGTGGGTCTTCCTACACCACATCGATCGCAGTCATTCAAGAGGTTGCTCAATTACACCTCCTTGAGAGCAATTAGGGATGGGCAATCAGTCCTGGCCTAGCCATCCCATGAATAAATTTAAAAAAAACAGAGGGAATAGAAATGAATAAGGTGGCCTAATTGACCAATGTCAACCGCCTGCATGATCACTGCTCTGAAAGGCATTGTTTCACAGGTTTGCTTCTCATGAAGTTCATCCCTGCTGACAATAAGTGAGCCTAGAAGCAAGAGCTCTTCCAGGCAGGCTGAGCTACTCTGTACAAATATGAAAACCATGTTTACAATTCAACAAATGAATGCATTCAATTGGCTGTAAAGAACTTTGGAACCGTGGGCGGCACAGGGGCACAGTGGTTAGCACTGTTGCCTCACAGCGCCGGAGACCCGGGTTCAATTCCTGCCTCAGGCGACTGTGTGGAGTTTGCACGTTCTCTCCGTGTCTGCGTGGGTTTCCTCCGGGTGCTCCGGTTTCCTCCCACAATCCAAAAAATGTGCAGGTTAGGCAAATTGGCCATGCTAAATTGCTCGTAGTGTTAGGTGAAGGGGTAAATGTAGGGGGATGGGTCTGGGTGGGTTGCGGGTCGGTGTGGACTTGTTGGGCCGAAGGGCCTGTTTCCACACTGTAAGTAATCTAATGCTGTGTATTTGAAAGCAATACATAATCCAAGATCCTTCTTCCAAATGCAAACTGTTTTAATTATATAAAAATTGCTTCAATTGAAGTGAGAGTGACAAAGGTCTGAAATAGTTGGAGTGCTGGCAATCTGATGTATCATCATAGAATCATCACAGTATGGAAACAGGCCCTTCAGCCCAAGTGCACACTGACCCTCTGAAGAGTAACCCACCCAGACCCATTCCCTGAACTTATTATTCTACATTTACCCCTGATTAATGCACCTAACCTACACATCCCTGAGAACTATGGACAATTTACCATGACAAATTTACCTAACCAGCACATTGTTAGACTGTGGAAGGAAACTCATGCAGACACGAGGAGAATGTGCAAACTCCACACAGTCGCCCAAGGCTGGAATCGAACCAGGATGTCTGGCACTGTGAGGTAACAGTGCTAACCACTGAGCCACCATGCTACCCCAAAACAGCTAATGCTGCAAATTCTCTGCAGATAGAGGAAGAAAATAGTTAATGCTTTAAGTGGAAAAGTCTTTCACCAGAACTGGAAAATGTTATAGGTGCCAACGGTTTGAGCAAGAACAGAGGCATGGAAAAATGATTGTGTGCTGAAACAATTATCTGGGAGTAGTCAGAATATAGCACAGTCTCAAATAGTTTTGTTTAATTATAAGCTAATGGAAGACAATGTCTTTCACCTTTTTTATTTCCTGAGTAACTCAGTCACTTAGGTGATTAGTTAAAGAAAATTACTTGAGGTAGACCATACAACATATATATTGATGATGTGATCTCTTTTACAATAGCTGACTTAATAGGGGCAGATTTAATAATTGGCACAGAACCTCCATCCAGCTATCAAAAGACTATCAAAATGTTTTTACCATATTGAACTTTTATTGTGAATTTGATCAGAAATCCTTATCAGGGATAGGAACTATCAATTTTTTTCAAGTCAATTAACACTATAGGGAAAGAAGTTGATTTTCCCAAGCCTTGAGGAATTGACAATTTTATGAAATAGCAATATCATTTCCACCACATGACCCATATTTGAGTATCAATCTTTCCATTTTTCATAACAACCACCCCTACAGGGTCTTTGAGTGAGCTTTCCAATTGTACATTCAATATGGAACAATTTCTGTGCAATGACCCATGTCTATTAGGATGGAAAATAAGTTGAGAGTGCCAAATCTCATTACACATATGATAAATGGAGCTGATAGAAAAAGGATTTTTATGATTTGACTTGGGACTGAATTTGAACTTGAGCTCCTGTAAGCTTAAAGCTCTACACTAACTATACTGTGCCACCTAATCCCAAAGCTATGTTAATAACAACATAAAGATTGAAATGAGTCAACTCTGGTTTGGAGAATTCAAACCACTTCTACTCTTTTTCAATCAATCAAGATGAGCAACATTTTGATTAAATCCCCCAGTTATTCCATTTTCTTGCACTGATTAAGAATTCTGAGTGAAATTCAGCGTTCAGAGCACACTTCCAGAGTTGCTAGATGGCAACATTCAATGATGCCCTGCAAGATTTTTAATCAGTTCACTCAGGACAATTCACAGGTCAAAGAAAAACATTACATACAAGGACTGAAGTCAGTGAATTGTGAGACAGAGAGAAATATACCCTCCATGTTAGAAGAGATTATTTTCAGCTATATTGCAGGGAAAGCAACCAAACTCCGCAGTTTGTGTAGTTGGGCTCCCAGTGAGATGTCAAGAGCAGTTGATGAGCCCTGCATAGCTGGTGCTCAGGAAAACTCCCTGAAAAAATGCGCAGTTGAGCAGTATTGCTGAAGAGGCAACTGAAGTACAGATTCAATGCAGGAATCCGGTTAAATAGGTATTGGTGAAAATCTGGAATGGCACCATTGAATAAGTACTGGATGGTAGCGTTTGGAGCTGAGGGGACACAGAACCAGGAAAGGAGACTGACTGACCAGAACAGGTGCCATCATTGAGTTAAGTACATGACAGATGCCTCTTTGAGTGTGAGTTTTAAGGCCAGGTCAGCAAAAGTGAAAAATTGTGATTCCCACGTAGAGTTTAATGGGATTTGATGAACCACCATGTCATTAATGTCAAGGGAGAGTTTGTGACAAAGCCATGGGATCTGTCTTTAACACATTTGCTTTTTTGATTTGTGATCTGCAGTGTTCAAACACAGTACATCCATATTGACCACATGTTAATCCTGAATATTAGAAATAAGTTATTCATCTCCTGTCAATTGTATTACTGTTTTATCATTATGCAATAAAGTTTATTGCTGTTTGTTCAAAATAGAAGAATCTTAAGACTTTATTTCTTGGTAAATCCTCTGGATCTCACTTTTTGCTGACTTAAAAGTTAAAGCTATTGTACCCTAACCAAACAAAAACACAATTAGGTGATCTTGTCTCGGATCATAACAATAAATTTGGTGGTCTGGTCTGGGATTATAATAACATATATTAGTCACTAGTGCATTTATAGCAATAAATATCACCAAATATTGGATAAAAGCAAATTACTGTGGATGCTGGAATCTGAAACCTTTGACAAAGGGTCAGTTAGACTCGAAACGTCAGCTCTCTTCTCTCCTTACAGATGCTGCCAGACCTGCTGAGATTTTCCAGCACTTTCTCTTTTGGTATCATCAAATATTGGTTTGATATTGATCTTTGATGTCTGGTATTACACATGAGATATGATGGGAATGTATAATTCATAATTACTCATATTTTAGTAACAATCTCTCATGTAGCTTGGCTCAGAAGCAGTGGAAAAACACCTCCATGCCAAGATAGAGGGCCAATCACTTGGCACTGCGGAACACAGTAAAATGTAATATTGGCAATGACCCAGGAGATGGTGAACTGTGAAAAGAACTTTCCAAGTGAATAGGGTGAGGAAAGGAATGTAAATAAAATGAAGAAGCCACTAAATTTAATGTTACTATCAGTGCTATGCAGCAGGACTCAAAGCCACAATCTTGCAAATAGTACGCTGACAGTGCTTTCTTTATGGATATCAAAAGTACTATATTGTATGTATATTTTATTTACTAAAAATTAAGTTTACCAAAGAGATAATAACGATATTCTAACTGAACAAATTTGTCATATGAGACCAAGAGTTGCTAACCTTTCCTTCTGTGTGAGAGTGAGTATACAGAGATCAGGGACATTGTCCAACATTACAACTTTACGTTTCCTTTTTCCTATTATTTCACATCTAAAACCTCTTCATTATTCAACTGCACATAAAAATACATGGGAGATATTCAGTGTGGAATACTTCAACATCTACTATAGATGTTTGGATAACGGTCACCTATCCAGGACATGGTGATCTTCTCCAGAGTTGGAATCTGTGAGACTGTGGTTATTGTTCAAGAACTTCTACTATTATAAGAGAATTTGGCAAAGGATGAATCTTGACAGAGATTGGGGCAGATTATTCTGCATGGATCCACAGAACCGTCGATAGGTGCAGCACACCTCAGGCCCATTGCATGGATCCACAATAAGACAACCAATGGAATCTTTCTTCCCCTAGGCTCTGGCACCAAGGCCGAGTTTTACCATGAATGAAAACTCCTGAAAACAAGTTTGGGGCTCTAAGGTCTGTTGTTAAATGTATCTCTGGTACAGAATAGTGTTTTTGTAATGTGGAAGTCTGCAAGAGCAATCCTGCCTTTAAACGCTAATGCCGTTCATATGCATTGCAGAGACTCAGGTACATAGTGAGTTAATTGTAAATAATTGTGCATTAATAACTCAGGTTGTTACTGTCCTGAAAGTTAGCAATCTATTTCATCTGCATCTTTAATAAAATATGTTTTTAAAACAAATCTGTGCAATATTACTGTTTTCTTGCAGCATAGTTGTTAATGATGCAAATCTATAATATAATTCTAAAATTGAATTTCAGGTCAGAATTATCAATCTACTTTATGAAAAATAGTAGCCAGTAGTAGATTTCATCCCCACCAGCCAAGAGATTTCTCAATGTTGTCCAAGACCTCAGGCAGTGTCTAATTCAAATAGCTTTTCTGCAATAGCCTCACAGAGCAGAAGAGGCGCAGCAAAATGGCTGCCCTGAAGTTATTTAACCAAGAGCATTTCTTTGGGATATATACATATGTTATATATTTAGTGTAACTGAATGAAGAAAGGTGGACCACTGAGTACAATTTATAGCATTTACCCTCTGCAACTAACTTTCCTCAGACTCAAAACTACATTCATATTTAAATACTTTAAACAAGTTCTTCCCAGCACAATCAAAATGCAGAGGCATAATTTTGAACTGAGTTTGTTTTGTTTGAAATTCTGTGCTCCATGTGATGCACGCTTAATCACTGCTACAGCCTGCACACAAAGATAAAGTAGTGGTGGTGGTCACATGACCACAGCAAGGCCGCCAACACATTAAAGTTACATTTACATTTCTCCCAACATTACCATTTTATAACAAAAGGCATGCACCATTATTCACTGTTACAAGTTACCCAATGCACAATCAGAAAGAAAACTTTCGTTCATGATCAGAATAGTGTATTAACTCTAGTCAGTTCCATGGTCATTAGTCTCTGTGCATGCAATGAATGCATAGTCTTTAAATCATGCATATCTCCTATTATACATGCATGCATTCCTATTGGCTGTTTGTCTGGTATCTGCTCGTTTCCAGGTGTTTCTTCTTCAGGGAGTGTTGTACCTTAGCAAAGTGGTGTTGCCATGGTAACTGTTGTTAACCCATATCTGTTGCTGGGGAATGGTGGACCTCTGGGACTGTTGTCAGGCTGTTCTGTGTGCTGATGCTGAAATCATCCTCTGGACTAGCCGTTTGAGGTGCAGACACAGCTCCTTTAGTTGCAACTGGATACATTATATACATTTGCAATGAAATATCTGGTCATTCATGGTCATTACAAAGAATTGAGGTGACAACTGCTCAACATTTGTCCCAACTTGCCATGTGAGCAGACATTTGTTGAGAGCGTCAAGCATTTGCACTTTGAATGGCTGACCAATGCTCAGCTCTGGCAATGACTTGATGGTTTTATCAAAATGAAATATGGTTGTCATTTTGTGTTGTTTTTCTCACTCATGTCTGTTTCGGTCATTTCCTTGCTATTAAAAGAATTGTTTGGATGGGGCATGACATTGGTCTTTGGATTGGATTACTTTCCATACCTTCTCAAGGTGTGCTTCTCCACTCAAACATTGCCTTGTTCAAATCTTGCTGATTTCTGTTATATTACTTTACAATGTCTTTGGTAATTTAACTGCCTTTTGATTTGACCAGAGATTGTGTGCACGTGATGTAAGGTTGGATTTCCCAATCGTTTATGAAGTGAATGAACTTTTCATTCATCCATTTGGTTTATGAGTTTTGTTTTGTTTTTGCCACTGTTTACCTACTATTTACTTATCTATGCTATTTACCTATGAGATCTGCCTGTATTTCCTGCAAGACAAAGCTTTTCACTGTGCCTCGGCACACGTGACAATAAATTCAATTCAAAAGTGGGTCTTTAGTTTGCTTAGGTCAGTGCTTGTCAAACACTGCATTGACCAATGTGGTCCTTCATCTCCTTGCTCATGTTTGGTCAGCAGAGCACTTCTCTTGCCTTCCTTAGATTAGACTCAATTCCTTGATAGCTGGCAAAAGTGCTAAGGTACAATGATTCTATTTCCTTTATACTAAACACCATCTTCAGCTATCACTTCATGTTGAATACTCTAAAGGCAACAGACGTGCCCTTTGTCCTTTCACACCACCCTTTCATCACTATGCCTTGCAGCATTTGCAGAGTTCCATCTTGTTGCGTCTTTTATTGGTCTGAGCAATATCAAATGCTGTTGCCATGATGACGTTTTGGAACATTTTAATTTAATGTCTTTGCTGGGTTTGATAACTTCCAGGTAACTGCCTCTTCTTGCTCACACTACTTTAACATTTGCAATTTTCATCTTAGGAGTGCTGCTTTCAACAGCATGTCAGGAAAGTATATCTGTTTCTCTTGCTTGCTTGCCACAGCCAGACGATACTCTGCAACTGAAGGAACAACCTTTGCAGATGCTGTGGAAGATAAATTGAAGTGACTTGTGATCAAGTTCCACTGTCACTTTGTCTCTCCCAAACAGGTAGTGTAGTCATCACTCTCATAGTCACAAACTAATTATCACCTTTAGGTCTGCAATACTATAAACTGATTTGCTGGAATTATTATCTGATATCTCTTCAGCAACATGTTACTGGCTTGCCTTGCTCTTTCCCAGTTAGGTTGTGATCTGTAAACTGGTCCAGTTTCTTGGCGTTATAACTCTGGTTTTCCCACTTTTGGATGGTGCTTCCCTCTCTTTGACATCATGTCTGCTTGTCTTAATTTTTCTGCAAATATTTATTCCTTTCCCCAGTCTGTTTTTCTTATTCTCAGCCTGGAATATCTCTTAGCAGAACACAATGCCTCATGTGTTCTCCCATTAATACTCCCGAGTTGATGATGACAACCTCAGAGTTTCTGTACACGTTGGCAGCTTTTGATCCTCTCTCAGCAAATACACTCTCATGGCAGGATCTCTTAAGCTTAAAACCATCCTATTATGATGAGATCAACTTTCAGCTTTTCTTACTCAGAGGATTCACCTTGTGCTGTGGTGTTGTGTTCTATGTTCTATGATACATCAGTGTGGTCATATACTGAGTAATAGTCTCCCTGTCTCCATGAGGTCTGATGCTGAATATATCAACAAACACACCATTAATATGGCCTTTCAGATGTGCATTGTCAAAGTTTTCAAAATCTTTGCAGTCTGGCTTTTCTGCTCCTCAGTGAGACCTAGGGTTTCAATACAACATGGAACACTCTTTCCTCAGCAATGATAGCAGGGTTCCAAACCTCTTACGCTCAGATTTTCTAAATTATTATGTTGCCATTACACCAATAACACAAAAAGAAATCCAATTCTGTCTCACGTCTTCTCTCATTTCAACAGCAGCAGGGAGTGGAAATTGCAGACATTTTAACTTACTTGGTGATTCCAAGTTGCAAACTGTGGTTTTTCAGGAGTTGGTTCTCTTACAGCTCTGAAAATTCGTACATGCTCCCTGCTCCATTCTAATATCACGTTCCAAATGACCTGTGTTTAATGGCTGCCACAGACAGCACACAAAGCCACTTACAGCAGAGATACGGTCACATGTTTGTAGGAAGGCACAGTAAATTAAGGATAGAATTGCAATTTTCCAAGCACAGGTTTTTGTTTTTCAGAAACCGCTTCGAGAAGAAATGAAAGGATTAACAAATAATTGAATCAGGAGAAATCAACTTGCACTGTCAGCAAACATAATGAAGAACCATAAAGAGTTTGGTTTAGTCAGTATACAGGAGAAATGCCTTTTTTAAAGGTAACTTGTTGCTATTTTCATTTCATTACCCAGCTATAACAAAGACATGCTCCTGTTGCGTTACTTTCTACAAAATAAAGCAGTTTGAGTATATTGACACAATTTCTAAACCAATAGTCATCTAGTTAAATTAAGCCCTTGAGCCCATTCCTGAGGAAGGAATGAAGAACTGCCAGCCTAATCAATCCAATGTTCTAACCATGGATTTGTGTATGGATCGGTTTTCATTGCCACATTTATTTTTCTGTAATCTATACAGTATCTAATTGAGGCACTCATTTTGGGAACTAATACCCACCGGTGAACCCCAATTGCTTTGGCTAGGTTCAGTCAGGTCATTTTCTAGCATCTGTTGAATCTCCATTTCCAGTGAGCTTGTTTTACCAAGCTTATCTGATACAGATGTTGTTTTCTTAGCAGTGACTAAGAGGTGATAATGTGTGTCGCTGGATAAAGCACAGTGGGTCAGATAGCATCTGAGGAACAAGAGAGTTGATGTTTCAGTCAGGACCGTTCATCAGGGTGGGGGTAAGGTAGGTGGGATGGCGATAGGTGGATGCAGGTAGGAGGTGAGTTGGATTGGTCAATGGGAAGGATGGAGGGGATAGGTGGGAAGCAAGATGGACAGGTAGGGTCAGGTTAAAGGGATGGGGCAGAGAGGGAGGGCTGGAACTGGGATGAGGTTGTGCGGGGAGAGATTTAGAAGCTGGTGAATTCTATGTTAAGGCCATATGTTTGTAATCTCCTGAAGCAGAATATTTAGTGTTCTTCCTTCAGTTTGTGTGTGGCTTTATTTTGATGATGGGGGAGGCCTGGGATGGTCATGTCATTGGGGGAGTGGGAGAGGGAGTTGAACTAGCTGGCAACTGGAAGGGGGAGGGGGTAACTTGGAGCATACAGACGATAGACATTCCCTGAACCGGTCCCTGAGATTGCACTTGGTCTCTTTGATGTAGAAGAGACCACATGGAGAGCAAAGGATGCAGTAAATGAGGTCAGGGGAAATGCAGGTGAATCTCTGTCGGACTTGGAATGAATTTTTTGGGGCCTTGGATGCAGGGGAGGGGAAAGGTGTGGCAGTAGGTGTTGCACCTCCTGTTGCCACAGGGTAAGGTGCCAGGTGTGGAAGGGAAGTTGGTGGGGATTGTGGATGTAATGTGGGAGTCGTGGAGAGAATGGTCCCTGCAGAGAGTGGATAGGACTGGGGAAGGAAATATCTTTTCGGTGGTGGTGTCAGACTGTAGGTGGCATTAATGATGTTGGATTTGGCGATTGGTAGGGTGGAATGTGAGGACCGGGGACCCTGTTTTTTATGTGGTTGGGGTGGGGGTGGGGAAGGTGAGATATAGAGATATGAGAGATGCGGTTGAGGGGCATCATTGACCATGAGGGAGGGGAAATGTCCTTGAAATAGGAGGACATCTGGAATGTTCACTGTCACAGAAGGATGTGGGGTCCAAGTCATTGAGCATATTTAAGATGGAGATAGATGGGTTCCTTAATGTAAAGGGGATGAAGGGTTACAGGGAGAATGAGGTTGAGAAACGTGTCAGCCATGATTGAATGGCAGAGCAGAGTCGATAGGCTGAATGGCCTAATTTCTGCTCCTATGTCTTATGGTCCCAGAGTGGAATCATTCAGCCTGGGTGCAAATATGGCAGAGGGGGAGGAATTGAAGTTCAGGATCACATTTTCATGGGGTTTCAGGTTCGGTGGGAGGAGGTGTAGTCAAGGTAGCTGTGTGAGTCGATGGGTTTGTGGTAGATGTCAATGTGGAGTCGGTTGCCAAAGATGGAAACAGAGAGCCCCAGGAAGGGGAGGGAGGTGTTGGAAATGGAACAGGTGAATTGGAGTCTGGGTGCAAGGTGTGGGTGAAGTTGATGAACTGTTCAAATTCCTTGTGGGAGCACGAGGCAGCATTGATACACTCCTCAATCCAGTGGAGGAAAAGGTGGGGCATGGTGACGGTGTAACTGCGGAAGATGGACAGTTCCACATTCCCTATGAAGAGGCAGGTATAACTGGGACCCATGTGGAAACCCATAACAACCTGCTTTTTTGTAGGAAGTGGAGGATTCAAAAGAAAAGGTACACAGGGTGAGAACCAGTTCTGTCAAGCGAATGAGCGTGTCAGTGGAGGGGGACTGGTTCGGTTGGCGGGAAAGGAAGAAGCAGAGGGATTTTAGACCTTCCTCATGGGGAATACATGTGTATAGGCACTGGATGTCTATGGTGAAGATGAGGTGTTGGGGGCCGGGGAATTGAAAGTTATGGAGAATGTGGGGGGCATGGGTGGTGTCCCAAACAAAGGTGTGAAATTATTGGACTAAAGGGGACAGAGTGGAGTCGAGATAAGAGGAGATGAGTTCAGTGGGGCAGGAGCAGGCAGAGACAATGTGTTGACTGGGGCAGTCAGGTTTGTGGGTTTGGATAGGAGGTAGAACTGGGTAGGGCGGAGTTGGAGAACTGTAATTTGGAGGCTGTGGATGGGCGATCTCCTGAGACGGTGAGGTTGTCAATGGTCTTAGAGATGATGGTTTGGTGATGGGAAGTGGGTCTGCCTAGCACCATCCCCCTCCCTCTATTTATTTCTCAGCCCCCTTCCCCCTCCCCTCTCCTGATGAAGGGTCCATCCTGAGACGTCAACTTTCCAGCTCCTCTGATGCTGCTTGACCTGCAGTTCTTTTCCTAGCTTCACATTTTATTGACTTTGACTTTCCAGCATTTGCAGTCCTCACTATCTCCAAGCAATGATTAAACCTCTAGCTAACTGTAACGATCAGCCTCACACTCATTATTATTGTAGTGATTTGTTGCTAAATGAATAACTGTTTGGCCGTCTTTTCTCTTTGATATTTCTTTCAAAGAAATATTTCAAAACACTGAAATATTTGCCACTCACTGGTGTCCTAGTCAATATTCCAGCCCAACCAACATTGCACATGTACTGATTAGAACCAAGTGGACCTCATTTACTATGAGACCCTTGAATGGGGTTGTTAACCTGGGCCAATCAGGAAGCTGTGGCTGACCAATGTAACTTGGGGCTTGCACAAGGAAATAAAGGGTGACTTGGTGACAGGATATTAGCCTCTGTGCATTTGTTAAAAAAAATATAACCTGGGGCTATGTAAGCATTGCCCATATTAGGCCTTGCTTTTTACTCGTTCCCTGGCCACATAGGTGGTGGAAATATTGAATAAAATTGTTTGCACAATGGTATTTTCACTGAGTCCCCGCACCTATGCACAAACAACACAGGTGCTGTGGGGCAAACTAAGCACCACTGCTGTATAGCTGTAGCGTGGGGACCATTAAAGAAAGTTAAATAAAGAAGGAATTTAGAACCGCCAGTTCAGGGAACTGACTCCGAGCTGGCAGGCCACAGCCAGTGTACAAAGGGTGACTTGGTGATGGGATACTGGCCTCTGTGCAGTTATTTCACCAAACAACAAAAAGGATTATCTGGGCACTACCACAACGCAGTGAGCAGGGGATCAATGTGCATTAAGCAAATGCCATGCTTCCTGCATTGCAGCAGGAACTATACTTGAGAAGTCCTTGATTGGCAGTAAATCTCTTTGAGCCATCTGCAGTTATGAAATGGCCTATTTAAAAGCAAGCCTTCTTCTTGTTTTAAAATAGAAGTTAATTGCAACAGAAATACTGCAGTCAAGTATGATTCCTGTCGAGTTTCTGGTGAAAAGTTGTAGGAATCAGTTCAGCACCTGCCTGTGATCTCAGGTGAACATTACCATTTTAGCTACTGGGCTTCATTACCAAGCTGCCAGGCTGCTTGCCAGCCTGTGGAAACACCCAAGAAGTAGTGCTCACCTCAGAACTATTGTCAACTCGAAGCTATGTAGTACCATGTGAGAAGCATATTCTTGGATTTCTGAACCCTTGCTCTCCCCAGAGAGAAAAAGAAAGCATCTATGAATACTTAGGAAGATAGGATTGATCAATGATCTCATCGTGAAGGCTCTCCTAGGTACTGGTGAACATATGAGGAGTTAATCTTACATTCAGTTTGAGGGAGGTTTAGGTTTTCTTTGAAGCTTTAAATAAGGGCAATAATAAATTGTGTAGGCAAAGCTGGCTAAAGTGAAATGACAAACTAGGATAAAGGCTAGGAAGAATAGAGATGGAATTGCAGAGATTTGGGGAATAATCCAGAATATACAGAACATTCAAACAAATGACAAAATAATCACAAGTGAAGGACCACCATCAGGGTTTAGCTGGGAAAGTTAAGATCATTATCAAATTTAAAGAAAAAGTACACAATTACACAAATACAGGTGCCACATCAGAAAATTGGACAGAATATAAAAGAGCAAAGGATGATGAAAGTGCAAGCCTGCACTTGGAGGGAATCAAATTATTCGGTAATAGGCAACTAATCTGGAATTGGGGTGACTGCTGACAGGAAATCATGTGCTGAATCTTCGAACAACATGTGCAACCAGAGCAGCCATTTCAATTGCCAGATTCCATTGCACAATGCCGGTTAAAACCCCCGATATTAGCTTTGCTCTTCAAGTAAATTTGCATTCTTTGTATGGAAGAAAGAAAGATCTCAAATTCCAATTCAGAAAGTGTTTACTCACCAGAGACTGAGAACTAAGTAAGTCTGTACTTGGCTGACATATAACTTACCTGAACAGCTTTTTCCTGGAGGTTATCATGACATCTGATCCTGGCTAATGACCAAATCAGATGACCCTATGCTAAAGGGTGAGGCTGCAAGTGAGGCAGATAAAGGGACTCAGAGGGAAGGAGCAGCCTTTGCAATTGTCCAACAGGCATGAGGTGCTTTTGACTTTTTTGGATAAGAGGAAGGAGGACAGTAGTGGTAGTGAGGGAAGAGTAGAGTGAAGAGGATAGGCACTGTTGTCTGCAGTAACCAGCCTGAGTCTAGAAGTGTTGGCTGTCAGGTGCCAGGGTTTGGGACACCTACTCTGGGCTGGCGAAGAATTCACAGGGGAAACCAGGAGGATCCAGCAGTTACGATTCACTTTGTGCTACTAACGACACAGGTAAAACTAAGAAAGAGCACATGTGAGACGCTAGGTACTAAAGTTAAAAACAGAACCTCAAATGTAATCATCGCTGGATTATTACCTGAGCCGCATACAAATTTTCTATGGACAAACAGAATTAGAAAAATAAATGTGTGGCTCAAAAACCGATGTGGGAGAAGTGGGTTCCATTCCGAGGGACACCACTGCCAGTACAGGTACTAGCGAAAGGGGGGTTGTACCATTGGAATAGTCTACACCTGAACCATGTTGTGACTGGCAACCTAGCAAGCCATATAATAGGGAGAGATATTTAAACCAAAAGAAAGTGGGGTGGTGAGGGATCAAGATGAGGGATGTAGCAAGTCAAGGGGTAGAGATGATTGCAAGACAGCAATGCAGTTATATGAGAAACGAAGGGCAGAGGAAAGAGAAGAGAGAACAAACCTGAGAATACACCAACAGTGAAGACTAAACTCTTCAAAGGCTCTGGAACACAATGTGTACTCATACAAATTGATGACATACATAAATGTGATTTGATGGCCATTATAGAGACATGGCTGCAGGATATTAATGACTAGGTCCTGAATATTGACGGGTATGTGACAGTCATGAAGGATGGGAAAGCAGATAAAGGTGGAAGGGTAGCACTGTTAATCAAAGGTGACATTGGTGCAAGAGTTAGAGATAACCTTATTTCAGAAATCAGGATATAGAATTGGTTTAGGCAGAAGTGAGGAATAGTAAGTTATAGAAGCAAATGGTGGCTGTGGTCTACAGGCCCCTTGATAGTAATGACAATGTATACAAGAAGATATGTTAGGTGCTTGAGATAAAGGACAGCAGTAATCATGGGAGATTTTGAACTGGAAAAATCAGACTGACCATAGTACCCTGCATGTGGTGCTCAAAGGTTGGTTTTGATGTAATTTCTTACAGCAGCTCATTCTGGAATCAACCAGATGGCAGGTTATATTAGATTTGGTATTATATAATGAGACAGGATTCATTCATGACCTCAGAACATTACAACCTCTAGACAGTAGAAATGATAAAATGATTGAATTTGACATGAAGCTTGAAAGGGAATAGGTTGGATCTAAGACTAGTTTTTTTTTCTAAACTTGACAAAGGCAACTAAATGGGCATGAAAGCTAAGTTAGCTGATGCAAACTGGGGCACTCAGCTAGGAGACTGATAAATAGAAAAGCAGTGGCAGACATTGAAGGTATATTTCAGAATATTCAGAATATGTATATTCCAGCTACAAAGAAAAAAATCCAAGGAGTTAAAGAAGTTATGAAAAACATTAGACTTCAGGAAAAAGCTTTTAAATGTGCAAATATGAGTGGCAGGTCAGGTGAAGGTTATTTTAGTCAGAATCTAATGGAAATGCTCAGGAGGAGGAAGAAATTTGAATATGAGAGAAAGCTAGCCAGAAAGAAGGTGGATAGCAAGTGTTTCCACAGGCATCTGAAAAGAAAAGAATGAAATAAGACGAGAGTTGGTCATCTTGCGAATAAGAATGGGATTAATAACCATTAATAAGGAAATTGAAGATGAAGTGAACAAACATTTTGCATCTTCTTTATTTTTGAGAACACAAAAAAAATTCCAGTAATCATTGTGAATCAGGAGATAGAAGGAGGAGAAGGATTTGGTGAAATTACAATCATTAGAGAAGCAGTACCAGGCACACTGTAGGCTGACAGTTCCCCCTATGTCTTGATGAACTCATTTACAAGAAGTGGAAACTGATGCATAGATGCGTTGGTGTTAATTTTTCACATTTCACTGGATCTTGGAAAGGTTCCATCAGACTGGGAGGAAGCAAATACAACCCCTCGAGTCAAAAATTGAGAGAGGCAGAAAAAAGTTTAGGTCAGGTGGCTTGGGACATTGTCATGGGCAAGGCGTTAGAATCAGTCATTAAGGAGGGCACTTGCAAAAACTCTACGTTACTGAGAGGAGTCAGCATAGATTTGTGAAAAGGATTTCACGTTTAACCAATTTACTGGATTTTCTTGATGGAGTAACATATGCTGCAGGTAGGGGGAAAGATCACTGACATGCTGATCTTGGATTTCAGGAGTAGCATAAATGTTATAGTATAACGTAGAAGTAGATGGTGGAGAGGTAACATACTGGCACGGATAGCAAATTAACTGGCTGGTAGAAAACAGAGAGCATGCATAAATGGATCTTTTTTGATTGGCAGAAGTGATACTGGAGTCCTGCGGAGGTCTGTGCTGAGGCTTTAGCTTTTTATCACGGTATAATGACTCAAACGAAGGCATGCTAATTCAATTTGCAGGTGACATACGGATAGGTAGGAAAGTAGGTTATGAAGAAGACATAAGAACAGATAAAGATAGGTTCAGTGAGTGGGCACAATTCTGCAGGTAGAGCATATGGGAAAATGTGAAATGGTTCACTTTGACAGGAAGAATAATCAAGCAGATAGTGAAGTTGATAAACAGGGAATAACTGCTGAATTGCAAGGTACAGAGGGATTTAGGTATACTAAAGCATCAGTCACAAGATGTTAGTACAGCAAATATTTAAGAAGGTTGATGGAATGCTATCTATTATGATGAGTGGAACTGAATGTAAAAGTAAGGATGCTATGGTTCAGTTATACAGAACAACCACACACTGTATGCAGTTTTGATCTCTTCACTTAAGGAAGGATTTGATGGGGCTCGAAGAATGTTTACGATATTAATGCCTGCAATGAGAGGATTGTTTTTTGAGTATAGGTTGTACTTGTTCCCTTTGGAGTATAGAAGAGGGAGGGTGACTTGATTGAAGTGTATAAAATCCTGAAAGTTCTGAACATGGTTGACATGGAAAGGAGGATTCCTCTTATGGAGGAATCCAGAATTAAGGTGACACTGTTTTCGAAATAAAGGGTTTCCTTTTAGGATAGAGATGAGGAGAATTATTTCCTTTGAGAGTGCTGGGCGGCTGTGAAGCTGTCTGCCTCAGAAGGCAGTGAAGGCAGGATCATCGAATATTTTTAAAACAGAGGTGGATAGATTATTGGTGGGCAATGCAATCAATAGTCTACTGGCATTAGATATGAGAAATTTGAAACCAACATTACTTATAAAATTGTGAAATTATTGCAAGGTGGGGCAGGCTCAAAGGGCTGAATAGCCTGGTTTTTACCTGAATTTGTTACATGAAACTTGGTTGATTAGAAGTGTCTCTCAATATTTCACTGCTGCCTTGCAGGAGAATCAATTAGTTCACCTTCAATGAATCCAGAGACTTGCATTTTTGTTAGGATATTTATTTCAAAAGAAATAAGCATTCAATTGCAAACTTTCCATAATCCAGACAGCAATCTCTTGTCAGCAAGGGTTTTCCACAGAGTCCAAATGCTGCTCAGCAATCGGGCCAGTATCACCAGTTTGCTTTTTCCCAGCAATAGAGAGTCCAGCAAGTAATACATTTTATTCATTTAAAAGCAGAGTCATTGGTCTGTTCTGAGGACAATTACACTGACATTGCTGTGCGATAGCAGATGAATTCCACACCTTGCTTTTCGATACTATCAGCAGTGCAGATCCCTTTACTTTCTCCTATCGAAAGTGAACATTGCCTGATTCAATGGCACATCCTCTCTAATGTCGTTCTTCCCCCGAACGTTACATTTCTGAAAGATCTTTAAAGATACTCCTAAGAAGTTCAGTTTCCTTACACAATTATTGTTTGAGTTTGTTATATTTGTTTATGGCATTCCATAAGGAGATTTTCAATCATAATCTGCCTTCAGTATGTCCGCCAGAGAGTTACCTACAGTTTGGAAAACCAGTTGGTCTGCATTGGCAACCCAATAAACAGAATTAAAGCTGCACTGGAATGCCAATACCTTTGTCGGATCAACTATGCCACTGAATTTGAGCCTTAGAGAATGCATTTTTATTACTCAGCAAGTTCACAAGTTTATTTTTAAACTTCTGTTATCTGGCATTAGTAAAACACATATGGTTCAGGTTTTAGATTAGATTACTTACAGTGTGGAAACAGGCCCTTCGGCCCAACAAGTCCACACCGACCCGCCGAAGCGTAACCCATCCATACCCCTACATTTACCCAACACTACAGGCAAGTTAGCATGGTCAATTCACCTGACGTGCACATCTTTGGACTGTGGGAGGAAACCGGAGCACCCGGAGGATACCCACGCAGACACGGGGAGAATGTGCAAACTCCACACAGTCAGTCGCCTGAGTCGGGAATTGAACCCAGGTCTCTGGCGCTGTGAGGCAGCAGTGCTAACCACTGTGCCACCGTGCTGCCCAAAGGTTCTGCACTTCCAAAACAAACATCCCCATTCAATTACAGATTAGCTTTTGGTTATCTTTGGGGTACACAGAGGAAACATAAAAATTTTGATTAGGAAATGGAAAATGAAAGTTACTAGAATCTTTGGAGATGATCACCTGGATACATAACGATAGGCCTCATTTCAGTCATAACATTGACATTTCTAGTTGGCGCTCATACATTCTCACCCAGTTATTGGCCAGTGGAGGAGACTGGAATGGATTGAGTTTTGAGCCACAGGTAAGTGAAGATAATGGGAATTGAAGGTGCACAGATAAGGCAAATAACCAAAGAGATTAATCCTGATTATAAGCAAAGGACCCTTTCCCTTCATTATTTCAGGACCTTCCATTGGATAATTCAAAGATGACTTCATTCAGTGAAACAACAACTTTTGTAAAATAAACAAAGAGTGTTTCTTACAGACAAGACAAATAGCATATTATTATTTTACCATAATAAGGGCAACATTCATAGATAACCTCGGAAAAAAAACAAAGTTGGTGTGGGGTTTTTTTGCCAAGGTGGTACAGGACAGTAAGACATAGTAACAATAAGTCTAAATCTAAAATCGAAAAAAAAATTGGCTAACATTGCTAATGCTGATTACTTCTGACAAAGTGTGCAGGTGCCAGTGTTGGATTGGGATGGACAAAGTTAAACATCACACAACACCAGGTTATTGTGCAACAGGTTTGTTTGGAAGTACAAGCTTTTGGAGCGCTGCTCCTTCATCAGATAGCTAGTGCAGCAGGATCATAGGACACAGAATTTATACTAAAAGATCAAAATGTCATTCAACTGATGGGATATATTGAACAAACCTTGATTGCTGTTACACCTTTCATTTTTAGAATGGGTTGCAGGTTTGGTTCATTAATATCTAAATCCTAGAACTTCTTTCAAATGACATTCCTGAGATAACTTAAGATTTTATTAAAAAGAAGTGATACCTCAGCTCAGACAATGCAATAAAAATGTGAGATTCGAGTCTGTCTGTATCCCAATCTTGAGTCAGACTGGCTCTATTTCCAGAGTAGGAATATATAAAATGTCACATGGATTGACTACCTACAGATTGTGTGTGTTTTGAACAAAATAGAACGTATCTGCAAATACAGTTCTGCAATCTAGGTTTGTTCAATATATCGCATCAGTTGAATGACACTATGAACTTTTGCTATAAAGTCTGTGTCCTATGATCCTGTGCCATTAGCTGCCTGATGAAGGAGCAGCGCTCCAAAAGCTTGTACTTCCAAATAAACCTGTTGGACTATAACTTGGCCTTGTGTGATTTTTAACATCTGACAAAGTAAGTTTCTGATTGTAACACTGATTTGAAACTATTCTCAACACAATAAACAATACATGTTTATCATAAACATATTAGATTGTTAATTTAAGGAAGACTGTTAAGTTAAATTATACAGTAAGGTTTAACTTACCTGCAGTGCAAGAGGTTTCCATCTCATGTTCTTAAGCAATGCAGGTGCAGATGTGAGCATGCTCTGAGGACGTTTCTTTAAGGTTAAGATGACCCCACTGGGATCTTCCCGAAGTGCATTTACCAGGTTTTTCAGCTGCCATCCTACCTAGAATCCAACAGCAAAAATATAAAGATAAATAGGATAAAAAAAGTCTACCAAACTGAAAGCAAAATATGCCTTATAAGTATCATGATAGATTACTCTAAATGACACATGGTAAGTACTAATAATAACATTCAAAAAAGTCAACATAGCCTGACATATTTCCAATAATACGATAATAACAATTTTAAGATTCTGTGTTATGATAGCTGGTTCCCATCCTAAACATGCACTTTTAACAGTGAGAAGCTGTAAAATAAGTGTATGCTCATATTTCCACTACTCACAACACCAAACGTGTTTCTTGTTACATTAAATGTGTAACAATATTTTGAAGTATTATTTAGAAATGGCATTCACATTGTCTCACAATATTTTCCAGAAGATTAAACTGCAAAAGCATAATAAACCAGCTTGAGCAAGACCAATTGGAAGAGAAAAAGCACACTCAAGAGTGAATGCACGCTGAAGTTGATGGGAGGTGAGAGTGGGAGAATTGGGAGGTGAGAGTGGGAGAATAGGGAGGTCAGTGGAGGTGAGAGGTGAGAGTGGGACCATAGTGATGTAAATGGTTACAGAGCCAACCAGCCAAGTTACCATCTAAGTCACATATCACCATGACCTTCGCCATTTCTTTATTTTCACCATCCTGACCCAGATCTATATAATTGCATTGGATCAAAAATAATCAAAGTGTAACATCACAGGAAAGCACGAAAGTAACTGCACTATGAGTAGTTTTTTTCTTCTTTTCTTCTCAGTCTATTCTATCAAATTCTTCGCTTGCCTGGGGAGATGCTGCTCCAAAAACAATCGAGGAGATCAACTCCTTCCAGGCAGAGCAGCTCACTTGTGACGTCACCCACCCATCACCTTGAAGATTCTCTCCCTTCACTGCACCATGCAACTTCGAGGACACACTGCCACAACTTGCCAAGACTGCTTCTTCCAAAACCATGATCAAGGGCATCTAGGGAAGTACAACAAACATTGGCCTGACCAGCAATCCCCACATCCCATGAATAAACAAAAAAGAAGCAACCCAGAAAAACCAGATCATCTGGACATTACCTTGCAAGTCATATATCTCCTTGATGTGGAAATGCTGGTGTTGCACTGGGGTGGACAAAGTTAAAAATCACACAACACCAGGTTATAGTCCAACAGGTTTATTTGGAAGTACAAGCTTTTGGAGCGCTGCTCCTTTGTCAGGGAGCTAGTGAGACAGGATCATAGGACACAGAATTTATAGTAAAAGATCAAAGTGTCATTCAACTAATGCGATATATTGAACAACCCTAGATTGCTGTAAGTCTTTCATCTTTTAGAAGGGTTGCAGGCTTTGGTTCATTAATATGTAAATCCCAGAACTTCTTTTAAGTCACATTCCCGGGATAACAATGTTTTATTAAAAAAGGTTGACGTCTCAACTCAGACAATGTAATAAAGGTGTGAGGTTAGAATCTGTCTGTATCCCAATCTTGAGTCAAACAGATTCTACTTCCAATGTAGGAAATTATAAATTAATGCATGGATTGATTACCTACAGAGTGTGTGCTTTTGAACAAAATAGAATGTATTTGCAAGTACAATTCTGCAATCTAGGTTTGTTCAATATATCACATCCATTGTGTGACACTATGATCTTTTGCTATAAAGTCTGTGTCCTATAATCCTGCCCCTCTAGCTATCTGACAAAGGAACAATGCTGTGAAAGCTAGTACTTCCAAATAAACCTGTTGGACTATAACCTGGTGTTGTGTGATTTTTAACCATATCATCTTGACCTTCACCATTTCTTTATTTTCACCATTCTGACTTGGATTTGTATAATCTCATTGGATCAAAATCCTTGATTTCCTTTCATAATTGCACTGTGGATGTGCCCATACCCATTAACTGTGGCAGCTGAAGAAGGTGTCTTGCCAGTGCCTTCTTAAGGGAAGTCATGGATAGCAATAAATGCTGTGCTCACATCCCAGGGGTGTTTAAAGAGAAGTCTGAGCACTAATTCCACTCTATACTATCCTTTAATATGAAGATCTTTGTTTACCTTGAAATATTCAATTATTTTGAGAAATGCTGGTACCGAACACACTGGTTATTACCGAATTGACTGTACAAAATAGTTGCCATTTATAATGGCACAATCTTAGATCTGGGAGCACACAATATCTTATGATTAAATCCTGGCATATGCTGCACTGGCACATTCCTGATCTGGCATCATGCTGTTTTAAGTATTGTTGAGTGGAGCTCGAGTTGCTGACAGATTACATGCTAACACGGTTTTACCTCCAAATATACAAGCTTCACACGCTGACACATTAAACAGCTAAGCATATGGGACATAAAGATCGTGTATTTTCAATGAAACAAGGCAACCTGTCATTTGGCTCATAGAAATATCTTTCTAGTGAACAATTGAAACAGTGTCCAGAACAAATAGTGATGTCAGGAAGCAATACTTGCATTTTGGCCAGTGTGAGACAAGAGTGGTAACAAATACAGAGTCAAGAGTGTGGTGCTGGAAAAGCACTGCAGGCCAGGTAGCATCCGAGGAGCAGGAGAATCGACGTTTCGGGCATAAGCCCTTCATCAGGAATTCCTACTCCTCGGATGCTGCCTGACCTGCTGTGCTTTTCCAGCACCACACTCTCATCTCTGATCTCTATCACTGTATTCTAACAGATGAAAGGCTTAACAGACAACCAATTTTTCAATGTATAATTTCAGTTACATCACAGCTATAAATTCTGTGTGTTACGATTGAGCCCTCCACTACCACCTGATGAAGGAGCGTCGCTCCGCAAGCTAGTGAGCTTCCAATTAAACCTGTTCGACTATAACCTGGTGTTGTGTGATTTTTAACTTTGTACACCCCAGTCCACTGGCATCTCGAAATCAAGAATACTTAAGAGGGATGAGAGGCAGTCTTTTATATATAAAATAAATACACTCGCTTCATGTTCTCACAGGGATGATGCCAAACAGATACATAAAGTGTTATGTTACATTAGTTTCAAACACAACAACACACTATCACATTAAATTCATGAGTCACACAATATTTTAAAGAACATTTTTCTTCTTTTGTGATATGACATTCTAATCCAGCACTGTAATATCAGTGCTGGAACATTTTCCTATTTCTGCTCTCTGTAAAATCATCATTCCCAGAGCAAGTACTCCAAAGGAAAATTCTTACTGTATTATTCGAATGTGCCAATACCCAACTTCAGAAGAATATCTTTCACTGCATGAATGTGAACATTTCATTTCCCACACTAATAATCCTAAGGCTTTTGAACGATTGCAGCAATTTTGTGCTGCTTTCCACCCAATCATAAGCAGTCCTCCTCTCATGGATCATGCTTGATAAGAACCAGAGATTGCTCGAGTTTATTTATACATAGGACCCTTCCAACCAAACCCTAATAGATTTGACACAGCATTCATTCTTGAAACTGGCTGCATACTCTAGAAGCTGTAGCAGTATAAAACACATATGTACAGCTTTGGTGTTCTTATCTAAGGAATGATATACCTGCCTAAGATGAAGTGCAACAGAGATTCACCAGATTGATCCTTCAAATTGTGGATTGTCTTATGAGTAAATATTGATGAAACTGGATGTCTGTATTCTCTACAGATTTGAAGACAGAGGTGACCTCTTTGAAGTTTACATAATTCTCTCAGACTGGACAGGGTGGACATGATAGAATGGTTTCCCTGGCTGGTGACTCCAGAATTAGGAGCCACCGTTTCAGGATTAGGGGCAAGTTATTTAAAACGGAGTTGAACAGTTTTTTTTTCACTCAATGGATGTTGAGCCTTTGGAATTGTCTACTCCAGGTAACTATGGAAGCTCAGTCACTGAACATGTCCAAGATAGAACCCAGTAAGTTTCTGATCTGAACAACAGGAAGGCGCATGAAGACATTGTGGAAAATGGCGCTGAAGAGATGATCAGCCATATCTAGAGTGGTAGGGTAGGCTCAATGGGCTAAATAGCCTACTCAGGTGCCCATGTTTTTACAGCAGTTCAAATATCCCCACAGAGACATCTTGGACAAACTTGTTTACAATGCAGAGGGGAGGGCCAACTGAGCCTGTAAATTTAGACTTAGTAAGCACAACACCAGACACTAACATGAATATTCAATAAAAAGTGCATGAAAAAACCCACATTTAGTTTTCTGAGATGATACACACATGAATAAATTGAAACCAATGCAAAGTGGAATATTTTCAAATTAAGTTCAAATTTGAGAAAATAACTATGCCACCATAGAGTCATAGAGATGTACAGCACAGAAACAGACCCTTTGGTCAAACTCATCTATGCCAACCAGATATCGTAACCTAATCTCGTCCCATTTGCCAGCACTTGGCCCATATCCTCTGAAACCTTCCTATTCATATACCCATCCAGATGCCTCTTAAGTGTTGCAATTGTACCACTTCCTCTGGCAGCTCATTCCATAAATGCACCAGCCTTTGTGTGAGAAAAGTTGCCCCTTATGTCTCTTTTATATCTTTAATATCTTTCCCCTCTCACCTTAAACCTGGTTCTGGACTCCCCCACCCATAGGAAAAGACCTTGTCTATTTATCCTATCCACACCCCTCATGATTTTATAAACTTCTATAAGGTCATCCCTCAGCATCTGATGCTCCAGGGATAACATCCCCAGCCTATTCAGCCTCTCTCTACAGCTCAAATCCTCCAACCCTAGCAACATCCTTGTAAATCCTTTCTGAACCCTTTCAAGTTTCACAACACCATTATGCTCTCAGTAAGTCTCATGTAAATGAGTTGGGCAGCATTGCTTTGGCTCTGAGACAGATGCCACTCTGGAGCCCAACCTGTGGTCAATCCATGGCTTCAGCATTCGCAGCTGACAGTGAGAATCACCGCTGGGACATATCCCCTGCCACAGAATCGCATGTGATTTCCATGCACATCTCTGGTATTCTAACATTTTCATGGGAATTTTGTGGCAAAGAGAAAACATTGAGAGAGGGAAGTGGTGCACTGTTCCTGTTCTGCCATTGGAACTGCACACCACTGATACAATTCTCACCCAGTGATAAACAATATGCATTATGATATATCAAACGCTCAAAATTATGCACATTGAGTTTTCCTGACTGGGGTGTCACGGTGGTTCAATGGTTAGCACTGCTGCCTCCCAGCAACAGTGACCCAGGTTCAAACCCTGTCTCGGGTGACTGTCTGCGTGGAGTTTGTGTATTCTCCCTCTGTCTGTGTTGGTTTGCTGTGGTTTCCTCCCACAATCCAAAGATGTGCAGGTCAGATGAAATGACCATGCTAAATTGCCCATAGTGTTACGTGCATTAGTGAGGGGTAAATATAAGGTTGGGGAATGGGTCTGGGTGGGTTACTCTTCACAGGGTCGGTGTGCACTTGTTGGGCTAAAGAGCCTGCTTCTATACTGTAGGAAATCTATTCTAATTGCAGGTCATTCTGCTGTAAGATACATTTCATTAATGTGAATTTGCTCTAATGTGATTGAGGATACTATTTTCAAAGTGTGGACTTCTATAGTGTGAATTGGTTATAACGCAATTCCAGCCCCATTAGTTTAAATGATACTGCTATTATCTGATCTTCTTATAACACGGATTGCATGAGAATGGAACTACCATGTTGTAGCAGAACCAAGTGTATTGTGTGTGCTGCAGTTGAGTTTCGATAGTAGTGTTTCGTAACTGCTTGAGGACTCCTCCATGTGGTTGCCTTTTGTTATCCACTGAAATTTGATTGAGAAAAGCCTAGGAAACTTCTATCTAATGAGTGGCTGATATTTTAGCTGTCCATTAGGTTTTTTCTTAGTAATATGATTGCACTGCATGAAGTAGTTGTGTGTTTGGTTATTTACTGCTTCACCATCAATATGCCTTTGGTCCTGGCACCATAGGAAACAAGAAATGAAACTGAAAATAAAAGAAAAGTAATTGCAGAAGGAATTGATTGATTGATTGACTGATTTGTTCTCATCACATACACTGAGATACAATGAAAAGTGTTGTTTTGCATAATATACAGGCAGATTGTGCCATACAGAGTGCATTAGGCTAGCAGAACAGAGTGCAGAATACAGTGTTACAGTGACAGAGAAGGTGCACAGAGAGAGAGAAAGAGAGAGAGAGAGATCAGAATTAATGTTTGAAACATCTATTCAAAAGTCCAATAACAGTGGGGAAGAAACTGTTCTTGAAGCTATTCTCAGGTGTAATCAAACTTTCATATTTACTTCACATTGGAAGAGGGTGGAAGAGAGTATAACTGGGGTGGGAGGGGTGTTTAATGATGTTGGTTGTTTTCCCAAGCCAATGAAAAATATAGATGGAATCAATCAACGGGAGGCTGGTTTGCGTGATGGACTGCGCTATGTTCACGACTCTCTGTAGTTTCTTGTGCTGTTGGGAGTAGTAGTTGCCACAACACACCGTGATGCATCCAGATAGGATGCTGTTAATGGTGCATCTATAAAAATTGGTAAGAGTCCTGTGGACATGTCGAACTTGCTGAGCCTTCAAAGGACGTAGAGACATTGTTGCGCTTTCCTGACATTTGTGGACCAGGACAGATTGTTGGTAACCATCACTCCTAGGTACTTGATGCTCTCAACCATCTCCATCTCAGCACCACTGGTACAGAGAGGGGTATGCTCTCCACTCCACTTCCTGAAGTCACTGACCAGTTCCTTTGTTTTGCTGATTTTGATGGATAGATTGTTTTCTTTACATCATGTCGTTAAGCACTCAATTGTTTTCCTGTACTCTGTCTCACTGTTGTTTGAGATCCAACCTACAACAGTGGTGGTCATCATGGTATCAAACTTGTAAATGGAGTTGGATGGAACTTGGCCTCACAGTTATGACTATATAAAGAGTATAGCAGGGAGCTGAACAGAAGCCTTGTGGGACACCGATGTTGAGGATTATGGTGGAGGAGGTGTTGGCGCCTATTCTTATTGATTGCAGTCTATGGAGATCCAGTTACAGAGTTGGGAGCCGATATCTAGGTCGCGGAGTTTAGAGATGATTTTGTTCGGAATTATGGTGTTGAATGTGGAAATATAGTCAATAAGTGAGAGTCTGATGTTGGTACCTTTGTTATCTAGATGTTCCAGGGATGAATGTAGGGCTAGGGAGATGGTGTCAGCTATGGACCTGTTGTGACAGTAGGCGAATTGCAAGGGAACAAGGAAGTTTGACAGGCTGGAGTTGATGTGAGCCATGACTAACCTCTTGAAGCACTTCATAATTATGGAGCTCAGAGCCACTGGGTGGCAGTTATTGAGTTATCATATGTTGAATGATTTTTCTTTGGCACCGGGATGATGGCGGTCTGCTTGAAGCAGGTCGGGACTTCAGATCAGAGTAAAGAAAGAGGAATATGTCTGCAAATACTCCAGCCAGCTGAACTGCACAGGATCTGAGCACATAGCCGGGGCCTCCTTCCCAGTCAGTCGCTTTCTGTGGGTTCACTGTTTGGAAGGCCGATCTAACGGCTGCGGCAGTGACTGTGGGTATAGGTGTATCTGAGGCTGTGGGACAGGTGACATTGTTTCATTGACCTTCTGTTGAAAGCAAGCATAGCATGCATTGAGCTAGTCGGACAGGGATGTATTGTTGCCCGTGATTCTGTTTGACATTGCTTTGTAGCCCATTGTGTCAAGCAAGCTTTGCCACAAACGTCAGTTGTCCATGTAGTTGGTCTGGGTTTCAAGCTTTGTTTGGTATTGCCTCTTGGCACCTCTGATGGCCTTGTGAAGGTCATACCTGGATTCCCTGTACAGGTTAAGTTTGTCCAATTTATACGCCTCAGACCTAGTCTTCAGTAGGGAGTGGATCTCCTAATTCATCCACACTTTCCAGTTTGGGGAACAGAATGGATTAATTTCTTCAGCACACCCTTACACATACTTATTAATGAAGTCTATAAAGGCACTGGCGTAATTTGCATAATAATGTAGAATCTGCATAATTTAGCAAATTAAAAGATAATGGCCTAAGGGACAGTCTATTAATTCCTGAACTGTATTTGATGAAATGATTTGTGGGGAAACAATTGCCCTAACTCTATGGTCCCAATCAAGAAGCCTACAAAAATACGCCTACAAAAATCAACCTTCAGAAAAGACATCAAAGGTGAAGAAAACGTTTCCTCGGTTATATTTGCTAAAATTGTTTTCAATTTTAAGATTGGGTTGATAAAGTTAGGACAGTTTTCCTGAAACAGAGAAGATCAGATGATAGTTTAATTGGGACTTTCATTTGAATGAACTTTCACAGAAGTAAGTAAAAACTTAAATAAACCCTCTGGTGAATGAATAAAAAATCAGAGAATAAATTCACTGGCAAAAGACCTACTTCAGATTTTTTTTCCTTCATCGCTGTCAGGATTTGAAAGATATGACCTGGAGAAGTTATGGACGGTTAGAATTGGAAGATGGTTTCATAAATAATTTTAAAGGAGTATTGGACAAGTGATGATGAACACACACAGTTCTAAACAAAACGCAAGGATGTGAAATTAAGTGCAATGCGGTATGATACAGTCCCTGTTGGTGCTGTACGTTCCATGAAAATGACTATGGGAGAAGCCATCATCCAGTCTCCCAACATCTTTCACAATGGTGATGCACGACTGTGATCATGAGGAGAGGGCTGATGTGAGAAAACTACCCATGAGCCATTCACAAGGGCTAATCAAACTGCACAGCCTGTCAATGGTAAGTACATTCTACACTGTCACTAAGGATGATATAAATATTGGTTAAAAATCACACAACACCAGGTTATAGTCCAACAGGTTTAATTGGAAGCACATTAGTTTCAGAGCGTCGCTCCTTCATCATGTGGTAGTGGAGGGCTTAATCCTAACACACAGAATTTATAGCAAAAATTTACAGTGTGATGTAACTGAAATTATACATTGAAAAATTGATTGTCTGTTAAGCCTTTCATCTGTTAGAATACAGTGATAGTTTCACTTCTTTCATGTGTAAATCAACTGCAAATTTTTGCTATAAATTCTGTGTTACGATCGAGCCCTCCAC
>NC_057721.1:18897900-18898262 GCF_004010195.1 Chiloscyllium plagiosum | reverse complement strand
AGTTTTACATGAATTCATGCAGTTTTTGAGCTCAGAGTTCTACATAAATGCATGCAGTTTTTGAGAAAAGTACAATGTAACCCTGAAAGTACAAATTCACTCCACAAAATATATGTGTGCATGTGGGTCTTTGTCTGTCTGTATGTGTGTGTCTGTCTGGGTTGGGGGTTGTGAGTGTGAGGAAGTGTGTGTGTGTGTGCGTAGTGAGTGCAGAGTGTCTTAAGTCTGCAAGGATGCCCGGAGGCATGGTACATTGGAGAAACCGAGCAAAGGCTACGACAATGGATGAATGGGCACCGCACAGCAATCAACAGACAGGAGGGTTCCCTCCCAGTTGGGGAACACTTCAATGGTCCAGGACA
>NC_057721.1:18892578-18893754 GCF_004010195.1 Chiloscyllium plagiosum | reverse complement strand
TGATGTGAGGGGCGGAAGTGATGTCACGTGTGATGTATGAGGAATTGTGAGGGGCGGAAGTGGTTTTGGGAGCGGCCATGATGGGGGTGGAAGTGACATCATCAATCAGCGTGGGGGGTGGCAGCTGCACCAGCCACATGGCTAATGGAGTCCAAGCAGTCGAGAGGCTGGGGGAATCTTCTGGAATGTTTGAGGAGTGCTGGGCATGGAGGTGGGTGGATAAAAGTTTGTTGTACTTACAGTTTTTGATGTTTGAGATGGAATTGAAATACTGTTTGTTGAGAGTATGGATTCTCCTGAGGATGTAGTACAGAGTGGGTCCTTTGCAATTCTGAGAAAGTGTGGCCCTCTGAGGCAGGGCTGACTGCAGAGAGGTTAGGTGCCGGCGCATTGCTGCAAGCGTGGAGCGGAGGATCTTGAAGGAGAACTGTTGCTGGTGTTTTTGAATCTGTAGTCTGTACTGTTTGCCCTGTTCGGGTCCGAACGCTGCCGGTTTAAAGGTGGTCCGGAGTCCGTGTGAGATGAGTTGGTTACGGAGGCAGGCACTGAGGAAGCAAATGTGGCTGTGGTAGCGAGTTTGTTTCAGGACATGGTTGAAGAGCTTCAGGGCAGAGGAAATGACCTGGGAGTTGCAGTGGGAGAGGGACTCCCTGAGATTCTTGTAGAGAGAAGAGGAAAACTTCTTCAAGGAATCCTTGCAAGAGGATTCGCAGTAGGGTTAAAATCAACTAGGTAAAAACAATGACTGCAGATGCTGGAAACCAGATTTTGGATTAGTGGTGCTGGAAGAGCACAGCAGTTCAGGCAGCATCCAAGGTGCAGCAAAATCGATGTTTCGGGCCAAAGCCCTTCATCAGGAATAAAGGCAGAGAGCCTCCTAGCAGTGCGCTTTAGGGAACATCTCCGGGTCACCCGCACCAATCAACCACACCGCCCCGTGGCCCAACATTTCAACTCCCCCTCCCACTCTGCCGAGGACATGGAGGTCCTGGGCCTCCTTCGCCGCCGGTCCCTCACCACCAGACGCCTGGAGGAAGAACGCCTCATCTTCCGCCTCGGAACACTTCAACCCCAGGGCAACAATCTGAACTTCAACAGCTACCACATTTCCCCTTCCCCCACCTCATCCTAATTCCAAACTTCCAGCTCAGCACTGTCCCCATGACTTGTCCAGAC
>NC_057721.1:18793137-18892510 GCF_004010195.1 Chiloscyllium plagiosum | reverse complement strand
CCCGAGAATGCAAACTTTTTAAAAAAAGTTTTGTGATTTACACATGAAAGAAGTGAAATTATCACTGTATTCTAACAGATGAAAGGCTTAACAGACAATCAATTTTTCAATGTATAATTTCAGTTACATCACACTGTAAATTTTTGCTATAAATTCTGTGTTACGATTGAGCCATCCACTATCACCTGATGAAGGAGAAACGCGCTGAAAGCTAATGTGCCTCCAATTAAACCTGTTGGACTATAACCTGGTGTTGTGTGATTTTTAACTTTGTACACCCCAGTCCAACACCGGCATCTCCAAATCATCAATATTGGTGTGGACCCCTGGGAGATCTCTTCTGCAGTTCTTTGAAATAGTGCAATTGGATTGTTCACGTCCATCACAGAGGTTGGCTTGGATACATCTCATTTTACAGGGCAGATCAGTATAATACAGACCATTTCTTTGTTAAGGGTATAAACCTTGGAGTTAGAAATCCATCTTTTCCTTTTTTAATTTGTTGTTAAAGCACTTGAAAATCATGTATTTGAATTGAATTGAATTGAATTTATTGTCACATGTACTGAGGCACAGTGAAAAGCTTTGTCTTGCGAGCAATACAGGCTGATCACATAGTAAAGTAGCATAGATAAGTAAATAATAGGTAGACAGCAACAAAAACAAAAACACAGGTACAGGTGAATGTTAAGGGTTTGTGAGTCCATTCAGTATTCTAACAACAGTAGGGTAGAAACTGTTTGTTTCAAAATTGGCTGGTGCGTATGTTCAGGCTTCTGTACCTTCTCCCCAGTAGTAGAGGTTGTGGAAAAACATTGCCAGAGTGGGATGGATCTTTAAGAATGCTGGCAGCCTTTCCTTGACGGCGGGTCTAGTAGATGGACTCTATAGATGGGAGGTTGGTCTTTGTTATTGTCCGGGCTGAGTTCATCACTCTCTCTAACCGTCTCCGATCTTGAATGGTACAGTTGCCATACCAGATAGTGATACATCCAGACAGAATGCTCTCGATGGCGCACCTATAAAAGTTGGCAAGGGTATTCGCCGTCATGCCAAATTTCCTCAGCTGCCTGAGGAAGAAGAGGCGTTATTGGGCCTTTGTAACCAATGCATCCACGTAAAGAGTCTGAGAAAGCTTGTTGTGGATAACCACTCCCAGGAGCTTGACACTCTCCACTCTTTCCACCTCTGTGCTGTTAATGTGTAGGGGGCATGAGTAACATCCCGCCAAAAGTCAATAATGAGTTCCTTGGTTATGCTGGCATTGAGAGCTAGGTTGTTCTCAGTGCACCACTTTTCCAGGTCTTCTAACTCCCTTGTGTAGTCTGTTTCATCGCCATCAGGGATTCAACCGACTATGGTGGTCATCAGCGAACTTGTAAATGGCATTAGTCTGGTATTTGGCGATTTAGTCATGGGTATACAGTGAGTACAGTAGGGGGATGAGTACGCACCCCTGGGATGCTCTAGTGTTGAATGTTAGTGAGGATGAAATATTGTCCCCAGTCTTCACTGATCGTGGCCTGTGGGTCAAGAAACAGTTGCAGAGAGTGGGTCTTACTAAGTTTAGTAGTCAGTCTCGAGGGGATAATAGTGTTGAAGGCTGAATTGTAGTCAATGGGTAGGATTCTTACGGAGCTGTTCTTCGTGTCAAAATGTTCTAGGGAGGAGTGAAGGGTAAGTGATATGGCATCTGATAAGGATCTGTTGGTCCAATAGGCAAATTGAAGTGGGTCAAGAGTAGTGGGGAGGCTGGAGTTGATTAATGCCATGACCAGCACTTAATGACCATCGTAGTAAGGGCAACTGGGTGGTAGTCATTGACACATGCTGCATGAGCCTTCTTAGGCACAGGGATGACGGATGATATTTCCAAGCCAGTGTTTATGAAGGTAGGTTAGCCAGTAATATTAGAAATGATAGTAAAAGTTTCTTTCAATACATAAGAAACAAATGACAGGCAAAAGTAGACATTGGGCCACTTCAAACTGATGCTGGAAGGCTAGTGATGGGAGATAAGGAAATAGCTGGAGAACTTAATAAGTACTTTGTGTCAGTCTTCACAGTGGAAGAAATGAGTAATATCCCAACAATTAAAGGGAGTCAGGAGGCTGAGTTGAGTATGGTTGTCATTACAAAAGAGATAGTGCAAGAAAAGCTAAAAGGTCTTAAAATTGACAAATCTCCTGGCCCCGATGGGCTACATCCTAGAGTTCTGAGGGAGGTGGCTGAGGAAATTATGGAGGCGTTCGTCGAGATCTTTCAAAAGTCACTGGAGTCAGGGAAAGTCCCGGATGATTGGAAGACCGCTGTTGTAACCCCATTGTTCAAGAAAGGATCAAGGCAAAAGATGGAAAATATAGGCCAATTAGCCTATCCTCAGTTGTTGGTAAAATTCTAGAATCCATCGTTAAGGATGAGGTTTATAAATTCTTGGAACAGCAGGGTCGAATTAGAACAAGTCAAAATGGATTTAGTAAGGGGAGGTCGTGCCTGACAAACCTGTTAGAATTCTTTGAAGAGGTGACAAGTAGGTTAGACCAGGGAAACCCAGTGGATGTGGTCTATCTAGACTTCCAAAAGGCCTTTGATAAGATGCCACACGGGAGGCTGCTAAGTAAGGT
Source organism: Chiloscyllium plagiosum (assembly GCF_004010195.1). Lineage (NCBI taxonomy): Eukaryota > Metazoa > Chordata > Chondrichthyes > Orectolobiformes > Hemiscylliidae > Chiloscyllium > Chiloscyllium plagiosum. The sequence goes on along the minus strand of NC_057721.1, from coordinate 18,889,886 downwards.
GAGGGCCCATGGTGTTCGAGGTGAGCTACTGGCATGGATTGAGGATTGGCTGTCTGACAGAAGGCAGAGAATTGGGATAAGAGGTTCTTTTTTGGAATGGCAGCCGGTGACAAGCGGTGTCCCACAGGGTTTGGTGTTGGGGCTGCAGCTGTTAACGTTATATATTAATGATCTGGTTGAAGGGACTGGGGGCATTCTAGAGAAGTTTGCCAATGATACGAAGTTAGGTGGACAGGCAGGTAGTACTGAGGAAGTGTGGAGGCTGCAGAAGGATCTAGACAGTTTGGGAGAGTGGTCCAGGAAATGGCTGATGGAGTTCAATGTGAGCCAATGTGAGGTCTTGCACTTTGGAAAAAAGAATACAAGCATGGACTACTTTCTAAACGGTGAGAAAATTCATAAAGCCAAAGTACAGAGGGATCTGGGAGTGCTAGTTGAGGATTCTCTAAAGGTAAACATGCAGGTTGAATCCGTGATTAAGAAAGCGAATGCAATGTTGTCATTTATCTCAAGAGGGTTGGAATATAAAAGCAGCATTGTGCTACAGAGACTTTATAAAGCTCTGGTTAGGCCCCATTTGGAGTACTGTGTCCAGTTTTGGGCCCCACACCTCAGGAGGGACATATTGGCACTGGAGCGTGTCCAGCGGAGATTCACATGGTAGGTCTAACATACGAGGAACGGCTGAGGATCCTGAGATTGCACTCATTGGAGTTTAGAAGGTTAAGGGGAGATCTAATAGAAACTTACAAGGTAATACATGACTTGGAAAGGGTGGACGCTAAGAAATTGTTTCCGTTAGGCGGGGAGACTAGGACCCATGGGCACAGCCTTAAAATTAGAGGGGGTCAATTCAGAACAGAAATGCAGAGACATTTCTTCAGCCAGAGAGTGGTGGGCCTGTGGAGTGCAGTGGAGGCCGGGACGCTAAATGTCTTCAAGGCAGAGATTGATAAATTCTTGATGTCACAAGGAATTAAGGGCTACGGGGAGAATGTGGGTAAGTGGAGTTGAAATGCCCATCAGCCATGATTAAATGGCGGAGTGAACTCGATGGGCTGAATGGCCTTACTTCCACTCCTATGTCTTATGGTCTTATTGACCAGCCCTTGTTGCATTTAAAGGTGCTGATGAGTTGCCTTCTTGAACTAGTGTTCAAGAATTGCAACACAGTTAGAATACAAATGCACTCCTAACCATTACTGACCAAATTCAGCACCATATGTGAGTCCTTGTATACTGAAGCTGTCTGTGTCCAAATGTAGCAAAACCTAGACAATGTCCAGACTTGGGCAGAGAAGTGGCAAGGACATTCACATAACACATTCCAGGCAATGATCATCTCCGCAAGAGAGGATCTATCCATCATCCTCTGACATTAACTGGCATTACGGTCACTAAATCCCTCATGATCAACACCAGAAACTGAATTGGATTAGCCATATAAATATAGTGGCTACAAAAGGAGGGATTCACCGCCTGTCTCCACAAAGCCTGTCTATGATTCATAAAAGAAATTCTGAAGTGTGATGGAATTCTCCCCACTTGTCTGGACCGACACTGCTTCAACAACACTCAAGAAGTTTAATACCACCCAGGGTAATGGGACAAAGTAGCACACTTGATTAGCAACCTGACCACCACTTTCAAATGTTCACTCCCTTCACCACCAATGTACAGTGACAACAGGGAATACTGCAACAACTCACTAATGCTACTTCAGCAATACCTTCCAAACTTGCAACCTGAACCATCTAAAGGGACATGGGCAGCATGGGAACACCCCCACCTACAAGTTCACCTGCAAGTTACATTCTAATGAGATTTGGAATAATACCACCATTCCTTCAATATGGCTGGGTCAAAACCCTGCAACTAACACCCTAACAGCTCTGAGGGCCGATATTCCAGGGACTACAGAGGTTTGAGAAGGCAACTCACTATTATCTTCTTGAGGCCAATTAGGGATGGGCAATAAATGCTGGCTCAGCTGGTGATGCTCACATCCATGAACAAATAAACAAGAAATCTAACTCGGAACCAATGAGTCACTTAAATTTGCTTCACTTAAGATATTGATTCTTAGGAACAGAACCGCGCTTTCACCGAGAATGTCCTGAACTGTATTTTTTTCATGCTGAATTGAACCTGAACTGTTTGGCACTGTAGTCATGGTTTGAGCACAGGTTGCTTCTGGGAATTCCAAGAGCTCAGCCAGCTTAAAATCCCTCACCAAGCCAATAATTTGAATCATGTGACTAATGAGCATACTCAATTAAAAGGTATGCCAGTTTACATTACAAGGTGCAGTGGAGCACTATTACTGTGTTCAAATCATCTCTTCAGCAAGCTGTCACATAAATACCTGCTGACAGAAACTGGAAACTGTGGATACAGAAGTAAAAGTTAAATCAAAGACAAAACATCCCATGGATACATAAATCCGAATTAAGAACAAATAAAAACCGAGAAAAACTCAACCGATCAGGTCGCATCCACATGGAGAAATAGAAATAACATTTCAGGTCGATGAACTTTTGTCAGAACTGAGGAAAGATCAAAATCTAGGAGATTTTAAGTTATTGGAAGGGTGGCTGAGGCAGGGCAAACAAAGGAGATTGATTAGTAGTTGCACTTTCTCTGATTAGAAACTCCAGTCTGATTCCCCACTGATAGTTTCTACAAAGACAAAGATTGTCAGAATACTAACATATCCTTGACTGCATGGCTGCCAAATAGACTCATACAGCCATACAGAAGAAGTACAGCATGGAAACAGACCCTTTGGTCCAACTTGTCCACGTCGATCAGATATTACAACCTAATCAACCTTGTCTCATTTGCCATTATTTGGCCCATATCCCTCTAAATCTTTCCTATTCATATACCCACCCAGATGCCTTTTAAATGCTGTAATTATACCAGCCAGCACCACTTCATCTAGCAGCTTATTCCATACACATACCACCCTCTGCGTGAAAACGTTGCTCCTTAGGTCCCTTTTATATCTTTCCCCTCTCACCTTTAAACCTATGCCCTCTAGTTCTGGATTCCCCCGCCCCAGGGAAGACTTTGTCTATTTACCCTATCCATGCCCCTCACGATTTTATAACCTCTATAAGGTCACTCCTCAGCCTCCAACGCTCCAGGGATAACAGCCCCAGCCTGTTCAACCTCTCCCTGTAGCTCAAATCTTCCGGGCAACATCCTTGTAAATCTTTTCTGAACCCTTTCAAGTTTCACATGAACAGAAAGCTATTTCAGTTTACATGTCAATAGACTAGGTGGAGCTCCTTACATTTTTTTTTAAAATGTAACTGCTAGAACAAGAGAATATCAGGTCAAGTAAATATTTCAGTAAGCACGCCATGGCTTTGAAACAAGAACTGTTGCCTTCCAGAGGAAAAAGGGAGCAAATGAAACTTTCAAGGGAAAATGGTACAATTTCAGTGCATTATGATTTATCTTCCTTTGTTCATGGGGGAGGATAAGGGTTGGATAAGGTGGGGCAAGCCTTAAAGGGGTGAAAAGGGGACATTGATGTTGCATCGTCTGGACAGATGTAAAAAATGCAAATCACGTTTTCTGGCCTTATAAGACTGGATGAAATTTCACTCTCCTTTTACAAACAAAAAGATCTATTCTTGAGTGTTTTGGAATAAAGGCGCATAGTGTCAAAGATTTTTTTCTTGCATTCATCAGGAGAATTCGTAAAAATACCAATTCAAGGGGGAAACCAAGGTCTTTATGCATGAGAGGAGAGTGAAGTCTGGATGGAAGGTGGACTCATCTGTATAGTCATTGCCATGATTCCAGTTTTTTCAGTAATTAGGAAACCTCAATTTTATCTGTGGGCCATTAATGACTTAGAAAAGCAGGCATTTTACAAATTCTCATTAATGACCCCAGTAATTTATCCCCAGTAGTCAGGTGTAAAGTAACATGGGAAAGTCAAATGGAGGTAAAACATGAACAGGACATTTAAAGGTACCATTTCTATAATCTATTGGGGTAAAGTTTTGAATTACTTGGGGTGTACAATTTATGTATTCCTGCACAAAAAGAGTACTAAGATGAAAGGCCCAGAAAGCATAAAGGTATCTTTTTTCCTTTTTCTGGTATTTGGCAACAATTAGAAAGAAAATTGCTTGAACACTTTCCAACTCTTTATCAAAAGGTACACAGCACAAAAAGAAAAGTGCTGACAATGCATCATGCTTGATTAAATAATGCAGGATGACATCAGTGCTGGTTCTAAGTCTTCAAACAGGAACTCATCCGGCTTCCCTCCTGTTCTACAAAGTTCATGACTCTTCCATTTCAAATATTGTAATTGTTGAAATTTCAGCAAAATAATTCCCAGTCCCAAAAACGATTTCCTCTAACTTCCTCCTTTGACTTTGACAGAACAATTCTGATCTGACATCTCCTTGTCACAGATTCAGTACACTGAAAACACTGGCCAGTCTCTTTAAACCACAATGCTTGCCACTCACTACACTGAGCAGTGTGAAGCGTTTCTCAGCAGCCTTGCTCTTATCTGATGTTTAATCTCGTGTAGCCCCATCTCCAAGGCATGTGACTGCCAGAAGCAGGGAAAGAAAGAGCACTGGTCTTGACCAAACAAACTGTAGAAGCATCAGTGGACTAAGTGGTTGAAAAGTTCATTGTGTAGTGTTCCTCAAAGGCAGGCAATATGTGCCTATCCAAGTGTCGTTTAAATGTCCCTAATGTATCTGACTCTACTACCACTGCTGGCAGTGCATTTCACACACCCACCATTCTCTACGTAAAGAGCCTATCTCTAACATCTTCCCAATATCTCCCCTAAACCTTACACCAATCACCTTAAAATTATGCCCGCTTGTGAAAGCAATTTCCACCCTGGGAAAAAGTCTCTGGTTATCCACTCTACCTATTTCTCTCATCATCTTATACACCTCTATCAAGTCACCTCTCGTCCTTCTTCACTCCATAAGACCTGCTTCCAGTCCAGGTGGTATCCTGGTAAATCTCCTCTGCACTCTCTCTCGAGAGGTTCCACATCCTTCCTCTAATGAGACCACCAGGACTGAACACAATATTCCAAGTGTGGTCTAATCAGGACTCTATAGAGCTGGAGCATAACCTTGCAGCTGTTAAACTCAATCCCCCTACTAATGAAGGCCAACACACCATTCGTCTTCTTACCAACCCTATCAACTTGGGTGGCAACTTTGAGGGATCTATGGACATGGAACCCAAGATTCCTGTGCTCCTCCACACTGCCAAGAATCCTGCCTTTAATCCTGTAATCTGCATTCAAATTTGACCTTCCAAAATGAATCACTTTGTACTTTTCCAGATTGAACTCCATCTGCCACTTCTCAGCCCAGTTCTGCATCCTGTCAATGTCCCATTGCAACCTCCAACAGCCCTCCACACTATCCACCACTCCACTAACCTTTGTGTCATTGGCAAACCCACCCTTTACTTCCTCATCCAAGTCATTTATAAAATTCACGAACAGCAGAGGTCCCAGAACTGATCCTGCGGAACACCACTGGTCTCCGAACTCCAGGTTGAATATTTTCCATCAACTACCACCCTGCCTTCTATGGGCCAGCCAATTCTGTATCCAGACAACCAAACCTCCCTGTACCTCATGCCTCCTTACTTTCTGAATGAGTCTTCAATGGGGAACCTGATAAAACACCTTGCTAAAATCCATGCACATCACATCCACTGCTCTACTATCATGAATGTGTTTTATCACATTCTCAAAGAATTCAATAAGGTTTGTGAGGCATGACCTGCTCCTCACAAAGCCATGCTGACTATCCCTAATCAAGCAATGCTTTTCCAAATAATCATAAATCCTGTCTATCAGAATCCTCTCCAATAATTTGCCCACCACCGCCGTAAGGTTGCTTGGTCTGTAATTCCCAGGGTTATCCCTATTCCCTTTCTTGAACAAGGGAATAACATTTGCCACCCTCCAATCATCTGGCACTACTCCAGTGGACAGTGAGCACACAAAGGTGCAGCAATCTCTTCTGTTGCTTCCTGTAACAACCTAGGGTATATCCTGTCCGGCCCAGGGAATTTATCTATTCTTATGTTTTTCAAAATTTCCAGCACGTCCTCCTTCTTAACATCAACCTGTTCAAGCGTATCAACCTATTTCATGCTGTTTCACAAATGACAAGGTCCCTCTCCGTAGTGAATACTGAAGCAAAGTATTTAAGGACCTGCTCTACCTCCTCTGACTCCAGGCAGAAGTTTCCTCCACTATCCCTGTTCAGCCCTACCCTCACTCTGGCCATCCTTTTGTTCCTCACATAAGTGTAGAATGCCTTGGAGTTTTCCTTAATCCTACTCACCAAGGCTTTTTCATATTCCCTTCTAGCTCTTCTAAGTCCATTCTTCAGTTCTTTCCTGGTTACCTTACAAGCCTATACAGCCTTGTCTGATCCTTGCTTCCTCAACCTTAAGGAAGTTTCTTTCTTACCCTTGACTAGATATTCCACATTTCTTGTCATCCAAGGATCCTTCACCCTACCATTCCTTCCTTGCTTCAGTGGAACAAACCTATTCGTAGCTCCAAGTACTGATTCATGCTCTAAGTTCATCACTCTTATTCCTGACACTTTGTGTGTTAAAATAGACACACTTCAACCCATCACACTGACTGCAACTTTGCCCTATCAACTGTCCATCCTTCATCACAGAATCTCTGCATGCTGCATCTGCCTAATAACCAGCTGTCCCATCCTCTGATCCGAAGATCCGGTTCCCATCCCCCTGCCAAACTAGTTTAAATCCTCCCGGAGTGCTCTAGCAAATCTTCCCCAGAATGTATCTCAATGATCCATATATCTGGTTGATTTTTACCATACCTTGATCAATATAGTGCTGAGCTGATTGATGAGAACATTATTGGGCAGGCTGTAGAACAGCAAAGCATTTTTGACAAGAACTTTTGGATTCTCACATTTATCAGACATAAAGTCACAGTATGAATTTTGCAAGCTTTTGTTGGATTCACTATGACATTATCAACATTATCAAATTGATGACATTATCAACGCAAAATTCAGGCAAATCTTTCCCACTGACTTTCAAAGTATTTAGTAATTTCTTCAATCATAACAGCTTCAACTTTTAGTTATTCAGCAATTAATTGCTCAGGCATCTGACCGAGTCAGTTAAGTCATATGCTTTCTTGGAAATGATGTTAGAACTTATTGTTCAAAAATTACGATCTGACTTCCCAACAAAATCACTTCCATAGAACTGACAACTAAAATCTATTTTCATCTTCAAAATCACAAAAGATAATAATACTTTACAAATCCTTCTCAAACTGCACCTGCCCAACAGTTGCAGCAATCGCACTCTTGTATTTCCATAACCTCGTTTACGGGTTCACTCATTACAGACAACTTGTCAACTGGAGAAGCATGAAATTCTGTTGGTCTCAGTGTGAAGCCCATCATGTGTCATCAGCAGAGATGGAGAGGAGGCAGGTTCTTGGGAATGTCAACTTTCAAGGAGATAGGAGGATCAGCATTGTGGACTCTTTAGGTCATTCAACTCTGAGTACCACTGGGTTCAGCACAAGCTCTGTGGCACAGTACATGAAGGTCATGCTGTAGCCTGAGTTATGTATTTTAAGATATGCCCACAAATAGTTTCGGTGGAAATCCTACTTTCCTATTTTGAGGTACTGCAGCAAATTATATTGTGTTTACCTTTACCAGCTGCACATTTTTGTTGCAAAACAGTAAAGTAGCAGTCAACATTACCCATGAGGTGTCCAAAACCACAAATAATAGTCAAACTGTCCAATTTGAAGGCATAAATTCATGATTATTTATTTCCTTTGCTTTGTATTTGTTACAATTGTGAAAAACTGGATTTTTAATACCCATCATTTGACTTTTAATACCAGGGACCTTTCAGGGCCTTTGACACTACTAAAGATGGTCATAGTAATCACCTGAGCAGGTTGAACCAGCTCATAAAACTACCAATGAAAAAGAACCAGTCTGGGCTGCAATTAATATAGAGAAAAAAATTCACAGGATCTTGATTTATATCTTTTGCGATAAAGTTCACACACCGGGGATGGACATACCCTGTTTGTTATCGAGCATGTAAAAACAATGAAGTCACATGGGAATACAAAAATGAACTGTATTTCAAGCATCTGCTTTTTGGCAGAGCATAGAGAGGAAAACAAAGAGTCTATACTATCTATAGTAGCAGAAAACTCTCTCCCTGTCTCCTTTCAGCTTCTGAAAAGCCAATGTTCAATGATAAGGAAAGTTAGAGAAAAGTCTACTCACTGAGAACTCAAAAGATATCTGCAAATTTGCTGCTTATGAGGATATCAAACATGAGTTAAACAAATGTGGTTTCATTAAAACCTATCACCTCAAGGACATTAAGAAATTTTGAACTACTATATTCTTTTCTCACCGTGTCTGTAGTGGACACTCTCCCCATTTTACACTTTCTGGGATTTGTGCATATGTTTGGTGTCTTGATTTATTATTTTCCTCTGGGTTAGCAAGTGATAAAATTCTTTCTTTCACTCAAGAAAACATTGAAATTGGATTTTTACTTTTGCAACTAGTGAACTATGTTTTAATTGAAATGTGATATACGTGCACGCTAAAAAACAAAAAATATAATTTTTGCTGCATCCAGCTAAAGAGGTTAAAAAGAGGGGAGCTGATTCACCTCTCTTCTCCTGGTAGTAACTGGTGGTCAACAAATGAAAGAAATCAAAGAGTGGGGAAAATAAATTGTTCCTTTAAAAGCTAATAAAAAAAGCAATAATAGTTTCAGGACCTCATGTGAGTCTATTGCTAAGAACTATGCATTATTATAAGGAGAATTAACATTCTGCTATTAAGAAAGGGAAGAAAAAATTTCTCATTTTTAAAGTTTCATGCATGAGTTTACTGTGATGAGAAGGATCTGATGGTTTGTTTTGTCCACATGCATTTTGCAACATTTCACAGCTTGACTTGTGAACCTGTGTGGTTATCAATTCAGTGGATTAAAAAAAAACTGTTGCCCAGCAACAAGAGACCAGATACACAGAGAAAACCAGAACAATCCAGAATGTCGGTATTCCGGGTATGAATGCACCACAGGTTGGAGGCAAAGCAATTTGGATTGGACAGATTGAACGGGTGAGTTTGGAAAAATCATGTAGGTGTGCTCTGAAATTAAACAGAGAGCTTATTTTACAGTTTGCAGATTATTTTATAGATCAATGGAAAAAAAACTTTAAACAGTGTACAGAAATTTGCCAAAAGATAACTAAATGCAACGATCCCCAGGCCTGAAGCTGAGCCATGTGAAGACAGTGATGACTCTTCACCAGAGATCGAAGTTTATTGTAAGGATATTGTTGGGATTTAAAAAAAGGTAGAGATATGTTGAATCTGATGCCTGTAATATCTTTTCAACTTTTTGTTTTGATTAGTGGAATATAGCTCATGGTTATTCTTGTTTAATAAGCAATTTAATCTTTCTATTAAAAGTACACTGGCAGCCTTTTGTGAATGTGCTCAGTAACTGACTTCCACAGTGAAATAAAAGTTAGGATTTCACTCTATGGTCTGACTTGCCCAATGCCAACCTCAGCTGGAATTATAGCACCACATTTGCTGCTAATGGTTTCATAAAGCAGGATGAGATAATGTTCAAAGAATTAGAAGCGTTGGCCCTGCTAAAAGGCCACTACAGCCACTTACAGGTGACCAAATATCTAAAGGTAGAAACTAAGGACAGTGAAAGAGATAAGTTAATAATGGAACACCTAAGATTAGAACTGGAATTCGAAATGAAAAAGCAAGAAAGAGAATTCCAGTGATGAGAATGAGGAAGAGAGAGTGAGAGGCAGAAACAGGAAGAAAAGAGGGCATTCAGGAAAGGGAAAGAGAGTTTAAATTGAAGCAGCTCAAGCTCACAAGGAAGAATCCCAAATAAGGTAGTTCCAGTGAAGGAACCGTGCTTAAGTCAGACTTGATGGCTAAAGTAGTCAAACCGCCCATTAAATCCCTAAGGTTGGTGGGAAAGCAGTGAGTCTCTATCTTATCTCTTTGAAAGATTAGCACTGCAATCAAAATATGTTGATGGATACTATTGGTACAAAGTAGGCTGACAGGGATTTTACCCACTCTTACATGAAAAGAGTGCCATTGACTATGAGGGAGCAATAGGGACTGTTTCAAGATTATGCTAGTTAGTGTCAGGGACATGTAGACCAAAAAAAGTTGTATTCTAAGAAATGGCCTGACCACATATACCTAGATTATGAACAGCTTAAGCAGCTCACTTTTGACCATTTTGGGTATGCGCACTTGAAATTGATTTCTCCTGCAAAAACCCTTTGGAAGTCATTCTCCTCTTGCAAATTAAAAGCTCCCCATCATTTCCAATTCAGACACATGCCAAAGGACAGAGGGCAGCAGGGCTCAGAAAGGCAGCTTTTCTCATTGACGACTATGTATGCACACAGACAGACTCTAATAACACAGGGAGGCTGGGATCTAGAATCTTTCACAGACGACAGGGAGACACAGAATGAGTGAGGTAAACACCCTGGAGAAGGTAAGGAAGGCAAACAGACTAAACAGAACTGAGCCTGACATTAAAATGAGTGGTTCTGATGGAGGAAGAGTGGGAAGCCACTCCAAGAGTTTCCACAGCAGTAACAATGGGGGAAGTGCCATGCATGACAAAGACAGGTGTAGATAGCTTATGGGGAACATTTTTTTTAGCAGCAAGCTCGCTCCCTCAAATACAAAAGGGCAATGGAGGGAGACTGGCAAAAAGATAGCGGGATGTGGATGAGAGACTGGGAACGAGAGAGGTTTGGAGGAAGCAAGGCCAGTGAGGTTTGGAGTGGCTCAGAGTGGGTGTCTTGAATTAAACAGAGATTAAGTCCAGCCAGTGGTATCAGAAAGGGTCATGTCAGATTCTAAAGGAAGGAGATAAGCCAGTCGCTATAAAAGAAGGGGAAAAGGAGCCCAGCATTGTGAGACAATATGAAAAGATAGAGTCAGAGATCTGGGTTTTGGATAACCTCATGGTATATTCTGAGAAAGATTAGAGAGTTCTCAGACAGGTCAGGAAAAGTAAAGGTGAAGCCTTAATTAGTGGAAGAGTCAGAGAAGAATATAACGGAAGCTGAACATCTATCCCATTGCAAGGGAAGTGGAGCAAGTTAAGTGAAAACCCATTCCACAATCCAAAAGGAAAATGGGACAGAACATACTGCAGAGCAGACAATAATGGTGGAGACCACTGTGGGAATACCAACGAGGAACAACACCGAGGTTGAAACTCAATCAGTGCAAACTGATTTGTGCGAAGTTCAATAAAAGGGAGGTGTAGAATGTCGGTGCAGACACCGCATACAGGCAAACATCAAATTACTATCCACTGAGCTCCAAGAAATGAAATCTGTAACAATGTCTGAATATGGTCCTTGGATTATATGCTGGGACAGTGAAGAGTTAAAAATACAGAAAGGTGCTACCTCCTCGGCAATTTGTCCAGCTGCCTTTCCCAAAAGGTGTGTGGGTGTGGGCGTGTGTGTGTGTGGATGCATGTGTGTTGTTATCCCAGTTTTTATACTGTTATTTCATCCTGACTTTGCAATGGTACAAGCAGTATAAAGATCAAAGGAGAAATATTGTTTGTTGTCTTTCTTGTGGTTGTGAGGTATTAGAACAATGATAAAAATAGACAATCAAATTTTAAATTCCATCACTTGATTCTTAATACACAGACCTTTCCTGGGCTAAAATGCCTTTGTTAAAAAGGTGGAATAAGATGACCATAGTGATCACCCGACCATAGCCTGAGCCAGTTCCTGAAACCATTAATATAAAAAAAGCCATTTGAGCTGAAATTAAACTGTCATAAAAAGGCATTGAAATTCAGGTCGTTATCTCCTAATGGAGATGAAAGTTACCTTCTAGCTTAGAATGGTGAAAACACACATTGAAGACACAAATGAACTGTATTTCAAAGGCCTTTTTTTAAGCACAAAAGCGACAGTAAGAGATGGATTTATAACTGCAGAACAATAAAATTATCTCTCTTTGTCTGTTTCCTCTCACTTCTCAAAAGATAATGTTCAGTGAAGCAAACTAGAGAAACATCAATTCACCAAAAACTCAAATTATTCTACAAACCTGGCTACTGTTGGGGATATAGGACATCAGTTAAACAACAGAAGTCGCTGGTTAAAACCTGGCAAAAGTGAGGACTGCAGATGCTGGAAACCAGAGTTTAGATTAGAGTGGTGCCGGAGAAGCACAGCAGGTCAGGCAGCATCCGAGGAGCAGGAAAATCGATGTTTCAGGCAAAGGCCCTTCATCAGGAAAACCTGCCGACACAAGGACTCCTGGGAATTTTAAACTGCTATATTATTTTATCTTGCTTCGAAATATAGATCATAGGAGCAGCCCTCTGAGCTTGCTGTGCCATTCATTATGATCATGGCTGATTATCCAACTCAATAACCTGTTGCCACTTTTCCCCTATCGATCCCTTCTAGTTCCAAGTGCTATATCGAACTCTTTCTTGAGATACAACAATGTTTCGGCCATGACTGTTTTCTGTGGTATCTCTCCACCCTGGAGGCACCCTGCCTCCATTCCTAATGAAGGGCTTTTGCCCGAAACGTCGATTTTCCTGTTCCTTGGATGCTGTCTGACCTGCTGTGCTTTTCCAGCACCACTCTAATCTAGACTCTGATTTCCAGCATCTGCAGTCCTCACTTTTGCCCTGTTTTCTGTGGTAGCAAACCTCACAGAAGCATCATTCTCTGGGGTGAAGAAATTTCTCCAGCTCAGTCCTAAATGGTTTACCCAGTATCTTTAGATTGTGACCTCTGTTTCTGGACACCCACATCCTCAGGAACATCCTTCCTGCATCTACCCACTCTATTCCTGTTAGGATCCCTCTCATTCTCCTGAATACCAGTTAATATAATCCTAAATGATTTAGCCATTCCAGGAATCAACCTGATCAATTTGCTCTGCACTTGCCCCACAAAGAACATTTTTCCTTAGGTAAGAAAACTAAAACTGTACCCAATATTCCAGGTATGGTTTCACCAAGGCCCTGTACAATTGCAGGATGACATCCCTGCTCCTGTACTCAAATCCTCTCACTATGAAAGACAACATACCATTTGCCTTCTTGACTGCCTGCTGGAGCTGCATGCTTTCTCCAGTGACCTATTTATGAGGACATCCAGGTGGTACTGCACATTCCTATTTCTTGACTTATAGTCATTTGCTCCCAAAGGATTTTGTTCCCGAAGTGGATAACCTCACATTTATTCACATTATACTTCATCTGTCAGGCACTTGCCCACCCACTAAGCCTGTCCAAACCACAATGAAGCATCTCTGCATCCTCCTCAGAGCTCATCCTTCCAACCAGCTTTCTGTCATCTGCAAATTTGGAGATAATACATTTATTTACCTCATCTAATTTACTATTACATGTTGTGAATAGCTGGAATCTGAGCACTGATCCCTGTGGCAGCCCACTAGTCACTACCCACCAGTAGGAACAAGACCACTGTATGCTTACTCTTTTACTCCCATCTGTTAGCCAGCTTTCTCTTCATTTCAATACACTATCCTTCACCCCATTTGTTCTAATTTTAGATACTATTCTCTTATGTGGGACTTCATTGAAAGCCTTCTCAAAATCCAAATAAACCACACCCACTAGCTTCCCCTCATCATTTCTACCAGTTACATCCTCGAACCTTTACAATAGATTTGTCAAGTATGATTTTCCCTTTTTGTAAATCTATGCTGATTCTGGCCAATCCTGTGACTGCTTTCCAAGTTATCTGATTTTAAATCACTTCTAATGGACTCTAATATTTTCCCAGTACTGATCTTGGGCTGACTGGTCTATACTTCCCAAGTTTTCTCTCTACCTCTCTTCTTAAATAGAGGGGTTACATTCGGTGCCAACAATCTGTAGGACCTGTTCCAGAGTCTGTCGGGTCTTGAAAGGTAACCATCAATGCATCCATTATTTTTCAGGCCACTTCCTTATATATTCTGGACTGAAGATTATTGGACACTGAGGATTTATTTGCCTTTATTCCCACCAATTTCCCTGACACTATTTCCCTACTAATACTTAGTTTCCTTCATGTTCTCTCATCTGACCATGTATTTTCCAAATTTTTTGGTGTGTTGTGTCCTCCATTCAGAACAATAAAAACAAAGTGTGTACCTAGTTGGCTAGCCATTTCTTTACTGCCCCTGCTTCGGACTGTAAGAGGTCTACATTTATTTTCACTAACTTTTTTTCTCTTCCAATACCTTTAGAAACATTTCAGTTAGTTTTTATACTCCCTGCAAGCTTATTTTCATACACTATTTGCCCTTTGGAACCCCTCATAACCAGACTGCCAAATACTCCTTTCTCATTACACAATACCCAGTCTAAGATGATCTGCTCTCTAGTTGGTTCTTCAACATATTGGCCCAGAAAACGATCCTGTATACACTCCAGGAATTCCTCCTCTCCAGTAGGGTTCGTAATTTAATTTGTCCAATCTTTATGCGGATTGAAGTCACCTGTAATTACAGATGTTCCTTTATTGCATGTGTCTCTAATTTCTTGTTTAATGCTATATCCAAAATCACCCCTACAGTGTAGATCTCCAAATATAATCCACCACTAATGCTTTTTTTGTTTGCATTATCATTTGTTCTGGATACTGTTTTCTTTTTAAACCTTATACTAATGTTTGTATGGATATTTGATGTTGTGTTTTGTTACTTTAAGTAAATAAGTAATAACATTTCTTGAACTAGAGATTTATGACCAACTAATAGAATCAGGGTAAGGATCCATTGTGTTTGCTTCACTCTTGACTCATTCTTGCCATGTGGGGTGACAATACTTGAACTACATTTTCAAATTGCAGTTATTGTAATTTAATATTGTTCCCACCTCTACATCGACTCTTCCAAATGGACTCCCATATATTAACAATCCTTTCTGGTCAGAAGGCAGTTTTGTTTATTTTACAAATATCTTCTCCTAATTCATCACTGGCACTTCCCTGGGTGTACAGCTAAAGGGATGCTCTGCCCAGTGTTGTCAACCTCAGGAATAGTCAGAGGATTCCAGTTCATTCAGTCTGAAAGTTTAACTTTCATTCAAGACAGTGAAGCCCCATTACAGGATACCGTTTCACAACATAATAGTAGGAACACTGTTCTTGTTAATAATCATGTCATTATTTAAAAAAAAAGTCATTACTGATTAATTTCATAACCTGTAACAGATTAACAAACCTCACATATACTAAAAATCCAACGCTAATTAACTGACACAACCAAACCATTATACATCAGGTCTATGATTCAAATTGCCTTACGATTTCATTACAATTGACACAAAACAAATCGAATTAATCCTTCAATCTTTTCACAAATACATCACAAGATTTTTATAATTCTCTGTGCTCCACCTTTCAACTAAGCCTGAATTGCATGAAGCACAGAGGGATTTGGGGAGGGGGGGTTGCCCAAGTTAGATCCACAAAGTTAACATTCAGGTGCTGAGGCTAATAGGGAAGGCAACCGAATGGTTAGTCTTCAATTCAAAAGGAATAGAGTATTAAAAACACTGAGGTCTTACTAAAACTGTACAAGGCGCTAGCCAAACCAAAGCTGGAACATCATCAAAGGAAAGACACATTGGCATTGACAGTCTAAAGAAGGCTCATTAGTGATAATGTGTATGGAGGGATTTTCTTATGAGGAGAGGTAGAATAGTTGAGCTTATATTCATTTGAGTTTAGAAGAATGTGTGAAGACCCTATTGAAATGTATAAGATTCTTAGGTACTTGAAAATGTAGGCGCCGACTGGGTTGGTGCCGAATGGGTAGACGCCGACTGGGTAGACGCAGAAAGGTGGTTTCCCTATGTGAGAGGGTCTAGGATCAGACAACTCAATCACATAATAAAGGTTTGACCACTTAATACCGAGATATGGATGAACTTGCTCTCTCTATGAAATTCTAGAAGAGAACAGAGAGCTATTGAGGCTGGGTCATTAAGTATAGTCCAGGTTGAGAACTACAAAGTTTTAATTGTTAAGGAGATAAAGGGTTATGGGAAAAAGATGAAATTGGAGTTGAGGATGATCAGATTCACCATGATTTCACTGAATGGTGGAGCTGACTTGATGTGTTGAATACCTACTTCTGCTCCCACGCTGAATGGTCTTATAGTATTTTCTCATTTACCTGTACTTCAAAACTTGTAATGTTGTGTTCTCTTTCAAATCAAAGTCATTTGTCATTAGATGCCAAAATATATATTTTTTTCATTTTGGCTATGTCTTTATTCAATTCATGACTCACCTGGAAAAGCTTTGGCTGCTGTTTGGAACTCTATATGCTTGGTTAAATGTTAGCCTGTGGGTGTTCTAGCAGCTTTGACAAGAGGAAAGGTCCATAAAGGAACAAAAGGATGGTCAACTGGTCCCAGCTTGCACACAGTGGGAGGGCATGGATAGAGTAGACAGGAATAGCCTTCTCTCCTTGGTGGACTGACCAATGACTGGGAGGCATAGATTTATGGTAAATGGGAGCTGAGGAAAGGTTTTTGAGTGTAGTGTGCCTCGGGAACTTAGTGCCTGAAAGCATGGAAGAGGCAGAAACCTTCATAACACTAAAGAAGTATTTAAATGTGCCCTTGTAATGCCAAGGCATACAAGGCCATGAGTCAAATGCTGGAAAATCGGTTTAGAATGCTTGCTCTTGATTGGCACAGACTTGATGGGCTGAAGAGCCTTTATATTGTGTTGTAGGTTCAGTGACAGTACCTGTGATCTGCCATCAACTGATAAATCTCATTGGTTTTCAAAGAGTGTAAATGTGACAAAAGTCAATTATGAGAATCAGGGTGTCATTCTTCACTGGCTTGACAAATCCTACCTCCGAAAAAAAATCCCATCAAGCCTTTGTGTGACACGTACCACAGTTTGATGATTGACCTGAATCACTTCATCCCCAGCGTGGATTTTCTTGCACCGATCTGCAGGAGACTTTACAAAAGGAGGGAAAAAAAGGGAGACCCAGATGAAAAAAATAAAAGCATCATCAAACAAAATGTGCAACATTTACTCACTTCATTAAACATTTCTCCATGCCCTCTTTCTTTTAAAACAATGCAGAAATGACATTCCCTGTGGCTAAACTAACATATAGTGAAGACAACGCCACAATATTTCATCCACTTAATGTTTCATTTGTGTTGTTAATTAAATTGTAGTTCAGTTAATTGCTGTTCAATATCTAAGTGCAGCTGTATGTTACAAAATAGAGGACAATCTTCTTCTGCAGCACCGCAAACCAATTTTCGAAGGTGTTTGGTTTCAAGTATTACTTGATCTATTCAATTTCAGCTTATGCACTGCACAACACTGCAGATGGACACTTACAGACAAAGCATTGAATAGGATTCCTAACATAACAAACTACTGCAGATCTTTTTTGCCACTAGAGAAATGGAAATACTTGTAAGGATACACACAAGCATTCAGACATTTTACATTACTCTGTGTGCAGTCTTTATTGTTTGTTAAATGTAGTTCCACAAAATTGCCAGCTATTCAGCCCTTTGCGTCTGCTCTACCAATCAAAATAATTGTGGCTGATCCAACTCAGTACCCTATTCCCACTTTCTCCCCATATCCGTTGATCTCTTTAGTCCCAGAAACTACATCCAACACCTTCTTGAATTCAATCTTTTGGCCTCAACCACTTTCTGTGTCAGAGAATTCCACAGGCTCGTCACTCTTTGGTGGAATGTAAATTGAATAAAAATCTGGGATTGAGTCTAATGATGATCCATGAAACCAGTGGTGGTTATCATAAAAACTGATCTTGTTCACTGATGTTCTTTCGGGAAGGCAATCTGCCATTCTTCACTGATTTGGCCTATATACAATGCCAGTCCCAAAGCAATATGGAACAGGGAGGTGTTGAAGAGTTGGTGGGAGGGTGAAAGGAGTTGAGGATACCCCTCTCCCTCTCCTTTCACCAACCTTGCCAGTTGGGCAACTGATGAAAAGGCTAGCAGAATGAACACCTCTCTTTACTCACAAGCTTCACACAGGAGGAATCAGGTCTCATTGAGCAGCTGATTAGGCCAACGTACATCGGTGCCAAAAAAGACGTGTGAGCATTTTAAAGGGCTCATGCACCGTTAGAGATCAATCTGGGCTCCATGGCAGCCATTATTATGTCAGAATTTGTGACAAAATCTCATCTGATGACCCCACTGGCGGTTGTGATTTGCAGTTTGGGAATCCCTGTTGTATCCTTGATTATTCCATATTCATGTCTTCACTCTGATCCTTCAATTTGTAAACGTCTTCATTCTTGCTGAGTCATGCATGCCATTGACACATTTTCACAGTCATAGTCTCAAACACTAGAGTGCCTGTGAGTCAGAGACTGTCATTCTCAACCAGAGGTATGTTTAGAACTTCTAGAGAACAGAAGTCATCACCTTTATCATCACCGTGTTACGTAAGATGAACTTTTCTTGCAAATTACTGAGTCAATCTCAACATATTCTTCACTTCTCCCAGATGAATTCACACATACTGACATTTATAATGAGTGAATAAATGGCCTGATGGCTGGTTAAACATCAATTAATCATCATTGAGTCATACAGCACGTACAATCCTTTGACCCATTTTGTCCATGTCAATGTCACCCACTCCGTCCCCTTCCCTATGTTTTAACAATCCGATTTTAAATGTTTCTGTAACAAATTGCTATCTGTTTCTTTACAGAACACATAATGAATCCTATTGGTTGTCAATTTTTCTTTCAATGGGGGCAATATCAATGAAGCAGCATCTGTTGCCTTTCCCCAGCCATCCTGCAAAGGCAGAGATTCATTGTCTTAAATTGCTGCAGTGTTTGTAAAGATCAACCCTCCCCTGATAAATATCAGACAGGGAATTGCAGGGACACAGTCAATATAAGAATGGCAGTGCATATCCAAATCAGGAAGTAGTGCGTTTCAGATGCAATGACATTACATTTACATTGTTAATCTTTGTCTTACTGGAATAGGTAGCTGGGTCAATAAACCTTACTGAGACCACCTTGTAAATAGTACACTGTAACGACTGAGCGCTGGTATTGGGTGGTGGATTTTGAGTCTGAAGGCACTGCCTGTCAGGTGAAGTACTCCACCTTGCATTGCATTCTTTTTTATTATTTGAATATTCTTATGACTACATCCATCTTTGTGAGCATTCATCACATGACTCGCCTCAAACTTCTATGGTGCAGAGATGTTTTGAGCGATCAGAAAGTTTACTTGGTACAGTGTACCAGTTTCCATTGTGTACTACCCTTGCAGGTAAAATATTGAGATAGCTGCTCTAGGTCAATGACTTTAAGAAAAAATTGTAGCAACTCAACCATGATGCTGTTATCAAACATCCTTGCTGAATGCAGCTATCTGTCACACTGTAGTTGCAAACTTGTTAGCACAGAGTGCACTGTAGTGAGGGCTTTCAAGTTATGTCCATTTTCTATAAACCATCATTTTTTATCTAACTATAGCATTTTACAAAAATACTTTGTTTCAAGTAGTAGATGTTTCTGGAAATTACCACAAGATAATGGTTGAAAACAAAAAATGCTGGAGATCACAGTGGGTCAGGCAGCATCCGTGGAGAGAAAGCAAGGTAATGTTTCAAGTCTGGATGACTCTTCATCATTTGCTCCTCCAATATAGTGGTTACTGAATTCAATATATCAATTCATTTATTCCTATCTCTGTCTTCTGCGAGTTCTTTCTCCCCAGACTGCCTACTTAGAACACATTTCTCCTGTTTTCTGCCTTTATCTCTTACTCTGTGTTTCAGTCCTTTGACACTTGTAATTTGAAATTGATGCATGGCTCTATTTCATATCTCCTCATAGTTTTTTGTAAGCTCTTCGATAGTTGTTCCTGGCAGCAGGTACCAACTTTTTCAGCCCTCAGCCAGGCTCTTGTCTTGGTAGGTCTATGCAAATAGAAAATCTGTTATGGGAGTCCTGCCTAACTGACACGGCCTTTGCTTCTCCTTGGACATGATGCTCATTTTACTCTGTTACTGCTTGAGAAAGAGATCTGTGCTGCAGTGGAAAAGCCACGGCAAGGAAAGAAGTACAGATTTTCAGAAGAACTCTATCTATTAACAATAGAAGACAGTAAACCAAACAGATGCATTAAAGTAGAAAGAGGAAACTATAGATACAACACCGACATGAACATGGCCTTGTCAGTGATGCTCACATCCAAATAATTGCTTTTAAAAATGATAAAATAAAGAATAGCAGAGAAAGACTAAGCAACTTGAAAGAAGAAACATGTCAAGTAAAGGGTGGCATAGTGGCTCAGTGGTTAGCACTGCTGCCTCACAGTGCCTGGGACTCAGGTTTGATTTCTGCCTTGGGCCACTGTCTGTGTCGAGTTTGCACATTCTCCCTGTGTCTTTGTGGGTTTCCTCCAGGTGCTCCGGTTTCCTCCCGCAGTCCAAAGATGTGCAGATCAGGTGAATTAGCCATGCTAAATTGTCAATAGTGTTAGGTGCATTAGTCAGGGATAAATGTAGGGGAATGGGTCTGGGAGGGTTACTCTTTGGAGGGTCAGTGTGGACTTGTTGGGCTGAAGGGCTTATTTCCACACCATAGGAAATCTAATCTAAAGAGCGAAAACTAATGAGTGTCACAGAAAGCAAATAGCTCACAGTTACTTAACTGCAAAACGCTGCATGGAACATGCACAAACCAGACACAAATGCACTTATGCTTGAGTCTGGCTGAATCACTGTAAGCAATAACAGGGAAAATGAGGAACATAGATCAATTTGTTTTTAATCACAAAAGATGTGTGAAAAACACAAGATCCGCAGTTTGTGTGGTAATCTGGCAGAGCAAATCACCGACTTGTTAATGAACTCGCTTGACTTTTAACCTCAAATTGATCCCAATTACACTAAAATGAACAGGATGAAAATTGAGTGGAGTCCACAAACTGACGAATGATCAGCTCAAGCTGATAACAAGACATGCAGTCATGATAAAACTTTATCTAATTGTTCTTGCAAATTTTCAAAAGTCAATGCCCCCAAAAAATCTGAAGTTCTTCTTTTATTTTTCATGTGAATGCAAATAGAAATAAGGAATTTGTTTCAATACAGGCAGAAAACTCTGAAAATCCGATGAAGGGTATACACCCTAAACATCATAATCTGCATTTTCCCTTCACAGATTCTGACTGTCAATTAATGTCCATTTTAAGATTTCCAAAAAGTGCAATGTTACCGGGTTACTTTTACTGAATTTCATTCAATTACCTACTTTGTGGAATAGGTTAATAATACTGCAGCCACAACGTTTTTTTGAACTGACGGATACTAAACATTAATATATTGCTAAAGTACAATCCTAAATTCTAAACATGCATATTATGTAATAATTTTCTTAATTTTAGTCACTTCCTTGAGACCTACATTTTGCAGTGAAGTAATTACCCTTTTTGGAGCTACTGCTACCTGCAGTGAGTCGGATTTCATTGCTAATTCTTATACAAGCTGGTACCATGTCAAATTTAGTAGGCAGTATTATATGATGCCTCCCCACACCTATAATAGAGCACCTATGTTGCCCAACCACATGACGATTTAAGAAACCTGTAATCTATAAATTTTCAGAGATGGTTGAAAAATTTGATTTTTGTTTGTGTTTTTAACCATTACTTCCTCTTGCAACGTAGACTCAAAGAATGGTTACAGTGCAAAAGAAAACTCAACTTGCCTAGCTTACCCACCCTTTCCCCACAATCCTACAAATCTTCTCTCTTCAGGAGCTTACCAAATTCCCTTTTGAAAAGCCCGATTTAATCTACCTCCACCACACTCTCAGGCAGTGTAATTCACATTTGAACTATTCGCTGCATGTAAAAAATGTTTTTCCTAATATCCCTGTTGGGTGCTTCTGTTGATCACTTTCAATCTGATACACGACCCTTCAGCCAATTGATCTTTCTTTTTACTTACTTTGTCTTGCCGTGCTTCAGAATTTGAATTCTTCCAACAAATCTCCTTTCAGCCTTCTTTAAGAATGACAACCCCAGATTCTCCAATCTATCCTGTTCATTAAGTTGCTCATTTTTTTGGAACCATTCTCTCTCCTGCATCCTTTCTAATGCCTCCACATAGTGCCTAGAATTTGGAATACTGCTTTTGGGGATGAACTAGATTTTTCTAATAAAACATCATAATTTCTTTGCTTTTGTCCTCTTTGCCTCTGTTTATAAAGTCCACAATCCTTATGCTTTCTTTACCATAGTCCCACCTGACCCAGAGGTGTCTAATAATATGTGAACAGATTGATTGAAAAATGTCTGTTGTCATAAATAGCAATTACATGATCCTATGATTAGATTAGATTAGATTACAGTGTGGAAACAGGCCCTTCGGCCCAACAAGTCCACACCGACCCGCCGAAGCGAAACCCACCCATACCCCTACATTTACCCCTTACCTAACACTATGGGCAATTCAGTATGGCCAATTCACCTGACCCTGCACATCTTTTGGACTGTGGGAGGAAACCGGAGCACCCGGAGGAAACCCACGCAGACACAGGGAGAACGTGCAAACTCCACACAGTCAGTCGCCTGAGGCGGGAATTGAACCCGGGTCTCTGGCGCTGTGAGGCAGCAGTGCTAACCACTGTGCCACCGTGCCGCCCACAATGCTTACTTTCTTCCTTTTATATGTCAGTGTAGTGATATAAAAATTCTTTGCATTCTTCTACTCCAAGACAATTTTCCAGAACGATTCAAAATTGTGAAATATCTTAGTTCCCTCGGTTTTATTTTCCTACGACAATCTTCAGACTTTTATAACTAAAACTAGCTATCAGGTTTCCTTAGTTGCTGCCTGACGTACCTCATGCCTTTTATCCCTAATACATGGTGTCATCCCCAGCCCAATTGACTTTAGTTCTGTTCATGGAAAATCTATAATATTTGACACAAGTCTGATATAAAATGAGTTCTTAGGAAGACAGGGGAGATCAGTTTGAAACAATGAAAGTTGATTGCATAACAGTCAAAAGGCCAGTCGAAAAGATATTGGAGTGACAGCAGCAATACCAAAATCTTTTTCAAGCTCTGCTTGAAGTCAAAGAACCACAAAGAACTGCAGAGAGTAATGATGAATTCTTCAGGGTAGAGTCAAGTGGACTCCAATGACATGGCAGAGGATGTCATGTAATGGATACTGTGTAGCAAGTTTACACTTCAAGACTTGCTAATAATGAATCATGCAATTGCAATGCCTAAAAGTGGATGCATACTGTGAAGAAAGCACAAACCGAACAGCTACAGTGCTGATCTTAATGCAGGAACAATATAGGTCAATGAGCAGAGGGGTAACGGGTAATGGGTGAGTGGGACTTGGTATAAGTTGTACAGCTTCAGATGACATCAAGGTTACAGCAAGTGCAATGGAGGGCACCAGTAAAGAATGGGTTTGACTTGTCAACTCTTCAGGTAACAGAAACGTGGCTACGGCAGGAAAGTAGTGAACATATCTCTGTTAGAAAACTCTTTATCACATTTGGGTGGATTGCAGACAACAAGAATTTTAAGTAAGATGCGTGGAGCAAGTAAAAAGCCCAAAGGAGGGAGAACTGCCAGAGAAGTAAAGGGACAGACCAGGGTGACATATGGGTGATAACAATCACACAGCCCCTCCCATAGTCTTACGCACCTGGTGGGTAACGTCAGGCTTCATAATTCACTAATATTCTTTACAAAAAGAATTCAATTCACTAAAGAGCAACTAATCAGCAACTACCGCGAATGCATCCAATCAAACATCCGTCATAGATTTATTTAAAACAGATTTAAATTAGATTATTTTTTAAATTACCCCTTATTTATCCAACTCATGTTCAAATTTTGCCAACAAATTATTCTATAAACAAACGATTTCTTCCTCTTTCTTCAGTGTTATCTTTCTTCACCCTCTCGTATGGTGCTCGATGCTACAGGGTAACTGATCATTCCCAGCAGCCTGCGATCACCACCAACTCTACCATAGATGCCAACTGTAGACTCCCTCTTTGCTCTAACGCGAAGGTTTTATTTCATCTGAAGCTGATCTCAGTCAACTTATCAGATATCCTAACTAAAAGTTACATACGCTTTCTTGGCACTCTGGATTTTGAGTGTCCTTCAGCTTGATGATCCATGCCTAGATGCTGGAATTTCAACTACTGCAGATAAATTACTCATGGCATAGTGAGATATGTTGTGGAGTTGTGGTTTTCACACTGGTGTGGTACAATATTCCAGTCTCAGGCAGAATAACATGGGAGTACAATTTTAATTGTTTTAAATTCATTTACAAGATGCAAGGGTTAGTTCAGCATGTGTTGCTAACTCTCATTGCTTTAGAGAAGGTGGTGGTGAGCTGCTTCAATTGCTCAGTCCATTTGGTGTAAGGACACCCACAGTGTTGGTAGGAAGAGAGTTTCAGGATTTTAACCGAGCAACAGTAAAGGAACAGCTATATACTTCTAAGTCAATATGTTGAGTGGCTTGGAAGAGATCTTGCATGTCGTAGTGTTTCCATATATTTGCTACCCTTATCCTTTTAAGTGGATGAGGTTTGGAAGATCTTCTTAAAGGAGTCTTAGACAGTTGCTGCAGGGATTCTGGTATATACCATGCACTGCTACCAGTCTGCTGCAGGAGTAAATATTTAAGTTCAAGATCACAAGAATGTTGTATTCTTTTCCAAAACAACTTATCCTTATTTATTGAACTTAAATTTTTGTTAAGAACGAGAGTATTCATATTCTGAACATTGTATCTATGAAAGCTGGAATTTTTCAGGTTCAATTAAATATACAATAGTTTTTCTCTTATTACCATAATGTAATGCTCCAATAATTTTGTTACATTAAAGTGATAGGAAACCTGCTGTTGGATCTAGGCAGGGTAACATCAGATTCCACCCATATTCTACTACGAAACCTGAGCACACAATCTAGGTTGACAGTCAAATGTATGACTGAAGGTCATATTTTCCAGGTAAAGGAATGAAATAAGATCATCTCATCCTAATGCAGCGAATAAAATGGATACAATCACGGAGCACAAAACGTAACCCAGAGTCTTTGTTAGCATTTATTCTTCAATTGCCACTACACGTCACTCAATTTCATGCTGCTTCTGAAACTCTGCATGTAAATCTCTTTCCATCTTTGTCTCTGTAATGACAGTGACATTTAAAAATAACCCAGTGGCTATGGGGATGTTTAAAATTTAGGAAACATTATTGGAAGTAAATTGTTTGATTCTTTGAATATGCTCTGCTATTCATAATAATTATTGTTAAGCTTCTACTTCAACGCTTGCTACCCACACCAGCCCCATTTCTTCAATCCATTTGGTTATAAAAATCTCGGAGCATTAAACTAAGATCCAACTCTCAATTCTTTATCTCACTCATATAATCACGATCAACTATGTTCTTGTTCTCTTCAGTGATGGTATTTAAGTAGTAATCTGGGAGGTATGCTCAGAGTCCTGTTTCTTGGTTGATGTAAGAAATCAATGGTGTTGCATTTTTTTGTCCAGAATAGCCTCTCCACCCTATTCGTTCCTCAACTGGCACACATCGTTTCAGGTTTCCTACATTATTGAACCTATGAGCTCAATCAAGACAAACGTCTTTTTGTTTAATTTCAGATTCTTTCCCATGGCTTTTTCTCATGCTTGTGTGAGCCTGGTATCATGTTCTTACTGATGCTAATGTCATTGACACACGCACAATGGAAGAATGATTCAATTACTCACCTTAGGTACATGAAAGATTCTAAAATGAAGGATAAAGAAAATACACTGAAGAGACAAAGAAGTTTGCATCATTGTGTCATTGGCAAAATCTAAAGCAGCATTTAATTTGGAAAGCATTTCAGCTCCAGCAGGTTGTAACATAACTTATTCATGTGTGTGGTTAATTTTATAGCATTCTCTTTGTAGAACCTTAGCATACAGGTATTTAGATACATATTTCTATTGTACACAATCACTGGGGACTTAACTCATCTATTGAGTTCACTAATTATGTCATGAAACTATTTGCACTGCGATTCTGTATTTTAATTTATCTTGCAAGGTATCATTTAATTAGGTTCAAGTACTGGCATTTCATTAACAAAGACTTTGTGCACAAAAACCTGACTGTACAAAAAAAAACAAAACATTAAGCTTCTTGTTTTCCTTCAGGCATAGGATCCACAGGCAATACCCATTTCAACAATGGAGCCTTTCACTATTCTTGATCGCCAATGCTGCTAGTTGAACATTCGTGCTGATAACAGGAATGATACTCCTGTGTTGGTCATTCACTGAGATGATACAGTGCTCCTTCTATGTTGCTACCAAAGCATGCTATCGGTTTAATTGATGCAGTTCTGAGGTTTTGATTATTTTGTAGGCTTTCATGGCCCTTGCAGCCTACAGTTTTCACACTAATTATGATATCCAACTTCAGATGCATAATTTTCATTCAAACTCTAAAGTATGTGTTTCCCAAGGCAGGAGATAGGTTGCTGCTATACAATCATGTCGCATGGAAACAGATCCTTCGGTCCAAACAGTCCGTGCTGAACATAATCGCAAACTAAAATAGTCCCACTTGCCTGCTCCTGGCCCATTTCCCTCCCTTTCCTATTTGTGTACTTATCGAAGTGTCTTTTAACATTGCAACTTTTAAATTGGCCTCTGTAATTTATCTTTGCTTGCACAGATGCACCCGTAAAGCAGCTGTAACATGGAACAGGAAAAGAATTTTCAAGCTATGATCCTCCTACAAATCATTTGTTGAAAACCTATGTTTCTCTGTAGTTATACTTGAAAACACAGTGCAATTAATAGAAGACAGTGATTTATCTACTACCTAGTTCTTGCAAGCTGTTATCATATATAGATAATTATATGAATGTATGTGGGTTGGGGCAGGTTCTGTCAGTTCAACTAAATTCAGGGTGCAAAAGGCATTAATAATGATCTGTGTATCCATTTCATGAATTTTGATATCACACTGTAGAAGAGAAACTGTCAAGAAACTGGACTCATTCAGTTGGCTTTTTAAAAAATAGGTTTCTTGAAAGCATTTGCCAAGGTGATGGTCAGTGATTGACAGGCAGACTTATGAACGTTGACAATTTCTTACCCTGATTTTGTGCATGAGCAATGGTGCTCCACTAAGCCATGGGCAGCCATAAAACATATTGATCATAAGCGGAGATTTAGTCAGTTAACCCCCTTAAATCCTGTATCTTCCATTTAATTAAATCATTGCTCATTTGTCCCTCACCTACCTGCCTTTGATCCATATCTCTTGATACACTTTCCTGACAAAAATTCATCAAGCTTAATCTATTAATCATGATTTGGTTCTCTTGCTGATAAACTATAAATACAATTTTCTAAATTAATAGCAATTAAGTAAAGTCCTTGAAAATACTTTTACTGGTCTCAAATGTCTCATCTAATATCACAATGTTCCCTGTTTTTCCACAAAAACACTTGTAACAAATGATTAGTGTCTTCTCCTGAGTTTCCAATGCCTTGCAGATTTTAACCATTGTATGGCCATGTCATGTAATGCAATAGTAAATGAAAATTAGAGTCATCTCTTTCTGGCTATAGCTGATTCTGCCTTGCAGATCATCTCATATCTAATTACACTATTGTACAATTCACCAAAGAGAAATAGTGTAAAGAAATTTAATAAATATTTGATATGTGACATATTAGTGAAAAGTTCCAATTGATCTTTGTAACGCCTTTTGTTTCCTTGAATTTGCTCTTGCCAACAGAAAATACAGGAAATACTCAGTAGGTCTGCCAGCATCTGTGCAAAGAAACAGAGCTAACATTTGGAGTTGAATATGACTCTTCTGCTGAGTATTTCTAACACAAAGTGAAATTTTATCACTTCAGTTTTAGTTATCTTTTTAATCAGTCTCATCCAAATTTCTGCCAATGTGACCATTACAAGGCAGCTGTTGGCAAGAGTGGTTTAGGTGATGTTGAGTTAGTAAAGCATTTTGGTTCATGTAATTGTCTTTTAAATTGCACATACTGCATACACTGTTTGATTGACAACTTTAAAGGTTAAGTAAAACGTTTAAACTTGGTTATATGAACTGAGTATAATACTTTTATTGGAACAAGAATCATAGAATTCCTACAGAGTGGAAAGAGGCCATTCAGCCCATCAGGTTGCACCGACCCGCTGATAAGCATCCCACCGAGAGCCACCCCCTACCCTATTCTCATAACCCTACATTCACCATGGCTAATCCACCTAGCCTGCGCATCCCCGGACATTACAGGGTAATTTAGCATTGCTAATCCACCTAACCTGCACTCCTTGGGACTGGGAGGAAACCACAGCACCTGGAGGAAATCCACACAGGCATGGGGAGAATGTGCACACTCCACACTCATTCAGGGCTTGAATCAAACCTGCGTCCTTGGCGCAGTGATGCAGCAGTGCTAACCACTGAGCCACTGTGCCGCCATGTCTGCCCACCAACCATGTATTTGGAAAAGGTTTTAATAGCAATCTGACTTGGTCAATTAACTGTATCTGTTGAACAAAGCATTAATATTTTGAAAAGAATATTCAGAACTTCTGCTCAAAATATTGTCCTTCACTAGTTTAGTATTTATGGGAATGTAAGTTGAATTGGCCTTATTGATAAGATGATGTAATATTGTTTATCCAACTTCTCAATATCTAAAAGTATGTAACACTTGTTCACCCAATGAATTTTTAGTTCCTGGGCCCTCGGGAATAATATGTGGATAGCTGTTTGGCCTACCTGACCCCCACTATGGGGTGTGGTGACATCCAATTACCCTCATCTTAAGCAAATGGAAAGAGTTCATTTCATCCCTTTCCAAATAATGTATAGGTCATCTTCTGAATTAGGAATAAGAGTTGAAAGCTCAGTCTTTTGTGGCATGATTTTAGCTAGACTCCTGCGGCATAATTCTTCTCAGGCATGGTCACTTGAGAGAGAGGAGAAGAAAGGTATTACCTGTGCTGACCAATTTGAAATAACCCTGGGGCTTGTGGGATAAGAAACAGAGTTATTAAGTATTCACAAAATATTCTTCGTTCATAAATAGTGGCTAATTGCACGTTGGCAGATCAACTGCTACTGAGGACCCCATGATATAAGTTAACAATTTTGAACTCTGAATTCAGTAATGGGGTTTTACACCTCAAATAAGGATAAACGTACATTGTGCTTTAATTTTTCTACTTGTCAAGTTGCAATAGGCTTGAAACATTCTCATAGCACATCAGCTTCACATTACTTCTAAACATCTAAAATATCTTCTCTGTAACACAGAGGAACAACTGAACACTCCAATTTCAGTCATTTTCTTCTGCATCAATAGCAAAAAGACTCAGCTCTCAAATTTTCACTCTAGTAAATAATAGTGACTTCCAAGCTCTAGAAATCCAAGTGGTTTCAACAGGTAAACTCCATACTATCAATATGCAGTCTTAATTCTGGCACCGTGCAGTGTTTTAGTGGGAGTAGTGAAGAACAGAGCTCATGAAGCCATTGTGTAAAAAAAAAAGCATTACCAGCCAAACCCTCCTTATAAATCAAAGTCAAAAGAAAGATGGAAAACTGAAGCTATATTTTGTGCATCTTAACTATAGATTGCAGTCTGGCACCAAACCAGCATACTTTCATTTTATGGAAGATAGCATTGCTTTGTACAGCATGTACTGTACTTCTTTTGAAACAAGTAATTGGATTGCAAACTGCAAAAAAAAATCCAGAAATCTATCACATCTGTAATGACAACTCCCTTGAAAGGTTGCCCAATCAGGTCTTATATTTCAGTCTTTTCATTCAACTTTAATATATCCCCAATGAATATAAACTATTTCAAAGATAATAAGCATCAAAATATCTCAAGTTGTTGAGTGAATTAACATTTTGAATATTTCCTTCTAATCATGTAACAGACTATAAATGAATATTATTCAAAAACTTAATAAAATGTCAAGGATAAGTAACAACCTTTGATGTTGAAGAAACATGCTGACAGGTCACTTAAAATGGTAATTTTCTGTATGAACTTTCATTTATTGCTAAACAATGCATAAAATGGCAACATATTTAGAGCTTTTCCTTGCTGGCTTGACAGTTTGTGGTAATCAATTTAAAACACTGTTTAGATTAGGGTTTAAAAATCTTTACCCAATGACAAGGTAAAATAGAAGGCTGGAAACAGTGAATTGACTGACTACATCGATTTTGAGCACTGCAAAATTAAAAGCAATGTATTATAATTCTAATTAAAGTAAATCTGGAAGCAGAATTAATCAGCATCAAATAACAAATATAATTAATAAAAATTAGACATCTTCATTCTAGCTTTCAGTAGCCATGTTGCTTTTTGAGCCATTGACTTAATTCAAAATTAAACCCGCGACCTACGAAACAGATCCCTTTTCCAAATAGAAATAATTCTCCAAGAAAGAATTCAGATAAATTCCACCTGTTTTATCTGATAGATTACTTTAAACAAATTTATTCTGCGTGGATGAGTGGCGAACTTTGTCATTAAGTTTACACATTCCTCCTTCCAGGAAACCTGAGCCCATTCCAAACTCGGTTGCTCATATTCTAACTTACTCCAACTTCCATGTACCCTCAGCATTGTCTTCACTGACCTAACATTGGCTGTTGGCTGAAAGAAAAGGCTTGATATTAAAATTCCATCCTAGTTTTTAAATCCCTCCATGGGATGCAAAAAAGGGACATTTGTGTCTTTGTTGCTAATTAACTGAAGGCCAACATGATGATGTTGCAAGCTAAAGGAATGTTAGCCTTTATTACAAGAAGATTTGTGTACAGGAGTAGTGATGTCGTGCTTCAATTGTATACGAGCTTGATTAGACTGCACCTAGAGTACTGTGTGCAGTTTGGATCTCCTTATCTCAGGAAAGATATTCTTGCCATAAAGAGTCTGCTACAACGGTTTACCAAATCTGTTCCTGGGAGGGCGGGATTGTCCTATGAAGATCTACTCAGCAAACCAGGACTGATTCTCTAAAGTTTCAAAAGAGAGAGATGATCTCAGTGAAATTTATAAAATACTTCAAGGGTTACACAGGGTAGATGCAGGTAAGATATTTCATCTGGTTGAGGAGTTGGGAACAGGGGCCACAATTTAAAAATAAGGGAGAATGCCACTTAGGAGATTAGGAGAAGTTTTTTTAACTCAGAGGTTTGTGAACATGTGGAATTCTCTCCCTCAGAGGACAATGGAAGCTCAGTTTAAAATGGAAATTGGTAAATTTCTAATTACCAATGTTACAAGTTGATAGGGATGGGGTGGGTAAAAGGTATATAAATGTTTGATTAACTATGATCATATTGAATGGCAGGACAGGCTTGACAGTCTGAATGACCTATTTCTTCCTATCTCTGCAGTCACCTCTAGTCCTTCAGCCTGACAAAATATCTTCCCCCACGTTCTGGCCTGCTAAGCATCCTTGTGATTTTATTTGCTCTAGTATTGGCCGTCAGCTTTTCAATCCCCTCCTGAATATTCTCCATCTCCCATTCCACCTTTAAGATGCTCCTTAAACCTGCCACTTTGCCCAAGTGTTTGATTACCTGCCCAAATACGTGACTTGATGTTAAATCTTGTGATGCACCTTGGGAGGTTAACTATTTCCAAGGTACCAAACAAATGCAAGTTTCAGTTGAAATGCTGCGATGACGCCAGAATAGTCAATATGCCTAATTAATGACATTTTGAGTCCTCTCTGCCTGATCACGAGTATTGATGGGAAAAGGCCTCCTATTTGAATGTTTAGGAAGATCCCACTCACCTTCTTCAATGGGCACTGAGATTGTGTAAAATGATTATTTTTCCCTGAAATGCCAATTGCCGAAAAAATAATCAATAAAAAGCTGCCTGTACACTGGGGTTTAAATAATTTTCTTTCTTCTACCTTTAGTCGCAACTGTAATGGAGATTATTCACAGCTGGGTCTGTAATTCTATCTAATAAACAATCATTGTTAAACTACTGTGGTGAATCTTAAATTGCAGTTAAGCTAATATTGATCAGAAGAAATATAAAAGATACACATGATGTTTCAACTTTATGTATTTCAGCTATAATTTCAATGCCATGCAGTCGCTCCTCCCAAGGGTCCTCCCTGACCCTTCTATTGAGTTCTACTTGTCTTGGATCTCAAACTTTGGGATTCCTGAATCAAAATATTCTACGTATTATTAATAGTCTACCCTGGCAATTTTCCGTTCAAACATAACGCAGTGACTAAGGGACCTCTCATCACAAGTGTGTTCTTACCAGGGAATAACTGCCTGGGTATACTTTTACATGAGGTTTTATCCCACAACTAAAACAGCTTGCAACTCACAGATGCATATTAAAGCCTGGTGGCATGGTGGAGCAGTTTTTCAATCTTTGCACGTCTTTCCACGTGCTATTTTTCTTCCATCTTCGAAATTCCAAACTTTTTTTTAAAAAGGAAATGCAAATTAAAAAGTAAACAAAATTCATAATAGCATGTTTAAATTGTTCTTTTAATGTTTTCTTTATCATTTTTACTTGATCCTTGAGCCTCCCTCAAGAATCAGAACTTCAACTACACAATTCTGTCTTTAAAATCAATCTGTTTGGACATGTCGCGACACACTCTGGGTGAGGTGAGACTTGAACTAAGAACTCCTGTTCAGAGATAAGAATGCTGTGACTGTATTTCAGAAGCCTTAAGCACACAGTGCTGCATTAGATGAGAACATTTTTCATTCTGAGCATGTGCAATTGTTAGAATGTTCTAGAATGCAAACTGTGCATCTGCAAGTGCAGAGAAACAGAAGGATATCTTGCCTTTCTTATGAGAATATAAAACCTTCCTCTTTCAGAAATAAACCTCAAAGATGCTGGAAATGTAATTCTTGCTGTATTAAATTTAGGCAATTAATTAATTCATAGTAAGTATACTACACATATTTTGTCTATTCCAAATTCCTCTCAGAAAAACATATTCAGCAATTGTGAGCATCAATAGCTTTTATTGTGTAAGAAACCAAATTATAAAATATTCCTGATTACTTGTTGCTGCCTATAAAAAAAGATTACTTTGGTAAAAATATTTTTGTTTCGGAAATCATTTCTATCATTTGTATATATATTTAGTTTAAAAACAATCCAATTCAAAGAGCCAAGGGCCAATAATTTATTGTATAAAACTTGGGTACCTCAGCATTTTGTGAGGAACAATTTGAAATAAATACCTATGTTAATAAAAAGCTGTATAGATGCTGTATGACTCTATACGTGCACAAACCCATTTATAGCACACCGTTGGTACAAGCTTGCACAACAAGGAATTTGGCACCATCTGCTCACAATGCTTTTGTTCACTAACTTTATAAAGCAGAATATTTCATGCTTGAGAGCAATCTCGTAAAAATAGAAACAACTGATAATTATAAAGAGTTGTATAATCGGAAGACCTAACATGAGCAAAGACATTGGAGGGAATGGGGAAGGAAAGCATACTTTTGCTTGGTTATGGGCATTGCTATATAAGCTAGATATAGTGTCTGCTTCTAATTATTTGAAAGAAGGTGATGGAGAGCTGCCTTCTTGACCCGCTGCCACCTATGCAGTGTAGTTATATCCAAAGTTTGGTTAGGTTCCAGGATTTGGACCCTGCAACAGTGAAGGAAAAGTTATTCAGTGCAAAGACAGGATGGTGTGCGAACTGAATGAGGGACTTGCAGGGTGGTGGTGTTCCCATTCATCTGTTACTGTTGTGTTTCTATGTGGTGGAGGTCACAGGTTTGGAAGTTGCCTCATTGAGGCATTGTAGAGCACCTTACAGATGGTACACATTGCTGCCACCATATATCAGTGATGAAGGCAGTGAATGGTGAAAGTGGTGGTTGGGATGTCAATCAAAAGGCTACTTTGTTCTCAATGGTGTTAAGTTTCTTGAATGTTGTTGGCATCGCACACATTCTAGGCAAGAGGAAAGTATTGCATTACACTCCTGGCTTGTGCCTTGTAGATATTGGATAAATATTGGGGAGACAGAAGATTAGTTTCGGCATTGATTTGGCCACTATTGGAATACTGTGTGCAACTCTGGTCTCCCTGCTAAAGGAAGGATGTTTTGAAACTTGAAAGGGTTCAGGAAAGATTTTCAAGGATCTTGCCAGGATTGGAAGGCTGGAACTAAAGGGAGACGCTGAATAGGCGGGGGCTATTTTCCCTAGAGCATCAGAGGCTGAGGGCTGAGCTTACAGAGGTTTACGAAATCATGAGAGGCATGGATAGGGTAAGTACACAAAGTCTTTTCCCTGGGGTGGGGGAGTCCAAAAAGAGAGCACATAGGTTTAGGACAAGAGGGGAACGATTGTAGAAGGGAACTAAGGGGCAACTTTTTCACTCAGATGATGGTGTGTGCATGGAATGAGCTGTCACAGGAAGTGGTGGAGGCTGATAAAATTACAACGTTTAAAAGGCATCTGAATGGGTACATGAATAAGAAGGGTTTAGAGGGATATGGGCCAAGTGCTGGCAAACGGGACTAGATTAATTTAGGATATCTGGTTGGCATGGACGAGTTAGACCAAAGTGTCTATTTCCATGCTGTACATCACTATGACTCTAAATGATCTCCTCTTGTAGCCGTATAATTTATATGAGATGTCCAGTCCAGTTCAGTTTCTAGTCAATTGGTACCCTTAATGTGTCATTTGTAATGGATTCAGTGATGGCAATGCCTTTGAACATTAAAGTTCAATGGCTAGATTTGCTCTTATTGGAGTTGATGTGCAGGTGCCGGTGTTGGACAAAGTTAAAAATCACACAACACTAGGTTATAGACCAACAGTTTTATTTGAAAGTACAAGCTTTCAGAGCACTTCTCCTTTGTAAAGTAGCTAGTGCTACCTGATGAAGGAGTAGTGCTCCTAAAATTATGTTGTATGATTTCTAATCTTATTGGAGCTGGTCATTGTGTACTTCTGTGGTACAAATGTTGCTTGTCACGTATCAGCCCAAGCATGGGCATTGTCCACGTCTTGTTGCACATTAACACGGACTGCTTCAGTGTCTGAGGAGTTGCGAATGGTGCTGAACATCCCCACTTCTGACCTAATGATGAAGGGAAGGCCACTGATGAAGTAGCTGAAGATGGTTGAGCCTAGGACACTATCCTAAGGAACTGGGGTCTTGTGTCCTGCCTCTGAGGTGAGAAGCCTAGGTTCAAATCCCACCTGCTCCAGAGGTGCGTAATAACATCTCTGCACAGGTTGATTAGAAAGTATCTACCCCTGAGGAATTCCTGCAACAATCACCTCAGAATGAGATAATTGCCCTTCACTAAGGAAGCCATTTGTTTTGTACTAGGTATGACTTCAACCAATGGAGAAATTTCCTCCAATTCACATTGACTCTAATTTTGATAGAGTTCTTTGAAACTACATACAGGTAAAATAAGTCTTGACGTCAAGCACAGTCACTCTCAACTCAACTCATGAATTCAGCTTTTTGACAAAGCATCAACCAAGGCAGTAATGAGGTCAGAGCTGAGTGACCCCACCAGAACCCAGAGAGCATCAGTGAAAAAGTTGTTGCTAAATGTGTGTGGCTTAATAAAACTGTTGCCATCCCTTCCATCACATTACTGATGATTGAGAGTTGACAAACAGGGTGGTAATTGGTCGGGTTGGATTTGTCTCAATTTTTGTGGAAAGGACATTCCTTGACAATTTTCCATTTTCTTGGGCAGATGTACAGGCACAATTTGGACAGGGGCATATGATTCAAGAAGAGCAAATGGAATTCTCAGAGTCCTTGTCCTCCAATTAGCTTGGTTCCCATTAAATGTTCCGAAACCTAGGAACCTTCAATATTCCAAAATCTTCTCAGGTTTCCTCCCTTCCTCTGCTGAACTCATAAGATCTGGGTGCTCACTATCCTCTGGATTACACTTCCATTACTCCAGAGTCATATTGTCAGTTCCTGGGTTCCTTTTCCAGGCAATTCTATGGTCCAGTATTCCTGGAACTCTGACAGCCCATTCTGAGTCTTCCAGACCTCAAGAACCTAATTCAAAGTACAATGAAACACTAAGACCACACCTCAAATGTCTCAGATCTCAGGGACACGTAAAATGCTGATAATAGCATGTCTATGACAGTGCTATGTTCCTTAAGAACCCTGGGCTTATAAAACTTCAGATTCATTGTTAGCAATATTTAATAGTAGACAAAATAAGTAGTTAATGAAGTGAGAATAAAAGCAATAACAGGTACAAATGTGCTGATATAATGTACTTTAGATATAGCACAGGTTGTTCTGCTATAACGTGTGTTTCGTTAGTGCAAATTCGCTATAAAATGA
This sequence comes from Chiloscyllium plagiosum, assembly GCF_004010195.1. Classification (NCBI taxonomy): domain Eukaryota; kingdom Metazoa; phylum Chordata; class Chondrichthyes; order Orectolobiformes; family Hemiscylliidae; genus Chiloscyllium; species Chiloscyllium plagiosum. The sequence goes on along the minus strand of NC_057721.1, from coordinate 18,853,283 downwards.
TTGAAGAATTGAGGACACTGTTTCTAAAGCGCAAAGTTTTAAAACATGTATTGGTTTGAACACGATTCCAGCCCCATTAGTTTAAATGGTGCTGCTATTATGCAATTTTCTTCAAGCACGAGATTGCACGAGAATGGAACGACCGTGTTATAGCAGACGTGACTATAATATTAAAAAGTTTGGGGCTGAAGTTTCTCTCTGCATAATTACTAACAGTACTTTTCTAATTTAGGGTGTCAGGCTCTCTGCTTCACTAGTTTCATCATTGTATTAAAAATAAAAATAATTGCCATTTTAATATTTTGTAATATAACTGTAAATTACTATAGTCACTGTCTTCCTTTTGCTTGAAAAGTCAGTCACAAATAAATGCCTATCTGTAATGGTAGTATATAATTATTCACCATGAATGAATGAGAAGACACTTGTTTGAATTGGAGAAAATTAGGTACCTACTGACAATGATTGACAACTGACTCATGCATGTTGACTGAAATGGCGACAGAAAACCAGGGTTTAGCTGCTCCACTGCTCTTGTTCGTTGCTGCATACATTGGCAATATCTTGAATGCCTGGATACATGAAGCTCAACTCCAGCTCTTCAAGGGTGGCAAGATCTTTTGGAAATAGCATGCTGTTCGCTCATCAAAAAAGGAGAATGCAAACACCAGATTTTCTTGACTGAAGATCTTGATTAGAAAGATGAAATGAAGGAGAGTTAAGCTGTACCCTTGGGTGGCAGCAGGATCCCTCACATTAACATTCATAATGCAATGCCGAGAAAGAGAGAGAGAGATGAGAGTCAGAGAGAGAGGGAGAGGGAGAGGTGTGTGTGTGTGTGTGTGTGTGAGAGAGAGAGAGAGAGAGAGAGAGAGGTGAGAGATGAATGTCAAGATTCCAGCTCCGAGAACATTGATATAGTGCAGGAAGAAGTTTAATGATCTCGCATGATTGGTCAGGGTTCGTGACTGTATCATCAAACCCACCCCTTACCAACTGCACTGGTGGCCTCAGTCACAGTCCAGTTCAAAACAATCTCATGATTCACTCACCAGCAATCTCTATTCATCAGGACCCATACTTAACACTTATATACTTCACCTCACCCAGACACACTGCAGAGAGTCCAAAGTCCACATCTCTCTCAACTCTGAGTTCAATAATTTTGGATCATAAATACTCCCCATTTTCAGAAAACAGACTTTTGAAATGTTTCCTCCATTTACAATTAAATTTCCTCATAATCCATTTTTTGTTTCTTTTTTGTTTCAACACGAGCCCTTCTTGTCAATCATCATCAGCCTTTTTCAACTTCTTTCTTTCTAAGTTTTCACTTCTCACAGATCTTTGCATTTTTTGTCTTTGCCTTTCTTTCTCCGCCTCTGTAACTGCTTCAAAAACTGCAGGTGTTTCTCACATGAAAGATCATCAACCTGCAATGTTATATACTGTCAAAGGAACCCTGGTCATTTGCTGCAGTGTGTCTCGTACACATGCTGCCACTGTGCATCAATGATGAAGGGGTGAATGTTAAAGGCGCTGGGTAGAATGCCAATCAAGCAGACAGTTTTATTCCTGGACGTTGAACACCTTGAATGCTGTTGGAGTATCACCCATCCACGCAAGTGGAGAGTATTCCACCACATTCCCACCTTGTGCCTTTGGTGGACAGGCATTTGGAAGATGAGATGATTTGCTAACTGCCATATTTCTAGCCTCTGATCTGCTCATGTAACTACGTATTTATACAGCTGGTCCAATTGAATTTCTGGTCCAGAACACCTCCCAGAATCAGCAATTCACCATTGACTGTCATAAGGTGATGATTAGATTCTCTCTTGTTACAGATGATCATTGCTTGGCACTTATGTAGCATGTATGTTACTTGCTACTTATTAGCCTAAGTCAGGATATTATCCGGCTCTTGCTGCATTTGAATATGGACTCCTTCAGTATCTGAGGGAGGGAAAATGGTGCTGTACATTGTGTAATTATTGGTATACATCTCACCTCTGACCTTAGATCGGAGGAAGGTCATTGATGAAGCAGTTGAAGATGGTTGTCACAAGGATACTACCATGAGGAACTCCTGGAGCTGAGATGAATTAGCTCCGACAACCATAGCCATCTTTCTTTGCGCTTGAAATGACTCCAACCAGTTGAGTTTTTTCCCTGATTCCTATTCACTACAATATCCTTACAGCTCCTTGATGCCACACTCAGTCAAATGTTGTCTTGAAATCAAGGACAGTCACTTTCACCTCAGCTCTGGAGTTCAGCTCTTTTGTCCATATTTGGAACAAGTAATGAGATCAGGAGCTGAGTGACCCAGGCTTTTCACGGATCATCCCAGCTTGATTATAATGGTAGAGTGGAGCATATTCCAGGCCATCAGGTTATGTAAGAAAATAATTCTGCAGTTTGTGATTGTCAACAACACCTCATGGACACTCAGTTTTGCATTGCTGTATCTGTTCAAAATCTGTCCAATTTGACATACTGATGGTACCACAAAACAAGATGAAGTGTATCCTCAATGTGAAGATTAAACCTTTGTCTCCAAGATGATTCCTATTGATTTTGTCATGCACAGACACATCCATCACAGGTATATTGGTGAGGATGAGGTCAAATAAGTTTCTCTCTCTTACTGGCTCCTCGCCACCAAAGATTAGCAGCTAAATCCTTTATGACTCAACTAACTTGGTCAGTAATGATGCTACCAAACTACTCTTGGTGATGGACATTGAAGTCCCTCCTCAAAATATATTCTTCACTCTGACACCCTTGCTGATGGGACAAGATATGGTGGTGGTGGTGACTGGGACATTATTTGTAATGCATTAATCCATGTGATTATGTCAGCCTGTTGCTTAACTAGTTTGTGGGACTCCTGTTCCAAATTTGGCACAAACCTCTCGATGTTGTAAAGGAGGGCTTGCAGAGTTAACAGGGAATTGTCATTTCTGGTGTCTCAGTTAATACTGGCTACTCTGTCCAGTTTCAGTCAAATGTTCACACAGCTTACTTTTGTGTTTTGAAAAAGTAACAGAGAATTGGTCAGGGCAATGCAGTTGATGTGGTGAACATGGACTTCCAAATGGCATGGTAATAAAGTGCCATAAGTGGCTTGTCAGCTCAGACAAAACACACACACAAAGAAGTGGACAGCAGCAGCAGAATATGAAAGCAACTGATGAGAAGAAACAGAGCAATGATCCATGAATGTTTGGAAGAAGGAATGCATTGCGGTTCAGGGACAAGCCTAGGACAGTCACATTTCGTAATCTATAATGAGTTGAGAATGTCAGGCACTATTTCAAAATTTGCAAATGACGAAACAGATGGGGAAGTAGTGTGAACTGTGAGGATTTCAAGAGGAGACAGGCAGGCAAGGGGAATGGATGACAGCATGGCAGGAGATATGTCATGATATATAAAGTGATATATTTTGACAGGAAAGCTATGAGAAGCAATCTAAAACGAGGATGCAATTCTAAAAGTGGTTTAAGATCACAGGAACTTATGGTATGAGTGTAACAATTGCTCTAGGGGGCACAGCCAGTTGAGAAAGTAGTTCATAACATGAACAGGATCCTGAGTTCCAGTCCTCAGGAAGGATGTGCAGGAAGTGCTGCTGGAAAAACTGTCAAGAATATTTTCAGAGAAAAGGGACCTCAGTTGCCTGGATAGATTAGCAAAGTTGGGTGCTGTTTTCCTTAGAGAAGATTCTTTAATGGACGTTTTGAATATGTGGGGTCTAGACATAGTTGAGATATAAAACTTATTCCCATTTGATGGAAAAATCAAGAATCAGTGGACACTGTATGGCAAAATAAAAAGCAGGAAAATGTCTAATAATTCAGCTAGTACGTTGAATCTGGAATACAATGCATGAGATTGTGGAGTGCCACATTCAATCTTGAATTTCAAAGGGATTACCTGAAGAGGAAAAAATAGTCAGATATACTGAGACAGGGCACAGTCACAAGGGCTGGAAACCTCATTCTGTTCTGTAAATATTCTATGACTCTGTTACCTTTTTAATTTGAGCTTTTTCCTAGCAGCACCTTGATGAGAAATCAAGAGAGTCAAACTTTTGTTCCTGATTAAAATCTTGCATTGGAGCTTGAAGATTATTTCAGCAATTACTGTTGTTAGCAGCTCTTGGGGTCAGAGTTTGGAGACTAAGCTAGTTCTAAAGGCAAGCATATGTTGACTGCAAGGAACACTTGCACTCTTGTAGCCATGATGAGACTGGTGCAAATAATCCACAGACATTCTTCAGGATAAGGTGTCTCTTCAATTATGCATTTGAAAAAAAATCTGTCAAATGACTGCTTATTGCAAGGTAGCAAGAATTCTGGGACAAAATCTAAACCCTCATGTCTTAACATCAGTTTCTGGAACCTTGTGAAGCTGGTGAACTCAAGTAGCTATTTCACAAAATCACAAACTCATACAGCCAGGAATGAGACTATTTGATCAAGTGTGCCAGTGTCAGCTCACTGAAAGAGATACCAACTCGTCTCACTTCCCCCTATTCTTTTCCCAGACATCTGCAAATCTCTCCTTAAGTATTTATCTAATTTCCATTCAGAAGCCAATTGAATAATTTACTGTTTTCCCTGGAACATCGGAGGCTGAGGGATAACCTTATAGAGGTTTATAAAAGTGGAGTCGCAGGTCAATAAGGTAGTAAAGAAAGTGTTTGGTATACTTTCCTTTTGTTAGTCATGCTGCAGCTGTACAGGAAATTGGTTAGGCCACTTTTGGAACACTGTGTGCAAATCTGATCTCCCTGCTATAGGAAGGATGTTGTGAAATTTAAAAGGGTTCAGAAAAGATTTACAAGGATGTTGCCAGGGTTGGAGGGAGAGGCTGAATAGGCTGGGGCTGTTTTCCCTAGAATGCTGGAGGCTGAGGAATGACCTCCTAGAGGTTTATAAAATCATGAGGGGCATGGATAGGGTAAAATAACAAGGTCTTTTCCGCAGAACTAGACGGCGTAGATTTAGGGTGAGAGAGGAAAGATTTAAAAGGGACCTAAGGGGCAACCTTTTCACGCAGAGGGTGGTACGTGTATGGAATGGGCTAGCAGAGGAAATGGTGGAGGCTGGTACAATTACTACATTTAAAAGGCATCTGGATGGGAATTTGAATAGGAAGTGTTTAGAGGGATATGAGCCAAGTGCTGGCAAATGAGACTAGATTAGGTTATCTGGTTGGCATGGACGAGTTGGACCGAAGGATCTGTTTCCACGCTGGACATCTCTATGGCTCTATGACTCCCAGACATTGGGCGGTTCATTCCCAATCATCGTAATGAGCTAAGCTGAAAATAAGTTTCTCCACGTTTCATCCTCCACTTCACAGTGCCATAATTTTATGAGAGGAATGATCTGATTTGTCCATTCAAGATAATTCTACCAACATTTTAAATAATTGTTTTGTTTTTATTTACAACTGTTAATTGATCAGGAAAAGCATCAATTTCCATTTTTGTAACAATTAAGTGACAGCACAACTCCTGATTCCTGATGAAGGGCTTTTGCTCGAAACATCAATTTTCCTGGTCCTAGGAGGCTTTCCCAGCAATACACTCTCGACTCTAATCTCCAGCATCTGCAGACCTCATCTTCGCCTGACTCTACAACCGATCAACCTTATATAATGAAAATGCGTATTAGTCTGTTTTAAAGATTAACTTCCCCAGGATTTAAATTAAGCATAAAAACAGAATTCTCAGTGACTAAAATGTATGATAGAAATCAGAGCTGTCTCTCCACTTCCCTACAAATACACATGGTCTCAAGTTAACAATCCAAATTTAAGGAAGGAGCATTTCTGAAAGAAATTAAATATTTTCAATTTCAAGTATGTTGGAAAAAATGTGTAGGCCACTCAACCCCTCAGGTTTAGTTCCCTATTTAATTAGAACATGGCTATTCTGTAACTTCAAACAAATATCCACCCTTTTGATCCATATTCCAGAATATCCTTGATTTATAAACCCTATCAGGGTGTCAAATTTGAAAATTTCAGTTGCCTCAGCTATGGAAAAGGAACTTCAAATTTTCCCTACTCTTTCTGTGGAACAGGACTTTCTGGATTCAGTTTGAACTTTAATTTTAACATTTTGTGCTCCTGTCTAGATTCTCCCACTAGTAGAAATACGTTGTCACCATTGGGTGTTTTTAATAATTTAAGCATGTCCATTAAATCAACTTACAAAATTCTAAACTTAAGAGAGTGCAAAACAGGTTTGTAAGGGCATCAAGCAAGTTCGGCAGCTGGATATAGTATTTTCACATTCACACAGTCACCATCCGCAGAATAAGAGAGATGCATGTATTCCTGTGTGCATACTGAAGTGGACAATTCCCTCTGTGACACTCTGATCCTCTCCTTCAATACCTCTGACATCTTGTCCCCTTCCCAAGAAATTGCAGCAAGTGTTCTCCCTGCTGTGTTAGCTCCTCTCTCTCCTCAATACCTAAGGCCACAAGTATATGTGTACTTCTTCCAATTTAGTATACAGCACTAGTTGCTCACAATGTGGTCCCCTCCGTGTTGGGGAGATCAAATGTAGACCAGATTACCACTTTGCACAACACTCAGTCTACAGGCATGATCCTACCCTTCCAGTTGCTTGCCAATTGCATATATTTGTGTTACTATATCTCTCACACACACATTTCTGTCCTTGGTCTGCACTAATATCCCAGCAAAGCTCAACATAAACTAGAGCAACTACACCCCATCTTCCAGTTAGGCACTTCATAGGCTTCTGGATTCAATATTGAGTTTGACAATTTCAGATCTTGGCTTCTGTGTCCCCATTTTGATTCTTTTATTGCCAAATACCAGTGTGTCCAATTCTTAATGCTTATAATTTCAATCAGAGCTGATCTTTATTCTGTCATTGACACATTCACTGGACTTTCTTTCTACTGCAAAACTCATCATTTTGTTGCATTTTGTTTCATGGCAGCTTTGTTAATAATATCTCCTACCCTCAAACACAATCCAGAATTTCGGGTTGTTCAACTCTGCCTTTCCCCTTACCTTTTTCAATGGCACAAAACATTTCACATTTCGTTTTTGCAGTTCTTGACTTGAAACATTGTTTTTCTTTTTTTTCCACAGATGCTGCTAGACTACTGAGGTTTTCCAGCACTTTCTGCTTTTATTGCAGATTTTTTGCATCCATTGTGTTTTGTTTTTTTATTAAATATTGTACTTGACCTACAATGAAATTTAATCCCAGATGCATCTCCTTATTTATAAAATTACTTCTTCCCAGGTATTCTCTACTTACACAGAAATTTCTAGTCACTTCCTGTGAAATTAAGCAGCACTATACTGCTGAATAGATTTTGTAAATAGGAAACATTAAATCTCTCAAACAGTTTTTCATACCCCATTGCACTGAAATGAGAAGCCAGGAAAACGTGTTGGAGTTGCAGTACAATTTTATATTTACTAAAGTTGTAAATAAATAATCTAGATTGCTAACTGTAATGTTCATTTATAGATGTATAAAAAGGCTAAATTATGATATTTTCAGCAACATTTGACTTCAGGAATTTAAGTTCACAGCACAATACTTCATCAGTTAATCTAAAGTAAGTGGGTGCTTTATTGAATGTTCCACCTTCTTTCCACATACACCCCAACATCATTGGATTGAATATGACCACAGAACCAATATTGGTATACACAGTTACTCAAATTGTATTTTAAAAAAGTGATTGCTGCTAAAAACATTATTTTGCTATATCTTTTGAGTTAAGTTAACTGCAGAGAAACAAGAAGTTGTGATACGAATAAAATGTCTTCCAAATTAGAACATGCAAATTTTTTAAATTTAGTCCAGAGGCCTAATTCTCTTCAAAAGTATCAAGGTACTAAGCCAGTGTTCATTCTTCTGTCTTCCTCAAAAGGTGGCAGGCATCAGGATTGGTGAATCAAACAATAATCCAGGTTTTCATGCAAAGGTACTATCAGTTAGATCAATGCAACTGATCACATGCAAGGGAAAACCACTCATTCATTAACTCAATAGAGTCCTATGGTTTTTTTTTTACTTTTAGTTCTGTCCATTATTCAGCCATCTGGACACAAAGCTATGAGCTTATGCATTAGCCCTTAGCAAATACAAAATAATTTACAATAACAAATTTCTCAATTTTCTTTGGGTAGCACCAGCTGTGTACAATTCCCATAGCCATGAAGAGTTATTTACATGCCATCAATCAAGGTTAGATTTGGATCTAATTTATAGCATTTGGAGGATATTTGTTAACACACTGCAAAACTCTGGTTCTCAATGTTGATCAAAGCATGTTTCTCAATTTAAATGAAACCACAGTTCATGTTTGGATACTTCAATAGAATCAATAACCATGATGACACCTATGCCTAGCAATGGCTGAAAATATTTGAAATTAATAATAATCAATTCTTCCTCTGAATTAAACGTTTATTTTACCTAGAGAAAGTTTTAAAATTAGTTATCATTTATCACGATACCAGAAAGTCTAACTCATCAATCCCTGTTCAGTATCCTTCCAAGTATTTCACTAGTATATCCAGATATTGTTTCAATAGTTTGTTGTCATAGCTAAATAAAATTTATATATGCAATCCTCTATTGCTTGGTAATCAAAGGTCATTGGAGAATACAACTTACATTCTCAGTTGTTCCAGTTATTACATGTAGACCATCATATGTTGATTTGATATACATTCCCTAGGGAAGATGGGAGAGACAAAGAAAGAGAAAAATATATAATATTTCCATAAGAATTTAGTTACTCTTATTCATAGCAGTTAAGAAAAGCTACAATAATCTAGTTTAAAATAAAACAGGTTGGATTAGGCTTCAATGCATATTCTGTTGTGTTTCCAAAATTTCCATTTGACAATGACAAAGTGCATATCTTAAATGGAATTGTTTTGTTATGATTGACCATAATGCAAATCTTAACTTCACTGGCATTGAATTTACCTCTGCTGACATATTAATAGAGCTGCGAAAAATGGTTAAGGTAGATGTTGCAGTCTTACCAGTAAATGTCATAGGTACATGGACAGCAGTTCTAATCTTCTAGTAATTTGACATGTAAGTTCAGTAGAAAGGTGAAGGTGACTTGAATATGTAAAAGTATTCTACAGGGATAGAATTTAACTTGCCTTTCAAAAACCTCAAAACTTGATTTTTTTAAAAAGCATTTAAAATAAACATAGCTCTCACCATCAATCAGACAATTACAGTCATGGGAAGATATGGAGAATGTCCTGCCTATTCCTCAGAGTAATACTCCCTAAAATCAGTTTCTTGATGGTATTGGTGGTAAGGATGCCACTGCTGGATGGTGACTTGGACAAAGCTCTAATGGACATAGCTGGGTCCCGTAAACGGGCGGTTAAACATTGATTGAAATTGTAATATGGTTATGCAGGATGTTCTTCCGGACTGCTTATTTGAAAGTTTAATACCTAAGTTAAAGAGGGAACATTTTTATCCCTGTACAGAGATAAATGCTGATGACTATCACACATTACACCTTGAATGATTTAAGTAAGAAACAAAGTAATGTGAAGCAGATTAATTGTCTAGGTCTCCCTCATATGTCCAACACAACAGTCTAACTTGTATACAGTTGCTATCATGCAATAAACACCATCTTGTTTGAAACAAGAACCTCTTCTCATTAGACTAACAAGTAGTTTTTCTCTACCCACTCGACCACATGGGCTACGTAGACTTAACCCTCAAAGGAAAATGGTGGCAACAAATCTAGCTTATGGTGACCAATAGTGGAGATAGATTAGATTAGATTAGATTACAGTGTGGAAACAGGCCCTTCGGCCCAACATTGAATATGTAAAAGTATTCTACGGGGATAGAATTTAACTTGCTCAGACATGGTGACCCTTGGTGAATAGCATGCCATCTAGCTTTTTTTCCAGCTGCCTGGGCCTCTAAGGTTCATGCATGACAGTGTTTTCTGGAACCGCTGCCAGCAGCTGAGAGAGAGAAAGTTGGCGGTGGGCATTTATCACACAGCAAGGTGAGCAGCAGAGCGGATTCCAGTGAACTCAGAAAAACCTTTCAGATACAACTCTAAGAGAATTAACAGTGCAGACAGCCAGCAGATGAAAGAGATGAACACTCCAGAAGCCTGCAGTAGAGCAAAGGTTCAACAAGGCAGAATCCACAGCCATGGGGAAAGCACAGGGACAATATGATCTGGAAGCTACCTGGAGCCAGTACACTCACCACATTTAGCCATTAGAGATTACTGATGTTTACTGATGATAAACTGCAGAAACAAATCAAGGTTCAGCCAAGAGACATCAGAGATGCTGTAAGTAAAGTTGAAATGCCTGGGAGGCAAGTGGCAAAAGTTGTTGAAAAATACAACGTGGGATGAGACAGCTAAAAGCACTCACAGCTCAGAAGAAATGCTGTCAGCACAACAGGCAGGTACCATGAGACATGACCACAGTAAAGGAAATCAAAAACCACAGAAGTAATTTTAAAATGAGATGGCAGCACTGGGGACATCGCTAAGCCAGAATTAAAGCAATGTAGGCAAGATTTAGAAGTCAAGGCTGACAAAGTCTAACAGAAAAATATAAGGAGACCACTGAAGAACATAAAGAGATGGTGATCCAGCATTTAAATCACAGTGAAGGAAAAATTCATTCAGACTGCAGACATTAAGACTCATCTACGTAGCTGGGGACCTCAACGAGTTCAAGAGGGATCATCTACTTGGCATTTCTGGATGAAGATGGATGCAAATATTTCTGAACTAGTGTGTTGGGCTCCCCTCTCATTGAAAATGGGAATATTTGGGCTGCTTTCCCCCTCAGTTAGTTATTTAATTGTCTCCCACCATCTACAACTCAGTGAAGTGATTAAGTCTGATTGGTTTGCTGTGATATTGCATCGGTCTGTCTACTGTATACTGCTATTGCTACTGGTGTACAAATAGCCCTGTGTTGTAATGTCATCAGATTGACTCTTCATTATTAGGTAGTTGTGGTGCTGCTCCTGGTACACTTCACTGAACTGGGAAGAAGTCCCATCTAGATGTTGATGGTAGAGTGGAGGATATGCCAGACTGAGATTACAGATTGTGCTGCAGTGCCATTCGACTGCTGTTGATGGCCCATATTATCTCATGGAAGCTCAAATTTGAGATGCTAGATATGTTTGAAGTCTGTTATAACTGCCCATGACTGAAGCAGTATAAAATTTGCTGAAAGTGATTCTCAGTTGAGAGAAAATGGATGGGTAAGATACTTAGCTGATGTCTGAAGTTAAACTGTAGAGTGATTACAGCTTTTGTTAAAGGAATATATCCCAGGTGACAAGATTAAGATAACAAACAAAGGGTTTTGTGAAATGTGTACCAAAGGGTCCTGTTGAATCGAGGCAAAAAATGCAGATGCTGTTTGTATAGAGAGGGTTTAATAAGAAACATCTTTGTGAAACTCTGATAGAAGTCTCCATAACAGGCTGGTCCAGAGTTTGGTATTCAGCATTGGATAGAAGGGAAGAGTTCAGACCACATCACTAATGACCCCCAGGTAATTGTAGCCATGAGATCATGGGATGACCTCACACTGTCATTTGATATGTATGTCATCAATTAATGACATGATTAGTTTGTAATAGCCAAGGACAGGCTAAATATAAACATATAAAAAGTATATGCTTCCCTTTATGGAGATGTCTCTCGAGGCTTTCCCCTTACCTTAGTTTGGAAAATAATAAACTCTTTGATGCTTGAAGTGAACCTGGGTGTCAAGTGATTCATTCAGTCATTCTGCCACAACAATTTGGCATAGTCGGCCAGATCGGTGAAGCATGGACCACCAGCGGGCAGAGGGACCAGATTATGTGAGTACCCTGTGCTCATAGTGACCTGTAACCTCTGTTTGTTCAGTGTCTCCTCACAGTCTCCTATCCGAACCTGAAAAGGGTCCACTCTGTCTCAAAGGGCAGTCAGTAGTAGAGGAGTAAATGTTGTGAATTTGAGACATAGTCAGAGGCAACCTTGAGGCACACCTTGATTGAAAGGCAGGGATCCTCTTGGATGGTTAAATTTAACTGGGAGACATTCCAAGTTACGCCTTGAGGGAAAGAGACTTCTGAGGGTTGTCATCTGTGTGTAGGGTTTTAACTGAAATGGATAGATTAGTGTGAGCCAGTAATCCCTGATATAGGAGGGTGCAGGCAGGATCCAAATCACACCTCGATGGAGGGGCAGGCGACCGCAGGGCTGCCACTTGCTAATCCTACAAATAAAACAGATAACAAAAAGAAGGAACTAGCCTGGGGATTGGAGGGATCCCTCACATGATTCCCAGAAAACATAAGAAACTAATTGGCCAAAAGATTAAAATGGGTTGGAACCCTCTGAGCCTAACCACCACACAAAGAGAATAGAGCAAAATAAGAAAAGAAAGACAAAGATGACCTTCAAGCACATGTGGAATGAATAAAACGCATTCATCAATTAATAAGGAAACAAAAGATGACCAAAGTAATGACAGCTGTACCAGTATTACCAGTTGTTAAACTAAGGCCACCAGCCCTACCTCCGCAAGGGAATGGCAGAAATGAAACTGATTGGACCACAACAGGAGAAGAAGCTTTGTGGTGTGATGGTGGCTAAGGGGATGGGACTGTATCATATGTATACATAGCTCCATTAAAATGGAATACATTCCTCAGTTCCAGGGGTAAGCAGAAGACCCAGAATAATAGGATTGCCTTCCCGAGTGCAATACCACCAATACCCCTCCATTCCAGCCCAACCCACCCAGTGTGCATGACTTATGTATCATGGTCACCTGGAGGCACATTGAAGTTACCAGACATGTTGACCACTCTAAAGCCTAGATATATTAACAAGATATTTTGGCAAAGGTTGAGCAAAATGCCTATTTGTGACAACCTGCACAGCATGGATATTGCAGGATTTGTTGTACAAAAATGCCAGAGACATACCGGACATGTCTGTTACAACCTCGTTAAGACTGAGCCTGGTGCGCTGACCTAACAACAAGTACACAATTGCATGATCGAGCAGATCAGGTGCTTCGGGCAGATGGTAAAAATGCAATGGCGGAAATTCCCATAAATTGGAATCTGGGCATGGGCATCGCTGAACAGAAAGGCAAGAATGCTATCGACCAAGGAAATCGGAAACTTGAAGCCTTCCAAGCCCATAGTGGGATACCAAAGAAGTGAGCATGTTGACAGAGTGAGAAGTGCGTGAGTGAGTGAATTAGTTTCAGTCAGTGACTGAGTGCTGTTTAATGGCCGGACCTGCTCATAAGCTGGATCTCCCCATTGTCCTAGGTCCGACATGGAGTCTCAACAATTCTCAATCCTCCAAATGAGGTCACAAGGTGAACATTCTGGGATATGTGTTCCTGTGGGAAACAAATGATCCAAGCCAAGTATTTTAGTAAGAATATATTTATGTCAATAGACATCTCAGTAATTTTAAGCATGATACAGGTGACACTATACTATCTGATAATGCACCATGTTAGAAGAAATAGTGTTTACAGCATTAACAGTGAAACCACACAGTGCAGAAAATACAGCTTTCAAGGTTTGCTACAAGCAGCTTTGCGACATGGGGGTATCAGATAACAGAGAATGTGTAAACATTTCTCATTAACAAATTGTCGCTCTTCACACAAATGCATGTCCTGACCTCAGCCAGATTCCAAAGGCAGGAGATGTTAAACCGGTTACTGTTAACAGAGAATCGGCATGGGAAATAACCAGTCACGCCACAACTGTTCAAGAAGCAGCTAGTCTTAAAATCACATTGTCAAGGAAATGGGCATTGTTGAGCAACAAGTCTTCAAAAAACTGTTTAAAGGAAATTGAGTCGAAGATTTTATAAGGGTTCCTACATTCATAGCTGAATGCAAAATGATAGGAGAGTATCATTTCATATTATGTATGAACTGTTATCTATTAAACATATCTTACATAATATAATCTGTGACTGTACAGGGTTGACATTAATATTTTCCACTCTTATCAAAATTGAAGAATGTTCATAGTCAGACATGCTCATGACAAGAGTTGGCAAAGAGAAACAAATGAAGTGGAAGATAATAAGTCCCACTTAAGCTCATTGATGAATCTTTAACTCAAGTTGTTCAGTGTGAAGAACAAATTGTTATGGCAGACCTCAAATCTGATGTCAGATGCTGGGAACACTCAAATTCAATTAGAATATTTCATTTCATCATCTTCCAAGAAAAGATCATTAGTACCAGTGCAAGGGCTCTTGCAAATTAAGGAACAATCTTCCAGTTGTATAATTAAGGAAACAAACGCATTGGGTTCACAAGGAAAGCAACCACAAGAAGTGAATAAAAGTGTCCAAGCTAACCAACAATTTGAAGTTAAGTGTCTACATTGAGCACAGATTGACTGGAAAATTGAGAAGAACGATTTGTTTGCACAGCTTGAATATAGGGTGTATGCACGTCCATGATAGCCACGACTGACCTGGGTAAGATGGTGGTGGAGTAGCGGTTCTGAGCCCAAGCTGGTATGCTCCATTGTCTTTTCTTTTCTTTTTTTTTTGCTCTCTTTTCTTGTCCTTTTTTAACTTTTTTTCTATTTTATTTTACTTGCCCCTTGCTGAAGGGCTTGATTGTGGTGATGGTATCGGCAGCAGTGAGTGGGCCCAGCAGCATGAACTCAAGTGGGCCCAGCAGCACCGAACTGAGTGAGCCCAGCAACACGGACGCCAGTGGTCCCAGCAGGACCGAACTGAGTGAGCCCAGCAACACGGACCCCAGTGGTCCCAGCAGCACCGAACTGAGTGAGCCCAGCCATGGACCCGAGTGGGCCCAACAACATGGACCCGAGTGGGCCCAACAACATGGACCTGAGTGGGCCCAGCAACATGGACCTGAGTGGGCCAACAATATGTACCCAAGTGGGCCCAACAACATGGACCTGAGTGGGCCCAGCAACATGGACCCAAGTGGGCCAACAATATGTACCCAAGTGGGCCCAGCAACATGGACCTGAGTGGGCCCAGCAACATGGACCCAAGTGGGCCTAGTAACACGGGCCCAAGTGGGCCCAGCAACACAGACCTGGGTGGGCTCAGCAGCACGGATCCAAGTGGGCCTAGTAACACGGGCCCAAGTGGGCCTAGTAACACGGGCCCAAGTGGGCCCAGAAACACGGACCCGAGTTGGCCCAGCAACACAGACCCGGGTGGGCTCAGCAACACAGACCCAAGTGGGCCCAGCAACACGGACCCAAGTGGGCCCAGCAACACGGACCCAAGTGGGCCCAGCAACACGGACCCAAGTGGGCCCAGCAATATGGACCCGAGTGGGCCCAGAAACACTGACCCGAGTGGGCCGAGCAACATGGACCTGAGTGGGCCCAGAAACACTGACCCGAGTGGGCCTAGCAACATGGACCCGAGTGGGCCCAGAAACACGGATTCAAGTGGGCCCAGCAGCATGAACTTATCGTGATGGTGTGGGAGGTGAGTTTGGGTTCCCAGTGGCTTCTGCATCCAGTGCAGATCCATGGAGGTGGCAGCAGAGACAAGTTTGTGCCCAATAGATTTTTTGATTAAGCAGATAATTTCCCCTGTCATCCAAGATTCTGAAATCCTGCCACTCCTGACCTTCATTTTCACAGGAACATGCCTGTCCTGCACACTAATCAAATGGTCAATTCATCAATATCCTCTATAATCATCAGCCCTCTAATAAATGTAGTGCCATAACATCCAAGGTGAACATTAATTTCCTCGCAAACACAGTATTTAAATCACTAGAAGCCCAAATAAGTGAGTAACATCCATTTTTTTTCCAGATAACTGACAGATACTTCTCCATGTAAAAACCATTATCTGTAATACAGCTTCCAGATAGCTGAGTTCACAGCTAATCCATTTCCATCACAAATCTAAAATACTCTACCAGGCACTTCCACCTCTTTTTATGATATCTGCAATCTCAATCTCAGATTTAAAATTAACTGACAGTGCTCATTACAATAATCTCCACTGCATTTTCCCCATATAGTAACTCCTCAACATATGCAACCTTAAGTTATGATTCCACATTCATTGCAAAGTGATTCATTTCCATAGTGATTTCAAGTCTTCCTAGTGCATGGTCAGCGGAGTGTTTTCTTGTTGATAGCTTGACAACTGTTCCTTGCAGGCCCTCCCTCTCTCACAAACCACTTGCAGCTTTGCGCTCTCTTCCATTCCCTTGCAGCCCATTGCTCTCTCTCTCTCTCTCTCGCAATCATCCATATATTCTGGTTACCCCACCCCCCCAGTCCCACCTGACACCATGGTCCCTGTGTCCTCCTTACCCACTTGCAGGCTCCAAGTGCCCCCAAATCCTTGCAACACTTTGTCTCCCCAGTTTTCTTTTGTGGCCTACCTGATTCTCTGACTCCTTTGCTACTTCCTTCTTTCCCACACAACAAACCACTACCTGCTCAGGACTCAACAGGGAGATAGATGGCTGTCCAGGCAAAAGACCACACCCACTCCCTCGATCATCGTGGTGTAGATAAAGGGCAGCTAAATCCTGGCCCTGTCTCCTCATCTCTGCTGTCAGCCCCTACCCCTTCCTGGGCTCAGCAAAACACTGGCTTTCAGATAAAATTCCATATAAAATTCTGAAATGGTGAGATAGACTGATAGGACAGGCCTGTTTTATTGTGCCATAAAATTGTAGATTCTCCACAGCGTGGAAGAAGGCCATTTGGCCCATCAAGTCCACACCAATCCTCCATGGCTAATCCACCCAACCCACATAATGGGCAAGTTACCATGGCCAATGCACCTAACCTGCATATCTTTGGATTGTGGGAGGAAACAGTAGGGAACCCATACAGACATGGGAAGAATGCGCAAAGACCAAACGGACAGTAGTCCGAGTGTGGAGCTGAACCTGGTTCCCTGGCACTGTAAGCCATCATGCTGTCCAGATAAACTCATTCCTAGCAGACAGTCCGAGACATAAAAGTAATTGGAGGAAGGATTAGAGGAAATGGTAGAAAATCCTTTTCAGCGAGAGGGTGATGGGAGTCTGTAATTTAATCCTTGAAAGGTTGTATAGATAAAACCTTTCACTGTCTCTAACAGAAGTATAGGTCTGCACTCAAGGTGCTGTAACTATAACACAAGTAACAGAAATCAAGGCTTGGAAAGTGGGATTAGGCTGGATGGTTGTGTCTTGGGAGACTGAATGCCTTCCTTTTCATCTGTAAATTTACATACTCTAATGTAATGCTCTGAAAATGATTTTGCGCAACTAATATCATTTGTCTTGCTCTATTACCTAAAGAAAATCCTTTGAACTTAGGAGATATATCTGGGTTTACAAGGAGTAGATTCCTTATGCAAAGACAGAAAGAAAATTCATGATGGGGTGGATAATCTTGAACGTAAAATACTCACGTTTACCATCACATTTACTATTATGCAGCAACATTTTGCAAATTGTTCTGTCTTGGCTTTATTTTGGCTTTCATGTGATGAGTAACCGTTTCTCTGAAAATCACCAGAAAGGTGGCTGTGTTCTAACGCTTTAATGAATGCGACAGAGAATGGGCAGTGCTACAAAAGCAAGTTGCAAAACTCATTGCACCAGCAAAATTCACAAATCTATTCAATCTTTAAGCTACAGTATCATATGTGAACAGATTGAATTGCCTTTAGAAGCCTAAATCACAGAAGACAGGTTTATCAGCCAATATACTGGCGTTCAGTCAACTAAATTGAATTTGCAAATATGAAAATCTTTCATCCAAACACTGCAGAGATGACTTTCGTGAAATAGTTTAAAAATAGATTGCTACCCTGAACATTAAAATGCAGTTACACAAATCAAACATCATAATGAATCATACATAGTTACAGCGCATGAGGAAGCCATTCCAACAGTCATGTCCATGCCAACTCTCTGGATGAGCAATTCAGTTGGTCCCACTTTTCTTTCCTGCACGTGTTTTCTCCTCAGCTGCTTATCCCATTCCCTTTTGAAAGCAGTGAGTGCTTTTCCTTCTGCCAGTCTCTCAGGCACTGCATTACACACCCCAACCATAAGGAAGTTACTTTTGGTTCTTTTACCAAGCATCCTCTGCTTCTACACCAATCCACCAATTTGATCTGCTTTCATATAATTAATCTCTGAAAACCTGGTGTGTTTTTGAGTGCCTTGATAAAATTTCCTATTCCAAGATTTTATTTTCATGTAAAACAATGTTCATTCCTGTCAAATAGTTTTGAGGTAAATGAAGCACAACTTGGCTTGACCAGTCTTAACAAAAGATTAATTACTTTTCTTTTTTAAAACATGTATAAGTATCAAAATGGTCATGGAGAATGCATTAGTTATAGAACACAGAAACTAGCAGCAGAGGTAAGCCACCTGGACCTTCAAGCCTGCTCTGTCATTTAGTATGATCATGGCAGATCCTCTATCTCAATGTCACATTCATACTTTCTCTCCATAACCTTAGATGCCTTTAATATCCAATCATGCACCATCTCTTTCTTGAATATACTTCACAACTTGGCCTCCACAGCCTTCCATGAGAGTGAATTCCACAAGTTAACCACCCACTGAGTAAAGAAATGTTTCCTTAGCTTAGTTGTAAATGGCCTATCTCATAGCCTGAGACTGCGTCACCAGGTTTTAGATTTGTCACCCATGGGCAATATCCGCCCTACATCTAGTCTGTTGAACACTTTGTTAGAGCTTTTTATGGTTCAGTCAGGACCCCTCTCATCCTTCTAAACTCTAAAGAGTACAGAGCCAGATGAACCAATCTGTCCTCATAGGACAGTCCTGCTATCCCCAGTATCAGCATAATGAATCTCTGCTGCACTCCCTCTTTGGCAAGTATTTCCTTTCTTAGGGAGAGAGACTAAAACTGTAATACTCCTCAGGTACGGTCTCACCAAGGACCTGTATAACTGCAGTGAGACATCTTTACTTCTGAACTCAAATCCTTTGCAATAAAGGCCAAAACACAACTTATGTTCAAGGACCCCCAGATCACTTTGTACATCCACACTTCCCAGTATATCACCATGTAAATAATACTTTGCCTTTCTGTTTTGGACACTGAAGTAGACAATCTCACATTGATCCATGTTATACTGTATCTGCCATGTGTTTTCCTCCACACACAACATGTCGCGATCACCCCGAAGCCTCCTTGCATCCTCCTCACAACTCAAACGCCCACCATTTTTATATCATCAGCAAACTTGGAAATGTTGGATTTTGTTCCCCTGCCCAGGTAACATTATATGTTATAAAGTATGGTGCTGGAAAAGCACAGCAGGTCATATAGCATCCAAGGTGCAGGAGAGTCGACGATTCTGGCATCAGGAATGTGGGGTGGGGAAGGGGGCTGAGAGATAAATAGGAAAATGGGAGTGGGGCTGGGGGAAGATATTTCGGAAGGCGATAGTTAGATGAAGGTGGGGGATGATGTTGTTAGGTCGGAGGGGAGGGTGGAGCAGATAGGTGGGAAGGAAGATGGACAGGTAGGACAGTTCAAGAGGGCGGTGCTGAGTTGGAGGATTGGATTGGGGATGAGGTGGGGGGGGTGGGGAGATCTGTAAATAGTGCTTTTCCAGCACCACACATTTTGAC
The DNA here is from genome assembly GCF_004010195.1 of Chiloscyllium plagiosum. NCBI lineage: Eukaryota > Metazoa > Chordata > Chondrichthyes > Orectolobiformes > Hemiscylliidae > Chiloscyllium > Chiloscyllium plagiosum. The sequence goes on along the minus strand of NC_057721.1, from coordinate 18,833,567 downwards.
TCTGAATCTTCAGCATTGGCAGTTCTCACTTTCTCCTGAGGTAATATTATATGCAATATGAGACACTGGAAATTGTATTACATTTTACACTACATGCTTTTTTTGAATCTTTATTTAATAAAATTCCTGAACCCCATAAACATGGTTATCTTATTTGTAAATAAAGGCTTTTCCCCATTCGAGTCCCATTTTCTGAATTTGGTGATACAGTTCCAGAGGAATTTGATCTCAGACAAATATCCATTCTTGATATACAGTCCTAGAGCATACTGGTGGGCTACTGGACTGGGAGATCTGCATAGCAGAACACAACCCTGTTCTCATTTAATATATTTTAATGAAGCTTATTCAACGTTTTGATAGCGTAACCAGGTCAGCTCCTTCTATATATTAACCTCTACTAATGCAAATGTATTTTGTCAATATCATAAATTCCATCCGATACAATCACTCATTAAATATATATACCATGTATCACAGAATCAATGAGTTCACACAGATGTACAGCACGGAAACAAACTCTTCGGTCCAACTCATCCATGCTGACCAGACATCCTAGATTAATATAGTCCCATTTGCCAGCATTTGGCCCATGTTCCCCTAAATCCTTCCTATTCATCCAGATACCTTTTAAATGTTGTAATTGTACCAGCCTCCACCACTTCCTTTGGCAGCTCATTCCATACACACACCACCCTCTGTGTGGAATGGTTGCCTCTTACGTCCCTTTTAAATCTTTCTCCTCTCACCTTAAACTATGCCCTCTAGTTTTAGACTCCCCAAACCCAGACATTGCCTATTTATCCTATCCATGTCCCTCATGATTTTATAAACCTTTATAAGATCACCTCTCAGCCTCTGACACTCCAGGGAAAACAGCCCCAGTCCATTCAGCCCTATAGCTCAAACCCTCCAACCCTGGCAACATCCTTGTAAATCTTTGCCATGTGTAGAAAATTGAACATTCTACTTGGTAAGATGTTAAAAATAAAACAATGGGAACCAAAACTAAAAGATGCAAAAGTTATCAATGTGGAAGTAGAGAGAATAAGAAATTGTAGATCCAAGTTTCGTTTTACAACAAATGAATAGTTGTTCGTTGATATACAGGATCTCCATAAACATTGATATTGAAGATCAGTATTTCTGTACAACATAGGCAGAAGTGAGGACTGCAGATGTTGGAAACCAGATTTTAGATTAGAGTGGTGCTGGAAAAGCACAGCAGGTCAAGCAGCATCCGAGGAGCAGGAAAATCGACGTTTCGGGCATGAGCCCTTCATCAGCCCTTCTGCATAACATTCGCATTCTTCTCACAATTGGTGGAAACCATTCTTTCCAGGACACCCTGGTGCATCTCTTACTCACTCCAAACAATCCCTCCCTTAATCCCACAATATCTTCCTCTGTACAGGAGAAACAATCTACGCTCCTTGTTTCTTGGATGAAACCAGAATTTATTCAAACTTTTTGAACTTATTATACTTTATTCACTATTCAATGAACATAGGTTCTGAAGAAGACTCATATTGAACTCAAAGTGTTAACTCTCTTTCTCTCACTGCACAGTGGTGCCAGATCTGCTGAGTTTCTCCAGCTCTTTCTGGTTTTATTTGAGATAGAGTTAAACCAGGTACAGAGAGATAAATGATAAAACAAATCAAAGACAGTACAGTAGTTAAAAATAAAGCGACAGAAGGAAAGGTTAAAAAAATCTGAAAACTTAGAATTTTATTTCCTGGAAATTTCTGAAAGCAATTCCGAGATGTTGGAATGAATTTCAATGATGCAGATGGCTAGAGAATTGTTGGAGCCGTGTAGACTGCAGTTATGTGTTGGGACCATGTGGAAACCTGAATGCTGCTGACTCCATGGGAAGTGCCTGGGAAATTGAATTTTCTGTTGGGCAATTTCCCTATTCCCTATCCTCTGAAAGAGTCCATTAACGTTGGCGAATTTGGAGAGTTCTGACCACTAAAGCCTAATAGTTACTCACAAAATGTTTGAGGATTAAATAGCTACTCTAACTCTTGGCAACTACTAACTATACCTCTCCACCATCCACCCCCGATGCCTGCCCCACATCCCCCCTAAACAGCATCTCACATCCAGAGCCCTACCCTAACCTTGCCCAATTCAGATCTCCCATCGCACACTGTTGGACGCTGGCTATGGTACTGATCATCTTATACCACAGAACACAGACTGTTGGAAAAAGAGACATGGTTTCCACACCGATTCTCTCTGCTGCCGGACTTGTGGATATCTGGATGGGTTCCTAACAGCAGGCCCCAGTCCAGGAATCTCCAGTGCGGAAGCTACTGAAAGTTAAATGGGTAGTGTTTAATCACTTCAGGATGTACTGCACAGTCAGAAGGCATGTGTGTTCATGACTGTGCAATGTTCACCACCATTCTCAACCCACAGACACTGAAGCAATCTGTGTTCATATGCAATGAGATCTAGACAACATCCAGGCTTGGGCTGAAAATGGCAGATAACTTTCCTACCACACAAGCACCACAGACAAAGAAGCCAACCACTGCCCCTCGACAATGAATGGTATAGCTGAATTTCACTTATCGATGTCCTGGACTTACCATCAACCAGAAACTGAACTGAACATGCCCTATAAATAATGTCAAGAGTTGTGGTGCTGGAAAAGCACAGCTCCCTGACCTTCATCCATCTATCACCTTCCCAGCTACCTCCCTGCAAACCCAGCCCCTCCCATTTATCTCTCAGTCCTGACCCTCATTCCTGATGAAGGGCTTATGCCCGAAGCGTTGATTCTCCTGTTCCTTGGATGCTGCCTGACCTGCTGTGCTCTTTCAGCAACACACTCTCGACTCTGATCTCTAGCATCTGCAGTCCTCCCTTTCTCCATATAAATAATGTGCCTACTACAGGACATCAGAGGCAGGGAATCCTGTGACAAATGAGTCACCTCCTCACTTCCCAAAGCCTTGCCAGCATTGCCAAGGCACAAGCCAGGAGATGGGATTTTCTCAACCTGCCTGGGGGAATACAGCTCCAACTACACTCAAGAAGATCGATATCATTCAGGAAAATACAGCCCACTTGATTGATACCACATTGACCATATTCAACATTCACTCCAGCCACCACCAATGCACAGTGACAGCTGAACATACCAGTTAAAATACACACTGTGACAACTCATCAAGGCTCTTCTAAATCTGAAACCTCCATCACCTAGAAGGACATGGGTAGCAGATACCTGTAAACATAATCAACTCCAGGTTTCCTGCCATGCCACACACAATCCTGACCTGAAACTATATTGCCGTACCCTCACTGTCACTGGGTCAAAACCCTGGAACTCCCTCCCCAACAGCACTGTCGGTGCTTCTACAACAAATAGACAGCAACAGTTCAGGAAGGCAACTCACCCTCTCCAGGGCAATTGTGGTTGACAAGAAATGCTGGCCTATCCAGTGACACTCACATCCCATTAATAAATACAAAACAAAATAAAAAACACATTGGCAGTAAAGAACTTGAAGGTTCAGGGGTCAGGGGTCATGGAAAGCACTGTATACATACAATTCTTTTTTATTGCAAGTGCATTAATAGTTAATTGCAACAATGCTGAGCTCCATTTGTTTGCTTGATTTCACGCAAAAAGCCATATTTGGTAATCGTATAGTGGAATCCGTTTAGTTGAATTATGCTCTATACTAGAGGGTAGTTGTACCAATTGCAGTGGCCTTGATGTCACTTCATGTGCCTTGTGCCTATAACCACAATTCTAATATTTGAGCTTCCACTCAAAAGAGACATAGGTCTTACCAATCCTTCACTGGGTTTGATGTTTGTCAGCTGAACCACCTCCAAGTGAGCAGATTGTGAAACCAGCGGATCAGAAGATAGAGAGATAATGTGGTCACAAACACCTGAGAGTGTTTTACACTGTGACAGAAAGAGAAAACAAAAGAGTAAGGATACATCTCTAGAAAATAGCAGGGCAGATAAACAAAGCAATTTAATGATCTGTCAAATGAGAATGGCTTAACTTTAAATCGTTAAAGAGGATTTCTGAAAATCAGCATCACCAATGCAATTTCTGGATATAAAGTCTACAATTTACTTTATAAAATACTCCAGTCAAGCCTCATGATATGATCGATGTAGCATTTAATCCAAATAAGTACTTAATAGTTTAAAGTGAACAATTTTTTGACTCCGAAAAACCAGGAAGGCAAATCTGTCGGTTCAGGTGAAGTGGAGTGAAAACTGAGATATCCTGAGATCCACCGAGGACCATAGATATCTCCTTGATGTTCAACATTCCACAGACAGCTGCTCTTGCTGCATCCTGAGATCCACACTCAGTGCCATGCATCGTCATATGAACGCCCGCAACATCTCTCTCCAACAGCACCACCTCAGAGCTGCACTGCTCCCCAGTTCCACTTCATCCTCTGGCTCATTTGCCATACGAACAAGGAACATTTTCTTTTCCTTTCATGCGTCAACTCAGAGACACCCATGGCCCTCCTGAACCTTGTCCCCCTCCCCTTCCCTTTGACTCCATCCCATCTTCAAACCTCACCTCCTGTCATGTGTTTACTATCCCTTCTGACCTTACACTCTCCAATGCTGAATGTTCTGTACTCAGCAAAGATCTTGGTTCTATCCCTCAGCATTCCCACCTTCATGAATTTCGGTCATAATATAACGTTGAACTCTTCTGTCGCCTTCGCCTCTGTGCCCAAACCTTTGAACAAGAGTCTTCTCCCAATCCCAGAGACCCCCACACCCACCTCCAACACTCTCCCACCACTTGGACTCCTCCTAGTGGCCTGCACTTGACCTGTTCATTGAGAACTGTCGATGTGACACTGGCTGCCTCAATTTCTCTGCTCTGTCCTTACCCATCCCAACCTATCTGCCTGTAAATTGAATGCACTCTGTGCTCTCAGATTCAACCCCAGTTAAGCCTGCCGACAGGGTGATGCTATTGTAATCTGAATGCTGACCTCGACATTGCAAATACTGAGCGCCAGTTCTCATATACCTCCCACTGTCTCCCCCTGGATCACGATTCCACCGTGGCATATTAGGCCACTGTGTCCACTATAGTTACTTATCTCCCCCTCACCACTGCCTCCAAGCTCATATCCCCCAGCCCCACTCATTTCTACCTCCTTCCCGATAGGGTAAATTGTCTTTTCCCTGGGATCGGGGAGTCCAGGACTAGAGGTCATAAGTGAGAGGGGAAAGATATAAAACAGACTAAAGGAGCAACTTTTTTCACACAGAGGGTGGTACGTGTATGGAATGAGCTGCCAGAGGAACTGGTGGAGGTTGGTACAATTGCAACATTTAAGAGGCATTTGTGTTGGGTATATGAATAGGAAGGGTTTGGAGGGATATGGGCCGGGTGCTGGCAGGTGGGACTAGATTGGGTTGGGAATCTGGTCGGCATGGACAGGTTGGACCGAAGGGTCTGTTTCCGTGCTGTACATCTCTATGACTCTATGACTACCCAGACAGACCTACTGTTTCTCCCTGCTCCTGCTCCACACAGCTCAGCGCTTCCTTCCTTGACGCATTTTTTTTCTCCCCTGGTCCAATCCCTTCCCACTTACATCTGCAATTCCTCTGACGTTGTACGTCAGTTTCAGAATTTCCAGTTTGCAAATTCCAGATGCCTCCTCTTTACCATAGACGTGCAATCCCTTTACACATCCATTCCCCCAGCAGGATGGTCTCAGGCCTCTCTGCTTCATCCCGGAGCAAAGGCCTGAACCATCCCCGCCCACCACCACCCTCCTCTGCTTACAGAGCTTCACCTCTCCCTGAAGAATTTCACCCTGAATTACTCTCATTTCCTTCAGGTCAATGAGGTGGCCATGGATACCCACATAGGCCCCAGTTGTGCCTGTCTCTTTATGGGGTACAAGGAACATTCCCAGTTACTGTCCTATTCCGGCCCTCACCCACAAGTCTTTCTCCAGTATTTCTATGATATCATCAGTGATGTGTCCCTCTCTCATCTGGAATTGCAAAGGTTTATCTGTTTCGCTTCCAATTTCCACCCCACCCTCACTTTTACTAGGTCCATCTCCGATTCCTCCCTTCCTTTCCTCGACATCTCTGTTTCCATTTCTGGGGATAGGCTGGCCACCAATATCCACTATAAACCCACCAACTCCCACAGCCACGTGGATGATACATCCTCTCACTCTGCTTCCTGTGAAGGCTCCATTCCATTCTCCCTGTTCCTCCGTCTCCATCGCATCTGTTCCAATGATGACAAATTTGACAAGGGACCGTCTGAAATCTCCACCTTCTTCCTCCATCGAGGACACCCCAGCATCTTTGTTGACAGGGTCCTCAGTCGGGTCCAACCCATTTCCTGCACATCAGCCCTCACCCCCTGTCTTCCCTCCCACAACAGCAAAAGGGTCCCCTTTGTCCTTCCCTACCCTTCCACCAACATCCACATCCAGAGGATCATTAGCCACTATTTCTGCCACCTCCAGAGGGATGCCAACACCCAGATACATATTCCCCTTCCTTATCAGCCTTTCACAGGGACCATTCCTTCCGGGACATTGTGGTCCACTCCATTTTCACTCCCAATACCCCCCATAGCCCAATTGCACCTTGCCCTACAACCGCCTAAGGTGCAACATTTGCCCATTTACCTCCTCCCTCCTCAGTATCCGAGGGCCCAAACACATCTTCCAGGTGAAGCAGCACTTTACCTACACTTCACACAATCATACCACTGCATTCGCTGCTCACAATGTGGTCTCCTCTATATTGGGGAAACAAAGCATAGTCTGGGTGACAACGTTGCATAACATCTACATTCTGTCCATAAGCAAAGACCCTGAGCTTCCAGTTGCCTGCCACTTCAGCACACCTTCCTGTTCCCTGACCAATATCTCTGTCTCAGGCTTGCTGCAGTGCTCCAGCGAAACTCAGCACAAGCTGGACGAACAGCACCTCATTTTCCGCCTGGACTCAATATCGAGTTCAACAATTTTGGGGTTTGAGGCATCTTCTCCCATGTCCTTACCTCACACAGCAGGCCTTGTTATTATATGGCCTGCCATTACACACAATCCATTGTTAGCCACTAACAGTCCCCATTAGCAGCCATCCATTCTCCTAGGCTGACTGTTATCCACTCCTTTGTCGGTCCAAATGTTCTTCTCTCTCTTTGGGCTCTATCTCCACCTATCATTCACTCCTTACCCCTTCTCCCCAACCTATCTTTTGCATAAAAAAAATTTTCCTAGCTACCAGCTGTTCTGAGGAAAGGTCACTGGACCCACGACGATTAACACTGATTTCTCTCCACAGATACTGCCAGATCTGCTAAGCTTTTCCAGCAATTTCTGTTTTTGTTGCTTTGAGATCCATATGGGCAGAAGAAAAAAATTAAACAGTGTTTCAGCTGCAGATATCCTTCCAGATTAAAGATAACTGAACCTTTTGATGATCGATTACTCTCGTCTAATGATGGCTTAGGAGCATATACATTCTCCAGTGGGGTTCATGAGAGTCCTCAAGATGTCTTGAGGTCCTCTGTGTGCCTTGGACAAAGTTTCCAGCAGAAGCTAAGATGTTGGCCAGGGCAGGTTCCGTTGACTTGAAGGTGGAAGGGTTGAGAGAATGGACCACCCATAGTTTCCACTCCACTGAACCTCAAAGGGAATTGTAAACTGAATAAAATTCCAGGGTAAGCAGATTCCAGCCCAAATTCCTGGATCCCTTGGATAAAAATCGTTCCACCTACTGTCTCTATGTTTGGCACACACTGAAAATTTATTTTCATGAATGTAAAAATGTACAGGAATCTACCTTTGTCTATATATGCAGAGCAGTGCAAATACATTTTGGAGAAATTAATTATAATTGATGTTTCAATAACAATACCACAATGTAACTTGGAACATGTGAAGAAACCTCTGAAATTGCTGATTTAGTGCAAACATATATTGTGGCAGGATAAAGCGGATAGAAAAATACATTTAGAGTCTTAGAGTCATAAAGTTATACAGCATGGAAACAGACCCTTTGGTCCAACTCATCCATGTCGTCCAGATATCCTAAATAAATCTGGTCCCATTTGCCAGCACTCAGTCCATATCCCTCTAAACCCTTCCTATTCATTTACACATTCAGATGCCTTTTAAATGTTGCAATTGTACTAGCCTCCACCACTTCCTCTGGCAGCTCATTCCACCCATGCAGTATCCTCTGTGTGAAAATGTTGCCCCTTAGGTCCCTTTTATATCTTTCCCCCTCACCCTAAACCTACGCTCTCTAGTTTTTGACTTCCCCATCCTGGGGAAAAGACCTTGACTATTCACCTTATCTATGCCCCTCATGACTTTATAACCCTCTATAAGGTCACCCCTTAGCCTCCAATGCTCCAGGGAAAACAGCCCCAGCCTATTCAGCATCTCCCTATAGCTGAAACCCTCCAACCCTGGCAACATCCTTGCAAATCTTTACTATACCCTTTCAAGTTTCACAACATCCTTCCTATAGCAGGGAAACCAGAATTGCACACAGCAGTCCAACAGAGGCCTAACCAATGTCCTGTATAGCTGCAACATGACCTTCCAACTCCTATACTCAACGCACTGACCAATAAAGGCAAGCATACCGTACGCCTTCTTCACGATCCTATCTACCTGAGACTCCACTTTCAAAGAGCTATGAACCTGCACTCCAAGGTCTCTTTGTTCAGCAATGTTCTCCAGAACCTTACCATTAACTGCATAAGTGCTACCCTGATTTGCCTTTCTAAAATGCAGCACCTCACATTTATCTAAATTAAACTCCATCTGCCACTCCTCAGCCCATTGGCCCACCTGATCAAGATCTCGTTGTACTCTGAGGTAACCTTCTTCACTGACCACTAAACCTCCAATTTTAGTGTAATCTGCAAATTTGTTAACTATACCTCTTATTTTGTAGCTATTTCATGACATAGGAACATGCTAAAATGCTTTTCTGTTAATGGTGGACTTTTAAAAGGTAGTCACAGTCATAATGTGGGGAATGTACTCCAGGTTTGATCACAGAAATGTTTCCTGCATCTCCTCACTTAAAACCTGTGTTTGAAAGCACAGTGCTTTTATTATCACTTATGGATCTTTCTGTAGACGTTATCAGTGTGTGGAGGGAGGTACAAATGTGCATATTGCTGGTGTGGCACTGTGCTTACTGAATAAACTACAGATTTAGTTCCTTCAGATAGCTTTTTTAAATAAACACAGAATTTTCTTCCACCTTAACTACAATTGTTGAATTCCTGTGCCCGGGATTGCTGAATTGTAAACCACTGTTTGTATAATGCTCCTCATGTGAACAGAAGCAATTCAGCTTGCTTCACTGGTGAGAAAGGAAATTAAAAGAAATTGGAGCAAAGCCTTGGCCACATTTTTTTGAAGAACATTTCAAAAGCCATTTACTTGAATAATTCCCACTGCCTTTATGAGTTCAAACGCTAGATTTTCCAGCCTCAATGAGGCAGGTTAGGCGGCTTGGGTGAGGGGTGGTGAAAGTTGCAGGGAAAATAGCAGGGAACAGCACTGGATAGATCCCAGACTCTGCCATCAAGCACTCTCTTTTAGGGTAGACTGAGGGGTTGGTTAACCACCCACTGCATGGACGTGGGCAGTCAGGCCTTAATAAGGAACAATTTTGTGGCCATGCCATTATATTGCCTGCAGCGAAGGAGACCAACCCATTGGCATAAAGAGCTCTCCAGCTGAATGAAGGCTGGCCATGAGAACTGGAGTCTTTACGTCACTGACTGTGTAGTGTAAAGGGCATTATTTTTCACGCTGGGTATCGCTCCTGGGCATGTGCGAAACAAGCTACATCGTAGTTACATCAGAACAAATGGAATTGGAGCCTGGATCTGTAAGTCTCCACATCAGATATCCTCTCTTACAATCCTCTGTATATCACCATGCTCAATAAATCCTGTTGCTGTTCACTCTCATGACTAGATTTCACATTACAATGTGGTGCCAACGATAACTAGACTGCAGCCATTTTGTAATATAGACAAACAGGAGGCTGGAAGAGCACAACAAGCCAGGCAGCATCAGGAGGTGCAGAAGTCAATGTTTCGGGGTGAAACCCTTCTTCAGACTGAAGGGTTATACCCGAAACGTTGAGTTCTCCACCTCCTGATGCTGCCTGGCTTGCTGTGTTCTTCCAGCCTCCTGCCTGTCTACTTTGGATTCCAGCATCTGCAGTTCTGTTCTGTAACAGCCTGAAACAAAGCCATTGACTCAGCTGTGAGACAAACCCAAGGCTCCAAACTTTGAGGCGGTGAAAATTCCTTAAATGCAGCTCAGGGGTGCTGGGGTTGGGTTGCAAAGGACTTTGAGGAATTCCTTGGAACTCAATCATGGAACAGGAATTGCCACACTGAAGAAGGTGGCCCAAAGCAGAGAACTCAGATCGCATCAGGAAGAAATCAATTAATCACAACACGCAATAAGTTTCCAAAAGTCAGATGTCAGAGGAAAGGATAATGTACAAGATAAATCACCCACGCAACATTCAGATAAAGTTGGGAAAGAATAGTTGTCGCAACAAATGTTACAGATAGTTCAATGACAGAAAAACTTGACCTTTATTAAACCTGCCAGAAAACATGGAAGGCCCTGACTGTGCTCTATGGTGAATAAATTAGCTTTGATGGTTCAGTAGATACAGTATTATAGCAGACTTCAACAAGTAGCAGATAAGAAGCAAGTCACTACTGTTGTAGTGACTGGTGGTAAAGCCAATGTAAAAGAAACAGCAACGTTTGGTGATGTACTTAAAGCACTTAACTCCTATTTCAGTTTAAGAATCAAGTCCATAATAGACTGGACAATCTTCAATCAATGTGAGCAGAAACCATTGACTCTTTCAGAAATGATTTATGCCACCTCATGGATGACTGTCAATATGGAAAGATGAACTCACACAGGACCACACTGTACTGAGGTACAAGATGAAGCTACAATTTTGTGTCTGAAAAAGATATTACATTACCATCAGCTGTGTGACATGCTAGATAGGTTGAAGTTCACAAGCAAAACAGGCATTTTATCCAAGATAAGAATGTACTTGGAGTCAGACTGCTGCTTCTGACTTCATCCAGCTTGTTAACAAGATAAAAGTTTTGTTAACCAAGGGTATTAAGGAACATGGGCCATAGGCAGGTATGTGGACTTAGGCCACAGTTCAGCTGTGATCTCACTGAATGGCAGAACAGGCTTGAGAGGCTGAATGGCCTGCTTCTGTATCAGCAGGATAATAGCTACAATAAGTAGACCATGCTGCTCCCATCATTGCTCCTTATATGTGTCGTGATATGAGGAGGTCATATCGACAACAGCCCTGCCTGGCAACAAAGGCAACATAACATGCAAGCCACATGCTAGGTCATGTTCAGTCGGTAACCGAAACAGAAATAGATCATTTTAGCCTGTAATTTCAAAGTTTTAAGGCAGGCCATTCTGGTCTGCAGAGATACAGGAAATAGATGTTTCTGAGGAGCAAGATCAACAACATGCATTCTTCTTGCATGAAGGAATGGCCTTAAGGTAATATTTTAATTCAGATGTTACAGTAACTGTTCTAAAAAAACTAACTTCAAATTAGCTGGATATGTGAATATATTGAATCTTTCAGATGTTATACTGTTGTGGGGAAAATCACCAGTCTCAGAGACAGAATCGAGATTCAATGACAGAATTTATTGTACAAAGAAATCGGAGCTCCGGGGAGAGAGAGAGACGTCCGCCAGCATGGCTGTCAGCTGTGAGCCTTCTCTCACCCTCGGAGCACATGTCATGATATTTTATACATTTCATGGTATAATGGTCCAGATATCAAGTCTTTGTTTGTACAGCATGGTTTGTTTACAGAAAATGTTACAGTCATTGTCAGTTTCAGAGGAATGATACAGAGTCATTGTCAGTTTCAGCAGCTACGCTGAAGTCCATTACTGCATTAATTGGTCGTGATCGTTCTTCCTGAGAAGGAAGATCGTCTTCCATTACTGCGCGTATTAACACTTGTATACGCGCAGTCTCAGGTAGTTAACATTTCTATTGAAGGTAGTGGCTGGACTCAGACAATTCAGTGGGCAGTAGATGTTACTGATGTGTATTCTCTCCCCCATCCACCTTAAACTAATCATCTATATTCTGTGTCTATTGTGCTGGTATTCTGTTGGCCACAGACAGTATCTGTGTGTGCTTCGCTGTACTTTTCCATGTAATGGCTCAGCCGCCATCTTGTATGCTAAGTGACCAACTTATGGCTCAGCGGCCATCTTGTGTCTGTGTGCCCTGTGTCAGCATGCCCCGAGTCAACTCCCACAATACCATGGTTGAAACAGGGATTCCTCAGACATTCTCATGGAACACTTTCGGGTTTTGGAGACACATGATTCACAGAAATGAGGCCAGGTACACACTACACTTCACTGGGCTGAAAAAAAGTTATCAGAGACCTTGTACATAATCCCTAATCATTTTTATTCTTTACTAGATAGAGATGCTTCTGTGGATTGAACATTTTTCAGCTGAAAAACATCAAAGACTTTTCAGGCTTTGAGCTGCCAAATGTTGGAGCAGATACTCCATTTATTTTCCACAAAATAATCTGAAAATGGCAGTAAAAGAAGGCACTAAAGGAGGTGCAGCCAACCACCAGAGGACAGTGATTTACATTTTCACCACAAAGCGACCGGAAAGGAATACAACACGAAAGTTGTTCAGTGACTTGAATTTGCAACCCCACACCTTCTTGTACCTGTACGTTCAGGTGACATAGCCCCTGAAAAGGCAGCTGTCTTTTTCAAGGACAATTAGTCCTTCCTTCATGAAGAAGAGCTAAAGTTATGTACTAATGCACAGAACCTGCCAAGTGAATGCACGTACAGTCACAGTTCAATGATGTGTTCCTCCCAGAAGCAAGCCAGACTAATGAGGTTAAGCAAAGTGACTCTGTGTTAGCTTACACTCAAAATAAAGAGACTGAAGAATACAAAATTTCTACATCAGGCAGCAGAATCTGACGCTCGAAAATTATGTGCGCTCAGAATATATTTTCAATCATGCAAGGAAGAAGTCTCAGGAGTCCAAGGAAACTCAAGCCAGTTCAGTCAAGATGGATGGGGACATGGCTGCACAGATAGAAGCCGACTGTGTGCAACAAACCACGGCAATAATGTTCGGAGAACGTGAGTGCGAGCTTAACACATCTGAAGAAAAGTTCCAACCTTCAGCAAAGGTCTACCAAGAAATGCAATAACTTTCAATTAGTCAAAAAAAACCTTTTCAGAGAGAAAAAGATCCTTAAAGCGGACCATGCTAAAATCAATAGGCAGGAATTATTGATCTGCTTAGTTGGAAGTGGGGAGTGGGAGGGGGGTGGTGGGGTGTAAAGGGAAACCCACTAACAAGCCTTGGAAGCACAGACAGACAGGGTATCATCAGAAGCTGTTACTCCACTCTTCCAATGTTTTTACTCTCCAAAAAGACAAGAAAGTACATATATCCGGCATATCCTCTGAAAGAACTGAGAATACTGTCAGAGATTAGTCCTTTATGCACAAAGATTCGGGCTTGGAGGGGAAGGCGATGGGGTGGGGGGGGGTGTGGGTCTAAATCTCAGTTTGTAACTTGCTTATGTGCCTCCAAGCAAGACTGCCTTTGCGTTCAGATCCCTGACCTGCTTTTGCACTCTCCTAATGGATGTGTAGAGACTCCAACTCTGCTGGCTCTCTGATTGACTTGGCGGCAGACAGTCTGCTTTCATCCTTTAGAGGGCAGTGAGCTTGGAGGTGACTAATCACAGGACCGACTTAGGGAAGGTCTTCATCCATTTAGTCCCAAAGCCTACGGCCAAATTTAGCCTGAAGTCACCAATGGTGGAGGGACACCTTCAAATGGCCTCTAATATCGAGAAGATCAAGGGCAACAAATGTATGCACATGCTGTCACCTCCAAATTCCACATAAATCATACACCATTCTGACTTGGAATGGTGGTTCTTCACTGCTGCTACGCTCAAAACTTGTAAGGCCTTCCTTGACGGCACTATAGGTATTGATACATGACATTGATACAGGCTGCAATAGGTAAAGGCGGTGGCTCAAGGTCAGTTGAGGATAGGCAATTAATTCTAGGCTGGCCATTAGCAATCACATCCCTTAAAGGATTTTTTTTAAATGAAAAAGCAGACCCTACTTCTGATTTTCCCCTCAAATCTCTCATTCTTCACCCAGAGCCCAATATAACTGTTAAAACACTTTAACCGAGGGCGGCACGGTGGCTCATTGGTTAGCACTGCTGCCTCACAGCACCTGGGTCCCAGGTTCGATTCCAGCCTTGAGTGACTGTCTGTGTGGATTTTGCACATTCTCCCTGTGTCAGTGTGGGTTTCCTCCGGGTACTCAGGTTTCCTCCCACAGTCCAAAGATGTGCAGGTGAATTGGCCATGTTAAATTTCCCATAGTGTTAGGTGCATTAGTAAGAGGGAACTGGGTCTGGGTGGGTTACTCTTCAGAGGGTCAGTGTGGACTTGTTGGCCTGAAGGGCCTGTTTCCACACTGTAGGGAATCTAATCTAATCATAATCTGGTTTCTACTCAATTTTATCAAGAATTCTCAAAGTGTTGAGCATTCCACAGGAACCTTTATTTATAAGTTCTGAGATTATTTGTAAAGTGTTAGCTTTGTGAACAGATGTTTACACAAACTTCCAAACATCCAAAAGGAGGAATGGGATACAGGGGAACTTAGCTGTCTGGATACAGAATTGCCTGGCCAACAAAAGACAGCGAGTGGTAGTAGAAGGAAAATATTCTGTCTGGAAGTGAGTGGTGTTCCACAGGGCTCTGTCCTTGGGCCTCTACTGTTTGTAATTTTTATTAATGATTTGGATGAGGGGATTGAAGGATGGGTCAGCAAGTTTGCAGATGACACAAAGGTTGGAGTTATCATTGACAGTATAGAGGGCTGTTGCAGGCTGCAGCGGGACATTGACAGGATGCAGAGATGGGCTGAGAGGTGGCAGATGGAGTTCAATCTGGATATATGCAAGGTGATGCATTATGGAAGGTCGAATTTGAAAGCTGAGTACAGGATTAAGGATAGGATTCTTGGCAGTGTGGAGGAACAGAGGGAGCTTTGTGTGCAGGTACATAAATCCCTTAAAATGGCCACCCAAGTGGACAGGGTTGTTTTGAAAGCATATGGTGTTTTGGCTTTCATTAACAGGGGGATTGAGTTTAAGAGTCGTGAGATCTTGTTGCAGCTCTATAAAACTTTGGTTAGACTGCACTTGGAATACTGCGTCCAGTTCTGGTTGTCCTATTATAGGAAAGATGTGGATGCTTTGGAGAGGATTCAGAGGAGGTTTACCAGGATGCTGCCTGGACTGGAGGGCTTATCTAATGAGGAGAGAGTTGTGAGAGCATGGAATGTGTTGCCAGCAGCAGTTGTGGAAGCGAGGTCATTGGGGACATTTAAGAGACTGCTGGACATGCATATGGTCACAGAAATTTAAGGGTGCATACATGAGGATCAATGGTCGGCACAACATCGTGGGCTGAAGGGCCTGTTCTGTGCTGTACTGTTCTATGTTCTATCTTGGTATGGCTGGAATTATCTCCCTAATATACACAGGGTGCAACTACATCAAATGGATTGCACTGTTCAAGAAGGAAGGTCACCTCATCTTTACTAGGACAATAAATTATGGCCCAGTTAGTGAAGCCCACATTTCTTGAATGAATAAAATAAAACATGACCACATTCCAAACAGTCATTTCCTCCCATCAGGAAAGATTTTCTACTTCTTAATCTATATTGACTGCTGTTTATGTGGCTATGGGGTTCAAGTGAGACTAAATCAGTCCATAGTTGCTTAAATCTGTTTTGTTGCACATTTTAAAAAACGGGAATCACATATCTGTTTCTAATCGACTGGTACTTTCTCAGTAGACAGAGACTTCCACATAACAATCATTCCTTTTCCATTAGTGCTTTAAGATAAATACTTCCAATCCTTGTGGGATTTATTGGTTTTGATCTCTTTGAGCCTGTGTAAGACTTCCATCACAGTTATATTGAAGTCATGAATTTATCCTGGAATACCTGTGTTTGCAGAGAGCAAGATGTGCTTGTCATACATGATAACATGCTTAAAGAAAATAATCTGACAAAATGGGCCAGATTTTGCCTTTGTTTCAATTATTTCTTGTATAAATACTCTGTCCATCAGGATAGTCACTGTTAGGAGGACCTGCAGCAACTCCCAGCAGCATCTTAAACCATATGATGGAGGAGCAAAAATAGGCCATTCGGTCCATCGATTATTAGCTCTGCCATTCAATGAGATCATGGCTAATCTAATAATCCTCAATTCAAATTTCCTGCCTTTCTCTTCTAATTCTTGTTTCCCCTTATGGATTATAATGCTGTCTAGGGCACTGGGGAAAATATAAGCACTACTGCAGTTAGGCGGTAAGAAAAAATATAACCAGGAGATTAAAACAAAAGTATTGAAGGCTGAAATAGACAGCATTTTAGTTTTTTTCTTTCTTAACTGAGGAGGCTCTAAATCTCCTAAGAAAGAAAAAAACTAAATTGCTGTCTATTTCAGCCTTCAATACGTGTAATGACAATAGCCTCAGCAGCCGTCTGTGATAAAGGATTCACTGGAATTTAGACCCTTGTTTTGAAACATATAGATTCTTAGTGGATTTGACAGGATAATGACTTGACAGAGAGCATAATCACAGAATAAGGAGTTGCACATTTAAACCAGAGATGAGGAGCAATTTCTTCTCTCTGAGGGGAATGAATCTACGAAATCCTTTCGTCATAAGACAGTCCCTCTATTCCTGGTATCAATTGAATGGACCTTCTCTGGACTGCCTCCAACACCGGTATATCTTTCCTTAGATAAGGGGCCTAAAACAGTTCACAGCTTTCCAGCTGTGTCTGACTTTTGCCTTTATTGTTTTAGCAAAAGCTCCCTACTTTCACACTCCATTTCCTCTGAAATAAAGGCTAACATTCCATTAACTTGCTCTATTATCTGCTGAACCTGAATGCTTGCTTTTCTTAATTCATGGATGAGGATTCCTAAAGCCCACTGTTCCGTAATCTCTGTTTCTGCAGCTTTCCTCCATTTAAATCAAACTCAGCTCCTCTATTCTTCTGGCTAAACCGCATAACCTCACATTTTCCCACATTATATTCCATTTGCCAAGTTTTCACCCACTTATTTAACATCTATCATCCTCACCACCTGCCTTCTCACCTATTTTAGTGCTATCCACACTCTTGGCTCTAATACATTCATTCTCCTCATCAAAATCATTAATATACATTGTAAACAGTTTACACCACTGATCCCCGTGGCACACCACTCATTACTGGCTGCCATCTTCTGACCCTCATCATTCATAATCACCACTCAGAGAGACGTACAGCACAGAAACAGACCCTTCAGTCCAACTCATCCATGCCGACCAGATATCCTAAACTAATCTAGTCCCATTTGCCAGCATTTGGCCCATATGCCTCTAAACTCTTCCTAATCATATACCCATCCAGATGCCTTGTAAATGTTGTAATTGTACCAGCCTCCACTACTTTCTCTGGTGGCTCATTCCATACACGCACCACTCTCTGTGTGAAAAGGTTGCCCCTTAGGTCCTTTTTTAAAATCTTTCCCCTTTGACCCAAAACCTATGCCCTCTAGTTCTAAACTCCTGCAATCCAGGGAAAAGACCTTGCCTGTTTACCAATCCAAGCCCCTCATGATTTTATAAACCTCTATTCGGCCACCTCTCAGCCTCCAACACTGGTCAGACTGATTCACTTCCTGATTTTCATTGTTTCACACAGATGTCTTATTGTCATCCTTTACAATCGGGCCTCTAGTCCTCCTTTTCTATACCATGTGTCTTTTCAAGTATCTTGTAGTCTGTAATATTTATTTCAAATATTGGTGACTTTTTAACTATGTCACAGTAATAGTGAGCAGATCAAATCCATTTATCTCTATTTGTGCTATTAGTTCATCAAGTTTACAGTGAAATTTAAGCCTTAAATGGAGTGATTCGACAACTGATCTGTACAAGGACTGTATCTGTAGATGTACTATTACCATTAAGCCAAATAGCAACCATGTTTCAGTGACTTGGATTTTCTCTTTAGATTTCTAAACCTCCTATCTATCAACCACCTCTGAAATTAAAGCTCTATCTGGAGCACTTGTTATTGGTTTCACCAGGATTCTGATCCCAGCCTGAGGTAAGCGGAGCCCATCCCAATGGCACGTCTTTCCCCAGTACGTCCAATTGGAAGCCTAACTGGACCAACCCCGGCCACCTCAGAACCGACTGGCCAGCAGCCAACCAAGACTGCCGAGTGAAGGAGTAATCACATTTTTAAAATCATTCAGTACTGTTTTCAAGTTTAGGCTTTTGGCAAACAAAGCTGTTGAATTTGTGGTGAAATTGAGTCAGTCACAATACTTAATCTCTTGGATGTTACATCCAATCCTGGTGCCGATGAAACAAGAATTGAAACCCCTTCTCCTCACAGTACTTTTTGAGCCATGTATTTAACTCTCTGAACTGCTTGAGTCTATGTCAAAAGGCATGTGGCTCATTTAGTAATCCAGACATTATTAACACTTGAGGTTTTGTTTACTATTTTGGAGCCCTGTTCCTTAAACTGTCCCAGTAGAAACTTCACTCTCAGTTCTAACAATGTCACTGGTTCCCACAAGGACTAGGACAACTTCTCTAGTCACGAGAGGACAATCCAAGCTGGGAGTGTGACAAGCAACATGCTCTCGGAACTCCTGCTCTCAGGTGGAGAGAAATTCCCATGACTCTGCTGTCTCCGACTACTATCACATCTATATTTAGTCCACTCCATCTGAATAGCGTCCTGTATCGGGGGTTGCTCTGGTTAGTTTGTCTTTCCTACCTCAATTCTCTTCTCTCAACCGGATAGGCCATCAGTGTGTGTAACTGTTAGTAAAAATAAGGGCTGAGCTTCCTTGAGCTGCAAACACCCATCTCAGATATGATTGTCCAGGATTACAACGCTGCCCAGAAGCTCTCACATGCTTCAGGGATATGATAGCCATCCTTGTAATTTCTTACTTTTTTTCTCAACCAGGCTTTCTTATCTTTCTGACAGCTTTACTGATATTAATCCATCCAGTTTATAATCCAATAGTATCTCTGTATCATCAGACCTTTCATCTTGAACTTGGTTTTACAAGTATCCAGCTCTCATTTCTGGTGACTCTGTTTCAGGGTTTAATGCTAGCTTGGCCTTTTGAATAGCTCAAAAAGCAACCACTCATTTTCAATAATTCCCTCCACCTTTTCCTGAGCACTTAAGCTGCTTTAGAACTTAGGACAGCAGAGGTTGTCAAAGTGTGCAACACTGGTCCATCCATGAGGGTCCACCTGGTGGACTGCAGACTGGTCCAAAATGCAAATCACTGACAAGTAAAACTACAGCCAAGGCTAAATAAGTGAAAAGCTAGAACTCTCATTCCCACCATGCACATGAAACTACACATTCAGACTGACACCCATTTGTATAGATGCTACTAGCCCAAGAAATAACTTTAAAGCAAAATTTATGTTACTGCTGATTTTGATTAATACAGATAAAAACTAAGTGCTAGTCTCTCAGAAGAGGGTTATTGTGATTTTGTAACATATTCGAATGTCTAAACTAAATATATTCTGTGAAATAAAGGTTTTCTCTTGCATTAATATTCATGCTCGTGTTTCTGACAATTTACTTAAGTGTATTTTTTTAATGCACATTCACTCATTCCATTTAGTGGTGAAAAAGCAGTGAAGCACTTATTGTTTAAAAAAAAATCTGTATTTTTTTTAAACTTTTCTTGCAAAAGCCAAGAGCTGGAACCTATTGGTTGGTCTACAGAGCCTTTTACCTTGCCAGTCACCTGCAGATGAAACAGTTTGTGAACTAAATCCCAACCCTTTCTTTAAATTTAAATTTAAATTAGCAGTATAATCTATCCATCCTTTCATCTATCACTGCCATATATTAACATTCTGATGAAATGCATCTCATACCCTGCTTCATAATTATTCTTCACTTGTTTGCTTCCCCTTTAATCATGCTTCACTTGTTGCAACCTTTTGAGTTAACATCTTTTACATATCCCTTACCTGATTTCATTGTTTGTCTCCTTTTTGTGTTTACTCACCCCGAAGATTTCCTTTTCAAATTATGGGCGGCACGGTGGCACAGTGGTTAGCACTGCTGCCTCACAGTGGCCCGGGTTCAATTCCCGCCTCAGGCGACTGACTGTGTGGAGTTTGCACGTTCTCCCCGTGTCTGCGTGGGTTTCCTCCGGGTGCTCCGGTTTCCTCCCACAGTCCAAAGATGTGCAGGTCAGGTGAATTGGCCATGCTAAATTGTCCCTAGTGTTAGGGTAGGGGTAAATGTAGGGGTATGGGTGGGTTGCGCTTCGGCGGGTCGGTGTGGACTTGTTGGGCCGAAGGGCCTGTTTCCACACTGTAAGTAATCTAATCTAATCTAAATCTCTGGGTTTGCTGACTGCACATCTTTGATATGTTTCACTACTTCAGGTCACTTTCTTTTCAATTTCGGCTGACATTAGTGTCCCTACTTGAATTCTGATTGTCATTGCAAAGAAACCTTTATTTTCTTTTCTTCCCAATTTTCATATTGATGGGGTGCAATGATTAGATCAGATTAGATTCCCTTCTGCCCAACAAGTCCACACCGTCCCTCTGAAAACTAACCCACCCAGACTCACTTCCCTACATTTCCCCTTGACTAATACACCTAACACTATGGGCAATTTAGCACAACTTAACCTGCACATCTTTTGGAATATGGGAGGAAACCAGAGCACAGGGAGAATGTGCAAACTCCACACAGACAGTCGCACAAGGCGGGAATTGAATCCAGGTTCCTAACGCTGTGAGGCAGCAGTGCTAACCACTGAGCCACCATGACACCCTGTGCTTTAGACCTGTTCTTCCTGAATGCTTTCCTGTGATCCCACCTCAGACCTTGTGAGACCCCAGAGGCAAGCTTTGGTACAGGCTTTGTGGGGAATATTGTTAAAACTGCTGGGACTTGCCCCGAGAGGAAATAAAAACAAAAGCCATCTTTTTTTTAAACAGGCTGTGGTTGTAGTAGCAATCAATATTCAAACAACTAGCAATGAAGCGATGCCTACTGATAGGAAAAAAAATAGCTCAACACAGAAAGGAACATCACAGTTGCTGAAACTTAGTCCCAGCTCCATGGCTGCTATTACTGCTCTGGAACTCCCAGAATCACATCCTGCACTTCCATGGGTTAGTTGAGAACCCCAGATACAAGATAAATTGTAAATTGGTGGAAATATCTACATATGTAAGCTAGCTTGCTGAGCTGGAGGGTTTGTTTTCAGATGTTTCATCATCATACTCGGTAACATCATCAATAAGAGTCTCTGGTGAAGCGCTGGTGGTATGTCCCACCTCTCTATTTAAAGGTGTTGGTTTCTTAAGGTGGGTGATGTCATTTCCGGTTCTTTTTTTCAAGGGAAGCTAGATAGAATCTAGGTCAATGTGTTTATTGATGGAGTTCTTGTTAGAATGCCATGCCTTGAAGAATTCTCGTGCATATCTTTGTTTTGCCTGTCCTAGGATATGTGTGTTAAAATGGAAGCTATTCATGCTTAGGATCTACCTCCTAGAGATTACAGAGTCTTCTGCAAGTTAGCAGAAACTAGTTGATAGCTTTCTTGTAGACTATATACACAACACACATCCTAGGACAAGCGAAACAAAGACACACATGAGAATTCTTTAAGGCATGGCATTCTAACCAGAACTCCATCAATAAACACACCAACTTAGATCCTATCTACCTTCCCTTAAAAAAGGAACTGTAAATGATATTACCCACCTTAAGAAACCTAGACCTATAAATAGAGAGGCGGGCCATATCATCAGAGCTCCAGAGACTCTCACTGATGATGTTACCTAGTCATGGTGACGAAACGTCTGAAAACAAACCTTCCAGCTCAGCGAGCAAACTTACATACTTATCAACCTAAGCAACAAATCTTCTCAAAAAAAGGTGGACATATGTTTCAGAATGCTAAAGAATCAGTGCTGTTCAAATTATTCCTTATGCTGCGTAAGAGTATTTTTCAACATAGAGCCCTACTTTGGGTTAAGCTGTCCTATCATAGCCAACTCTGGACACTTGGATGAAAGTGAAAGCTCTGCAGAAAGGACATTAGAAATTTACCAAAATGATTCCAGGACGAGGGTTACCCTACTGTAGTAACTTGATTTGTTTTCCTTCTAGCAATGAACACTAAGAGAGGAATTAAAGAATTGTGTAAGGTTAGGAAGAGTTTATATTGAGTAAACAAACAGGGTTTGTATCCAAAAGCTGGATGCTCAGAAGGCACACATTTCGAATAATTGGCAAAAGAGGCAGAGATGCAGGAGGAAAATCTTTTATACAATGGGAAGTTAGTATTTTGAAGCACAGTACATGTAAGGGTGCAGAATATTTTAAGGGTTAAAATGGAAGCTATTCACCCTTAGGATCTACCTCCTAGAGATTACAGAGTCTTCTGTAAGTCAGCAGAAACTAGTTGATAGTTTATTTGTAAACTATATACACAACACAGCAATTTGACTGAGTCCCTTCAAGTCCAGACAAGACCTCCTTCCCAACTGATGGGACCATCTCAGTGGGTGGTGTCATGATGCAGACATTAACCCTTTTAGACTCAATGTATGGAGATTCAGGAATCACTTTCAAAAGTGAATTGGATAATTACAGAAAGAACACAGAAGACACACAGCTAAATCCCATATGCAGAAACGGCTGTTTCTTTAGGAGTACTGAATTAATGGATTGATATACCAGAAGGGACACACAAAGGATACCCTTGCTTTTCTTCCTGCTAGGCCAGACAGGGCCTCACACTAATATTTCATTCAAAAAAAAGTACCTCTAATAATTCAGCACTTCCTTAGAGCAGCAGTCTAGATTATGCACACAAATATATAATGAGGGGATTAAACCCAAAACCTTCTTAGTTGAGGACAAGTCGAGGAGGACTGGCACAAAGTTAGAGTTTGAAGTGACATTCTTCGCAGACACAGAGATACACTTAATAATGTTCTCCTGGGTTAGGTTTCTGACCCTTAACTGGGCTTCTTCGACAGGGTCTAAAGGCAACACTTCAATGAAGCAGGTGTGGTTTTAAGTGGCTGAAAACATGTCAACAACTTGGAGACAGTCCAATCAAGATGAAGCAGAACCTTCAATATGCCATTACACTGAGTGGCAGAGCATCCTCTTTGCATCATTTCGCATCGGGATTTTGTGCCTAGGTACCTTTGTACCTAACATGGTGTTGGAAATGGTGACTTTGTACACTTGTCATTGTACTCCTGCATCCCTGTGCTTGAGTATGTATGGTCATAAAATCTAATTCCTTTCTTGACAGCTTCTGTTTGTCTTCAAATCCATCCACCTGCAAGATGGAGTGATGATATCAGCATCCGGTCCCAAAGTTACATTTAGTGGATCTCAGTCCCCACCTCACTTTGCAAGTGAAGACTCCCTATAACTGACTCTTGAGTAATCATCATGAGAGGAAGCACAATTCTCAATCTTTTAAGACCATAAGACATAGGAGTGGAAGTAAGGCCATTTGGCCCATCGAGTCCACTCTGCCATTTAATCATGGCTGATGGGCATTTCAACTCCACTTACCCGGATTTTCCCCGTAGCCCTTAATTCCTTGTGACATCAAGAATTTATCAATCTCTGCCTTGAAGGCATTTAGCGTCCCGGCCTCCACAGCACTCCGCGGCAATGAATTCCATAGGCCCACCACTCTCTGGCTGAAGAAATGTCTCCGCATTTCTATTCTGAATTGACCCCCTCTAATTTTAAGGCTGTGCCCACGGGTCCTAGTCTTAATTTATGTTTGCCAGAAAGTCGATAATTCCATCAACTGGCAGTCTTAATAAGGCCCAATTTTAACTATTGCCAGATGACGGATAGAGGACGGGTGGAATGAGACCCGTTATCTCAGACCAAGACTCAAGCCTTTTGGAGGTCAAAGCCTTATTCCTGTTGCACCAATCAGTTGATTGCACCAGACAAATAATATTGCTGAAGATCACCTGTGTGAAAGAAGGAAACAGGTCCAATCCCACACTGAGCTAGTTGGCACTTGGAGCCCAGAGCAGAGATGGTGGATCACAGATGGCAGCCTGTTCATCATTTTCACTCCCTCCGCCACAGACGACAATGGCAGCAATGTACATCACTTTCAAGATGCACTGTCACAATTCACCCATGCTCTTTAGGTAGCACCTTGCAAGCCCATAAACAGTACCATCTAGGAGGGCAAGGGCAGCACTTGCATCTGAACACCACCACCTGCAGGTTCCCCTCCAAGCCACTCACCATGCTGACTTGAAAACATACCACCATTCCTTCATTGTTGCTGGGTCAAAATTCCTAATAATGTAGGTGTCCCTTTGCCCTAAGGTCTGCAGTGGTACAAGAAGACAGTTCACCACCACATTCTCCAGAGCAATGGTCTAGCCAGTGATGCCCACAACACATAAACTAATGATATAAAAAGCGGCAGTTTTGTCTGGGTAAAGTCATGATGAGTGCCTTTGGGACAGGAGTGAGATGGAAAGTCCTGCACTCTGATTTTCGAGGTACTACTGCCTCCATTCCAGTCCAGCAAACCGTGACCGAATTTCACTTTTGGCTTTTGACACGAGTTGCAGGCTAGTTATTGCAATATTAGATCTCATAAGTTCTGTTGTGATTTAAATTTATATCACTGAGGTGGCTTAACAGGAATGCTGCATGTCAGTTTTGGAACCTCACAGTGTTCTACAAGATTTTAGACTCTGAAAGGTTTAATGTTGAGGAGAGCATTCAATACCAGTCAATATGATGTTGTCATATGGAATTGAGTGGGAGAACAGCTGCGCTTCTCAAATGAAATAGACATCTGTCTAAGTATCTTAGTCTCAATGTCTATCATTCCAATGTAACTTGTAGCAGATTGCAATTATGCAACAAATTATAAGACAAGAGCCCTTCCTTGTTAGACTATCAAATGGTTTTTCTCTACCAGACCAGACCAGTGAGGTGTTGCAGATTGATTGATTGTACTTTGGTACATGTGACAATAAATAAATCAATGAAAATATTTGTTTACAAGCAATACACGCAGATCATAGTAAGCAAGGATGTACAGAACAAAAGACTTAAGCAGAGGCATAGAGGTAACATTGCACAGGGCGTACAAGGGAGATCAACATTAGCAAGATTAGAATTATTTGAGGCTAGAAAGTCCATTCATCAGTCTAATAACAGCTGGGAAGAAGCTGTTCCTGAACCTGTTGGTGTGTGTGTTCAGGCTTCTGTATCTTCCGCCTGATGGAAGAGGTTGTGTGAGAGCATTACTGGGATGAGAAGAGTCTTTGATGATGTTGGCCGCCTTTCCGTGGCAACGAGCCATGTAAATGGAGTTCATGGATGGAAGGTTGGCTGCCGTGATGGTCTGGGCTGTTCACACCACTTTTTGTAGTTTCTTATGGTGCGGGGCAGAGCAGTTGCCATACGAGGCCACTCTGCACCTGGACAGTATGCTCTCAGTGGTGCATCTGTCGAAGTTGGTGAGGGTCCTTATGGACATGCCAAATTTCCTGAGCCACCTGAGGAAGAAGAGGTGTTGTTGTGCCTTCTTGACTGTTGCATCCACATGGGAAGTTCAGGACAGGTTATCGGTTATGGTCACTTCGAGGAACTTGACGTTCTGAACCGTCTGGACTTCAGCACTATTGATGTATATGGGTTGTGGCCTCCTCCATTTTTTCTGAAGTCAATGATCAGTTCTTTAGTTTTGCCGACATTGAGAGAGAGGCTGTTCTCACTGCATCACCATCACAAAACCCTCTACCTTCCTTCTGTATTTTGTTACATATCCGTCCTACTATGGTGGTGTTATCAGCAAGTTTATAGATGGTGCTCGTTCAGAGTTTGGCAACACAGTCGTGGGTGTATATGGAGTAAAGTAGGCGGCTCAGGAAGCATTCTTGGGGGGATCCACAGTTATTGAGTGTTATCATGATCCCAAACTACAAGGAGAATGATAGTAGCAGATGTATCTTTCAGCAAAATGACTGTGGTGAGCATCCATTATATAACGTACAGGAGTAACTATTTCCCTTTCAACTGATAGAAATAAAATATTGAGTAGCACAGAGGCTACAGAGAGTAGCACAGTCTGTCCTCAGCTGTTGCCAGATTTATTGAGTGTTAAAAATCTTTTCTGTTTTGATTCCACTTCCTCCCATGACGTTGATATATGGACCTCACTTGATCTTTAAGCCCTTGTGCAATGCTAGAGTAGCTCTATTGCAACTTGACTCCACATTACTTTCAACCAAAGAAATATGGTGGATGACATAAATGTCACACTGATATATGCAACTGAACAGTCTCTTGTGAATGATGCAACACTCAGGAGCTTTTGCCATGCTGCACAATTCAGTGAGTGTCCATTCTGAAATCCATCTAACGCAAAGGCAAATCTTATCTCCAGTCTTTAAGAATGGTGGACGCACGTTTCTTTACACAGACTACTGATCCTGAAACACAATGACATAATGCTGGCTAATGCTCAGTGTCACTTCAAAGGACTGAGAACTGAAATATTTTAGTACAGTCCAGGAGATTAAGTAGAGTTTAGGAGTATAGGTCATTCTGCCATAACGTGTGTTTCGTTAATGCAAGTTAGTTGTAATGCCATTGACAAATTGAGGACACTGTTTCTAAAGTAGGCACTTTTAAAGTGTGCATTGGTTATAATGCGATCCCATTAGTTTAAATGTTTTGCTATTATGCAATTTTCTTATAACACAGGACCGCATGAGAATGGAACAACCGCATTAAAGCAGAACCGACTGTATTGATCTAATTGAGGTGCTTAAGATGCTTGTAAGATTTGCAGGTTGATAGAAACTACTTTCACAGTTTAGGAGCAGTGGAGTTGAGAACAAGTGACCATTTTCTTACAATTAAAGCTATTCTTCCAGGGTGGATGTTAGCAAATATGCCTTCCCAAAAATCTACAACTCTGTCCCTCAGAGACCTGTTCAAAGCTGAGGTTAATAAATTTTTGTCAGCACAGGTTATGCAGAGATAAAGAATTGAGCTAGTAAACAGAAGTGGGATATAGATCAGCAATGATGATGGAAAGGTTTCAAGGAGCTGGATGGTCTACCCCATTCCTACATTCTTAGGTAATCAATATTTTTGCAACGTTAAAACATTCAGTAGGCTATCAGGGACTCTTTTCACTTCGAAATGAGCCCATTCACATTGAGAGTAGTGTCCAGCATTCCTTTTGTGTTCCCACCTCTTTCAGGTTATATTGAATAGTTAGAAGCAGCACTTCCTATAATGACGAGGAGGTGATGCTCCATGAATTGAACAGCAGCTGAAGACTTTAATGACTCAGAGCATTAGGCCAGCAGTTCACTCAGATAACGAGCACCGATGAACTCAAACTGTCATCCATCTGATAGACATACCTCTGGAACATGCTCATCCCTATCTGTCAGCCTGGAGGACTGGGTTCAAGTCTCACCTGCTTCAGAATTGTGTCATAACATCTCTGAACAGGCTGATATAGATAGTATCTTAAAGCCCATTTGTGTTGAATGTGAGGCAGTATGACCAAAGATCTCAACATTTAAGCTTAGGCTTTGGCTACTCGAGAGATACAACTTCAGCATTTCAGAGACTGCAGAAGACAAAGGAAGACAAGATATATCAGAGAGTGGCATTTTTGATTCAATTAAATATTACTGCTGTTACTAGAGAAGATATTTCTGAAATAATGTCCAGTGAGAATATATGGATTGCAATTAGAAATAAAAAAGGAATAATCACCTTGATGGATTTGTACTATCAACCTCCCAATAGTCAGAGGAAAATTGAGGAACAAATATGTAGAGAGGTCTCAGATACATGTAAGAATAATAAGGTTGTAAGAACAGATTATTTAAATTTTCCAAACATTGACTGGGTCTACCAATAGTTTGGATGTTGGAGAATGTGTTAGATGTGTTCTGACTAGAGAAGGAGCAAAACCTGACCTTCTCTTGGGTAATAAGACTGAAGTGACAGTAGGGGAATACTTTGAGTGTAGTGATCATAATTGTATCAGTTTTAACATAGTTACGAGAAAGGCGAACCTTTCCATAAAAATTGAAGATTTTAACTGGAATAAGGCAAATTTTAATGGTCTAAGACAAGAACGTTCAGAAGTTGTTTGGAGTAGACTGTTCACACATAGAGCGATGTCTGATGAGGGAGGCTTTCAAAAGTGTGATACCATGAGTTCAGAGTCATTATGTTGCTGTTGGGAGTGAAAGATAAGGCTGAGAGGATTAAACATGAATGGCAGAATAAAGTTATTGAGGTTCTCATCAAGAATAAAAGTCAATCAAAAATTAAAAATAGATTACTGGGATCAAATTGAATCTTTTGAGTAATATGAAGAGTGGAGGAGCATTCTTAAGAGGGAAATCAGGAAGGCAAAGAGAGGATATGAGATAGTCTTGGCAAATAAGTTTAACGATAATCCAAAGAGATTCTACAAGTACACTAAGAGCAAGAGAGCAACCAGAGAGAGAGAGAGAGTAGGGCCCCTTAAAGATCAAAGAGATCATCTTTGTGTTGAATTTCAGGAGATGAGACAGATATTAAATTAATACTTTACATCAGTTTTTACTTTGGAGAAAGAAATGGAGGCTAGAGAATTCACAGAAATAGATATTGATGTTTTGAAAATAGTTCACATTACAGTGGTGCTAGAAGTCTTACAAAATATTACGATGGATAAATCTCAGGACCTGATCCCATGTATCCTGGGATGTTCTGGGATGTTAGGGATGAAATTGCAGGGCTCCTTGTGAAATATTTGTATCTTCTATTTCTACAACTGAGGTGCCTGATGACTGGAGAGTGGCTCATGTTGCACCTTTGCCAAAGAAGGGACAGAAGGAGAATCCTGGGAACTACAGACCGGTAAGTCGGATTTCAGTGGAGGGTAAGTTGTTGCAAGTGATTCTGAAAGATAAGATTTACGTGCGTTTGGAGAGGCAAGGAATAATTAGGGATAGTCAGCATGGATTTGTGCGAGGGAAATCATGTCTCATAAACTTGACTGAGGGCAGAGTCGCAGAGGTGTTTACTTATACTTTAGTAAAGCCTTTGACAAGGTTCTGCATGATAGACTAGTAAAGTTAAATCACACGGGATTAAGGAGGAGCTTGCCAGTTGGATACAAAATTGGCTTAACGGCAGGAGACAGACAGTGATAGTGGAAGGTTGATTTTTTTAGACTGGAGGCCTGTTACCAGCGGTGTTCCACAGGGATCGGTGCTGGGTCCACTTTTGTTTGCCATTTATACAAATGATTTAGATGAGAATATAGAAGGTCAGTAAGTTTATAGATGACACCAAAATTGGTGGTATGGTGGACAAGGAAGAATGGCATGTCAGATTACAAAGAAATCTTGATCAATATGGGTAAGTGGGTTAAAGAGCGGCAGATGGAGTTCAATCTGGATAAATGAGAGGTTTTGCATTTTGATAACTCTAACAAGGGCAGCACTTATACAATTAAAAGTAGAGCCTTGGCTAGTGTTGTAGAAGAGAGAGACTGGGGAGTTCAGATGTATATTTCTTTGAGGTTTGCATCACATATAGATTGAGTGATTAAGAAGCCGTGTAGCATGCTTGCCTTAGGAAGTAATGTTGAGGCTGTAAAGGCATCGGTGAGGCCTCTTCTGGAGTACTGTGTCTAGTTCTGGTCGCCTTGTTAAAGAAAGGATACGGGAAGCTGGAGAGGATTCAGAAGAGATTTACCAGGATGTTGCTGGAAATGGAGTGCTTGAGTTATAAGTCGAGGCTGGATAAACTGGGACTTATTTCACTGGCTCATAGGAGGTTGAGGACTGACCTTATAGAGATTTATAAAATCATGATGAGTATTGCTAAGGTAAAAGCAGGTGTCTTTTCTCAAGGGTTGGGGATTTTACAAATCTAGAGGTCACATTTTGAAGGCGAGAGGAGAAAGATTTGAAAAAGACATGAGAGGCAATTGTTGTTTTACACAGTGGTTCATGTGTGGAATTAACTTCCAGAGAAAGTGGGGAAGGTGGGTACAGTTTCAAGGTTCAAAAGATATTTAGATAAGTACTTGAATAAGAAATCTTTGGAAGGATTACGGGCCAAGCACAGGCAGGTGAGACTAGTTTAATTTAGGATTGTGATCAGCATGGACTGTTGGACCGAAGGGGTTGTTTCCTGTTTCCAGGGTGCTGTCTGACTCTATGACTCTTTCTGAAGTTGAAAACTGAAAATTAAAATATTAGGTTGCAAACAAAACCTTGTACAAACTATGAGGAATGATTTTGTGCTGATACAGTAACAATACTTTGAAAACTTGTTTATCGGAGTTGGCATTGCACATGGGAGCCAGAGCAGTATTTAATGCTCAGCACTTGCCACCTGGAAGTCAAATCTCTTTTTTAACTCAAATGCACCGCACAAGGTGAATAATTAAAGGAAATCTCACATCTTGCAATGATGTGCTTCTGAAAGTCTCACATGCTGACTAATGAAGCATAAATAACTATTTCCATTCCTCAATTTAGCATGCCTTTCAGGTAAATGTTTCAACTGTAATTGTTTCTGCATGTACTTTATGAAGTGAACTGTGATTTTATTTTGCTGGAGCCAGTGGCTTTTATTGTCATAAAACAATGTCAGTTAGGCTGTGTGCCAAGATAGATTTAGAGGTATAATCATAAATAATGTGATTTTTTTTCCCCCAAACAGCTTGACAGCAGAGGGAAACTGACAGCTTCGAGTCCTCTGTGGCTCAAATAAGATGATTTTACCTGTTGTTGAAAATCTTGCTGTCTTTCCAGTCTTAATGTGAATTCTTCTTTAGGTCGTTGTGCAGGAATATAATAAATAAGACAAGGCAAAGTCTCCTACACCTTGTACAAGTACATATATATTTAGGTCAGGCAGCATCCGAGGAGCAGGAAAATCAACATTTCGGGCTGGAGCCTTTCATCCTCCGATGCTGCATGACCTGCTGTGCTTTTCCAGCAACACACTCTCAACTCTGACCTCCAGCATCTGCAGACCTCACTGTCATTTACATATACATTTAGCCAGTCGAAGATTTCAGTAATAGAGTCAGAGTCGTACAGCACAGAAAGAGACCCTATGGCCCAACCAATCCATGCCAAACATAATCCAAAACTAAGCTCGCCCCACCTGCCTGCTCCTGGTCCATATCCCTTCAAACCTTTCCTATTCTCGTATCCATCCAAATGTTTTTTTAAACATTGTAATTGTATCTGCATTCACCACTTTTTCAGGAGGTTCATTCCACATGCAAAACACCCTCTGTGTAAAATAAAATTGCCTCTTTTATGTCTTTTTAAAATCTCTCTCCTCTCACCTTAAAAATATGCCCCCTTGTCTTGAAATCCCCCATCCCAGGGAAAAGACTACTATTAACTCTATCTATGCCTCTCAATATTTTATAAACTTCTATCAGGTCACCTTCAACCTCCTATGCTCCAGTGAAAATCATCCCAGCCTATCCAGCCTTTGTTTATAACTCAAGCCTTCCAGGTAACATCCTGGTAATTCTCTTCTGAATACCTTCCAGCTTAATAATATCCTTCTTCTCACAGGGTGACCAGAACTGGACACAGTACTCCAGAAGAGCCCTCACCAATGTCCTGTACAACCTCAACAAGACTTCTCAACTCCAATACTCAAAGGACTGAAGGCAAGCATGCAAATGCCTTTTTAACCAGCCTGTCTATATGTGACGCAAATTTTAAAGAATTATGTACCTGAACCCCTAGGTCCCTCTGTTCTACATACTACCCAAGGCCCTACCATCAATTGTATATGCCCTACCCTTGTTTGTTGTACCAAAATGCAATACATCAAATTTATCCAGAATAAACTCAATCTGCCATATTTCAGCCCATTGACCCAATTAATCAAGATCTTTTTGTAATCTTAGAAAACCTTCTTCACTATCTACTATGCCACCAATTTTGGTGTCATCTGCAAATTTACTAACCATGGCTTCTATACTCTCATCCAAATCATTTATATAAATGACAAAATTAAAGAGGACCTGGAACCAATCCCTGTGGAATACTGCTGATCAAAGGCCTCCAGTCTGAAAAGCAACCCTCCACCATTACTCTCTGTCTCCTGCTGTTAAGCCAATAATGTATCAATCGGCAAACTCACTCTGATTCCCACATGACCTAACTTTACTAATTATTCTACCATGCAGAATCTTGTCAAAGGCTTTGCTAAAATCCGAATAAATAATGTCTACTGCTCTGCCGTCATCCCTCCACAAACTCAATCAAGTTTGTGAGAGACGATTTTCCTCACGCAAAACCATACCTAATCAATTTTCCTCTCTGAATGTCCATAAATCCTATTTTTTATAATCACCTCCAACAACATACACCAAAACTGAAGCCAGACTCATAGCTTTATAGTTCTCTGGTTTCTCCTTACAACCTTTCGTAAACAAAGGTACAATATTAGCAACTCTCCAGTCATCAGGCATCTCACCCGTAATTATAGATGATGCAAATATTTCTGAAAGGGGTCGCGTAATTTCCTCCTTTACTTCCCACAACATTCTGGGATACATTAGATCAAGTCCTAGAGATTTATCCACCTTTATATTCCCTAAGACCTCCAGAACTTCCTTTTCTGTAATGTGAACTGTTCTGAAAACATCAAAGTTTATTTCTTTGCAGTCTTTAGACTCCACTTTTTTCTCCACAGTAAAGACTGATGTGAAATATTCATTTAGTATCTCTCCCATCTCCTGTCTGGAAAGAACCAAGAACTTTTATCTTGAAGTAGAATGAATCTAAGTTAAAATCTCTATGTTTCTATATACAGAAGTTTGAAGTTTACAGGTGTTTCAATGGAGATAACATAAGAAAATCATAAACAGAAGCATGAATAGCCATTCATCCCCTTGAGGCTATTGGGTGATTTAAAACTCCATATAAACTGAAAATATCAGATTGGCAATGGTAGCCTGGATGAGTATGTCATAGAATGCTCTCAAGATAGTTGCTTAGAATAGCACATTCTGGAACCAGACAGCACATTTTGCCAGATGTGGCTTGTGTTATGTGACAATTAATTAATAACCTCAGAGTAAAGGCACCCTCTGTAGCAGCAATCATAACATGGTTAAATTTTATATCCCGTTTAGAAGGGAGAAGCCTGGGTCTAAGACTAGTATTTTAAACTTTATGAGGGCAACTAAGTGTGTATGAAAGCTGAGTTAGCTGGGGGAAACTGTGATACCAGGATACAGAATAGATGAGTTGAAATGCATTTGAAGATTTTCAAGGTGATATTTCTAAACATTCATCATATTTCTATGATTTAGAAAAAAAATTAAGGGAGGAAGTAACCATTTGTGATTATCTAAAGAATTTAAGGAAAGCAGGCTTGAGGGGCCAAAAGCCTGACTTCTTTCCGTATTTCATACATTTCAATGCATTGCCAATAAATTTGGCTCGTGTCCTATAGGTCTCTTCATTCACTCATGAATAAAGATTGTAAACAGTTGAAGCTCAAACCTGATTACTGTGGTACTCTATTAATTGCAGTTTTCCAAGCTGAAAATAATCAATTTTTCCTCTTTGTTAGTCAACCTCCCATTCACTCAGACATACTAGTCCCAACACCATGAGCTGGCAAGACATCTTGTACTGTTGGCTTTTATGTGGATCTTATCAAATACATAACGTCAACTGGTTCCCCTTTATCCACTGAGCTTATTACATTTCAATTTTCTAAATTTCCTGCCAAGACAGTACTTCCTTTATAATGGATTCTAGTATTTTCTCAATGTTAGGCTTGGTTTCCATTGTCCTGCTTTCTGTCTCCCCAATTTCTTGATGAGAGACATAACATTTCTGGATTTCTAAGTTGCTGGGTCCTTTTCCAGAATCAATGGGATTTTGAAAGATTCAAACAATGCATCCACTAACTCTGTGTCTACTTGTTTTTAAGATCCTAAGATGCAAGCCACCAGGCCCAGGGAATTTATCCCATTAATTTCCCTGACGTACCTTTTCTCCTCTGGTGATAACGATTTAAGTCCCTTCCTGCCCATTGCTCTTGCTTTTTTGCCCTATTCCTGGGATACTTTTAACATCTTTTACTGTGATAATAGGACAGACCTAAAATACTGATTCAAAATAGAATTCATTTCCTTTTTTTGCCCATTTGTAATTTCCTAGTCACATCCTCTAATGAAGCAACGCATTACACATTACAATCTTCCTTTCATTTTATATACCTAGTGAAGCTCTTATTGTCCATTTTTATATTTCCTGATTGTTAGATCTAATTATAATTTCTCCCTTTCTAAAAAATTTCTAAATTTTCTGGTGAATTGTGGCCTACCACTAATTTTCACAACATTGTAAGAATTTTCATCCAATCTGAAGTAATCCTTAACTTCCACAGTTAGCTAAAACTGATTCATGCTTCTCAGAGTTTTTCATTTTCAATAGAATCTTCCTTTGTTGCGAGTTACAAAACATCTCCTAACTGTCTACCACCCATTACGCTACACCTTACCTTTTAAACTATTGTCCTAATCAATTTCTAACGAACCTGATTTGATACCTTTATAATTGCCCTCATTCAAGATTAGTCAGCAGTTTCAGACTCAAGTTTTCCAGCCTCAAACAGAATGTGAAATTCCACCACATTTTAATTAGTCTTACTGACAGCTTTATTTACTGTGACATTAATGCTATTTCAATACACGTTCCTAGATCTAAAACAATCTCATCTTGAGTTTGTTCCAGAACTTATCTAGCCAATTTGACTCTTCCAGGTGATATGACAGCCACTCATTCCTGCCTTTACCTCCAACCCCTGTGCACACATCACTTGCCAGCCCAGAATCACTCTACCCCACAAACAACAGTTAACTTTTCTTGGAGGTAATCCTCCATCCTGGAACAGCAGTGTATCTTTTTATCAATAGTAGCCACACGATCCGACCATGGCTGAACTGTCGGCCTCTGACCGACCAGCCACTTTTGGCGGCTGAGATCCCTTGTCCTAGATCTTGTTCCTGCCAGCCACCAATCAGCCACCTGACTACCGGAAGATCAAATAGGCTTTCCCATTTTCATAGGCTGCGCGTTTCCCTCCTCCAAAATCTGGAATTTCCCAGCCATTAACTCTGTTTTTGACCAAACCGTATGCCAGCACTTTATGCTTCTATTTCATATTTCCAGCACAAATGTATTTTTGCTTTTCTTTCTGCTACATTATCATCCCTGAAGCCTGTCCTGTCACACTTCTCTTTACCGACACTGTCTCTTGAAAATTTAACCCACAAACACAGGAACTGTTTCCACATATACATGGATGATATATAGCTTGACCTCTACACTTAAATTCAATACAAGACATTTCTCACTTCATTTGATCAAATATATTTCTGTCTGTCTATCATTAGGCCCTGTTAGAGGCATTAGATCTTTCTCCTACATTTTGGAAAATCACAACTAAAAACTCTGCTCCCTTGTTACCAACTGTCATCTCGCTAACCGCTTGCTTATTTCATACAAATTCACGGGCAACCTTGATTACCCTTGAGCACCAGCAGAGCTTCATTTCTGCTATATGATTGCCGCTACACTGCCTATCTCCGGACCTAGTTCAATCCCTGCTAATGAAAATATAAATAGGCCAATTACAGAAGCAGTTATTCTCCTGCCAGTCCCCAATCCATCCATCTTCACAAACATCAACCTATTGAAAGTGCCTATTCCCACATCTTGTCATTCACAAATTCCTGCTCCCTGAATTCCTTTGGTTGGTCAATCAACCTCTCATTACCTGCCTCAACATATTCCATTTAAAATCCTGGTTCACTTGAAATTTCTCCACAGCCTAGTGCCTCTCTTGCATCTCAACCTTCTCGAGTCATACTTTTTGTCGTACCTTTCTCTCCTCTAACTTTGCAACTGGCCCTTTCGCAAAGTTTTCAGTCATTGCTTTCTATTTTGGAGCTCCTTCTCCACCCTCCTTTAATATCTTTCTGAAAGGTCACTTCTCACCTTAGTCGTAGATCACCTAGCTTTAGGGCTTTTCCCCTTTTCATTCCTTTATCAAGTACTTTAAGATAACTCATGCAATAAACCTTGCTGTACAAATGCAAATTGTGAAACTGTTACTGTTTGCTTTGTACAATTCAAATAAAAAGTAATAGACTCACCACATGAAGAATCTTGTTTTCAGTTTCATAGACGGTACAGTCCTGCCGAGAAAGATTAAACAGGAGAGTTATGACAATTGTTAGTAAAATCCCAGACAGTTGATTAGTAAAATCCCAGACTCAGAACAAAATAAAGACTGACAATTTTTTAAATGATTTGTGGAATCATATAATGTCACATCACAGAACGTGGCCACTGAACTCACCATTTCCACGGCAACTCTTCACTTGATAGTTTATTAAATAAATGGATTTGAGCAACTTATATTTTGTTGTAAATACTGTGATCCTTTACGTGTTTGGCATCAATATTGAGAAATTGCATTTTTTTGTTCAATTGAGCACTGTTAATTCTCAAGGCTCCACGGCAGAAGCAAATGTTCATGCCACTCCGATACTTGTGAAGTACAGGAGGTTGATGACTGGACAATTGCTTAAATCATGGTGTTGATGCTGAATTTGATTTCCTCCAGAGGGACAATTAAGCCAAGATCATTGAAGGAAGAGGCGACATCACAATATTTAGTTGGCCGTCCCAAGAACAACACACTTGTTTGTATCAACATTCTAGCCTTTTCACTGGGGACGTGTTTAGTGGATTATTGATAAATGAGGCCAAGGGAAACAAAACCTATAGGGGAAGAGTATCATTTTGCAGCTAGCACTCAACTGATCAAAGTTGTGATATAGAGACATGGAGATATGCTAAACAGGTTAACAACTGTGAGCAATAAAGGAAATTACACCGGAGACATATGTTCATTCCAAAGTAAACTGGTGATTGATACCTCTGCATCACCCATAGGTTTCTGTGAGCGTAAATAAGTAGTGATGGAATTAACAGAGATTTACTTTGTCGTAAACACTGATCCCAGTTTACATTCTCTTTTACAACATACACCAGGAGCAATTTTATTGAGCATGACATTTTAATGTGTTTTACTTTGAAGCTATTTTCAGCAGGATTTAATTGCATATATACAGTTAGAAGATCTGGCACCTTTCTTAAGCTTCAGCATGGTAAGCTCAAGGTTGGAACCAGAAAGATATCTGAAGCATTTTCAATAGCGCACTTGCACCAGTAATTTAACCTTTCATAGAAGGTTGTGCAATCAGAATAAGCAAAAAAGCATCATTAATTAAACGTCTGATTACAGAATTGGTATTTCAGAATTGTTTTTAACAGAATCAGTAAGGGATTTGTTAAGGATTGGAGAGTCTGATATGCAAGGGTGTAGTTCACTATTAAAAATAAAATGTACAGAAGGTAATACCTAGGAATAATTTCCAGGAAATAATCTGAAGACTTTACATCTTGAAAGATAACTTCTAAATTGGTAAAATTTATTAAGAATATCCTTGAGAAAGGAGGGTACATTCTCCAATGAAACAAGAGTTTAAAAAAGGACTGTGGATGCTGGAGGTCTGAAATGAAAACAGAAACAACAACAAAAATTGCTGGAGAATCTCAACAGGCCTGGCAGTATTCATGGGATGACCTGAAACAAAAGAAATGCTGAAAATCACAACTGGTCAGGCAGGGGAGACAGAGCAAGCTAATGTTTCGAAACTGGATAACTCTTCCTTCAAAACTGTTAGTAGCCAGGAAAAACGTGTGTGTGTGTTTGTGAGAGTGTGCGAGAGTGTGTATGTGTGTGAGAGAGAGAGTGCACACGAGTGTGTGAGTGAGAGTGTGTGTGAGCATGAGTGTGTGTGTAAGAGAGAGAGTATGTGTGTTTGTGCGTGTGTGTGTCTGCGAGAGTGTGTATGTGTGTGAGAGTGTGTACGAACATGTGTGTGCGTGAGTGAGAGCGTGTGTGTGTACAGCAGATCAGGACAGAAGAAAAGCTGAATAAGTGGTAGGAAAAGTTAAGACTGAGTAAATGGGTTAGCTGTGCTGAATGCAGCCCAGTAAGTGTGATATTGGGTCTAGGGGTACATGAGAATAGCTGACTGTGCTAAAAGCAATTCATGTCATAACAACACTGAGTGTGGAGATGGGTTAAAAACAGGGAAGGATGGAATCAAGCTGCAAAGTTCCTTAACTTGATGCTAACTCCTAGAGACTGCGGGGGGCCCCAAGTACTTTGAACTTGGGCTGACACTCACTGGAGCACTACAGCAGGCGTGAGACAGAAATGTTGGTGCGGGTGTGCTGAAGTGGCAGGCAACTGGAAGCTCAGGGTCATTGTTTTACAGACAGAGAGTGGGTGTTCTGCAAAGTCATCACCCAGCCTGTGTTTTGTCTCCCCAGCATCTCCCCAACATTATTTCTCCAGCAATTTCTACTTTTTGTGGATAGACTGTTTGGTCAGTTATGCCATTATGTCAGTTGAGAAGTAGGTGTCTTCAATCACAAAGGTGGACTGGTGTTTCTGATTTCAGACTCCCCACCCATTTAAAATCACAGTAATTTGTGGTTGAGTAATGTGCTGGTGCAGAAATTCCTGACATTTGACAATTTAACAATATGAAAAGCTAAGTTTTGATACCACTATTTAGATTTGTATGTATTTTCCAGTGTACAGTGCTCAGTCACCCGCCAAAATCTGTAAAATGACCATCTGACTTTTTTGAGGAACAAGATTCAAAGAGCTGGATTTGCGTGTATGCTATCTGTGCATCTATTCCTTGTCTTTTAATATTTTGCCCATCTGCTATCTCTTCCTGCCACACCATTCACAGAACACCCTTAAATCTATTGAGGCTCTTTGTTTGTTTTTATACCTCCTGCAGCGTATGGATGTGGGGTGGCTCAGGCAAGATGGTTAACCAAGAATATCTTCCCTTCCCCCTCTGCCTTCCCCATAACTGTCCCCTTTGACAGTCCTTGGGGTGCACCACTCTCCCCACCAACCCCTCTAAACCTTCCCCTGCAACCAGAAAAGATGCAAAACCTACCAAAACACAGCAGAGAGCGGCGCGAGCTGGGCGGAAGTGAGGTTGGAGCGCAGAGCTGGTCGGGAAGGTAAGTGATTGATATATAAAGAACTTACCTCGACACCAACGGTCTTTTCACAGTAGAGAGCGGCGCGAGCTGGGCGGAAGTGAGGTTGGAGCGCAGAGCTGGTCGGGAGGGTAAGTGATTGATATTTGAGTGGGTGTCGTTGCTAATTAGAAATGGTAAAACGGCTGCAGAAAGGCAGTTCGAGGGGGATCTGCCTTTGGAGGTAGTATGGGCTGAAGTCAGATATAGGAAAGGTGCAGTCACCTTGTTGGGTGTTTACTATAGGCCCCCCAATAGCAGCAGAGATGTGGAGAAACAGATTGGGAAACAGATTTTGGAAAGGTGCAGAAGCCACAGGGTAGTAGCCATGGGCGATTTCAACTTCCCAAATATTGATTGGAAACTGTTTAGATCAAGTAGATTGGACAGGATGGTGTTTGTGCAGTGTGTCCAGGAAGCGTTTCTAACACAGTATGCAGATTGTCCGACCAGAGGGGAGGACATTTTGGATTTGGTACTCGGTAATGAACCAGGACAAGTGGTGGGCTTGTTAGTGGGTGAACATTTTGGTGATGGTGACCACAATTCTGTGACCTTTCACCTTGGTTATGGAGAGAGATAGGTGCGCACAACAAGGTAGATTTTATAATTGGGGGAAGGGAAATTACGACGCTGTAAGGCAGGATTTGAGGAGCATACGTTGGGAGCATAGGATGTCAGGGAAGGATGTGGTGGAAATGTGGAACTTGTACAAAGAGCAGATACGACGTGTCCATGATATGTATGTACCTATCAGGCAGGAAAGAAATGGTCGTGTGAGGGAGCCTTGGTTGACGAGAGAGGTTGAATGTCTGGTAAAGAGGAAGAAGGAGGCTTACATAAGGTTGAGGAAACAGGATTCAGACAGAGCAGTGGAGGGATACAGGATAGCCAGAAAGGACCTGAAGAAAGGGATTAGGAGAGCGAAGAGA